>NW_020954556.1:58254-61984 GCF_900497805.2 Vombatus ursinus | reverse complement strand
TTTCTAATTAGAGACTTGGGCAAATATTTAAAGGGGCAGTTGGAGGGTTGGGGGTGAGGAGCAAACAATCTCTCCCTCTCCTTCTTCCTCTCTTTGAAGCCCTGCTAAAACCTCTTAGGCCCTCTCAGGGGCCAGGAATCCAATTAGTTGCACAACCTCTAGGGCTTGAGTGTACTGGGGGTCATGGATAGGGGAGATGTGCACTTGAAGCCAAGGGAACAGGGTGTCAATTTTTAAATCTAAAGAGAATCCAGTAGTGGTTGGATTAGGGAAGATAAGGGATAGGAATTGGGGTAAGGCCTGGAGTTTAGAAAACTGGGAAGCAATTAAAGATGTCAGAAAAAAAGAGGTGAGGAGTGAGGGGGGAATTGGGAGGGGCAGGTTTAGGATTGGGGAAAATATGCAGAGGACTCTAGGTGGAGAATAGAGATAGAGTTACAGGAGACTAGCCACCCTAGGAAAGGAAGGTAAAGGAAAGGAAGAAAGACAGGAACATGCCAGTTAATCAGTCTCTCATGCTAGGTACTCTTGGGGGTATGGAAAAATAAAAATAATTGCACACATTAATATAGTGCTTTAAGGTTTGCAAAATATTTCTCTCTTTTGTGCCCCATAATAACCCCATGAGGTGGGTGCTGTTATGATCTTCATTTCACAAATGAGGAAATTGACACTCAAGGCAAGTAATTTGCTTATGGTAAAACAGCTGGTAAGCAGGATTGTAATCTTGGGCTTTCTGACTCCCTTGACTTCACCACAAAGCCATGCTGGAGGCTAGAACAGCCCACGTATATTGTTTGACCCCAGAAATCCTGACCTAGAGCAGCCAGAGGGGTCGGGAGACAGGTGGCCTATAGGTTAATGTAGAGGTCTTCCCACCTGTCTGACTCCTGGCTATCCTTCAAGGCCCAAGTCAAGGCCCACCTCCTCCAGGAAGGCCTCCCTGATTACTATCTTCTGCTGATCTCACCCTCCTCTGACCTCCTTTGCCGCTTACTAACTGGGATAATCATTGGTGCTGTTGCATGTTGAGAGTTATCTGTGTGTGTGTGTGTGTGTGTGTGTGTGTGTGTGTGCGTGCGCTCGCGTGCACATGTGTTCCTTCCAAGCTGGGCTCCTTGATGGCAGAAATTCTGTCTTCTCCCTCCTTCATACCCTCTTTAGCACATAGCAGTACAGAGCATAGCAGATATGTGATAAATTTTACCCCTCTAATATTAGACATGTGAGGTAGGATCTGAGAAAGAATGCCTGAGGTGGTAGAAGCAGTGGCACACTTAGAGTCAGAAGACATGAATTTGAATCTTGGCTCTGATATTTACTGAGATTTCTCAGTGGATAGAACACTAGGCATAGAGTCTGAAAGATCTTAGTTCAAATCCTGCTTCAGATAATTACTAGCTGTGTGATCCTAGGCAAGTCACTTAGCTGCTGTCTGCCTCAGTTTCCTCCTCTGAAAAATGGGGATAATAATTATACCTACTTCTCAGGATCACTATGAAGATGAAACGAAATAATGTTTATAAGGTACTTTGTAAACCTTAAAGTGTTGTATAAATGCTAGCTGCTGGTACTGCTGCTATTGCTGCTACTACTACTACCACGATTTTTACCACCACCACCACTACTACTATTATTACTACCACTGCTACTAGTACTAATACTAGTAGTACTGTTACTACTAATGCCACTACTGCTACTTCTACTACTGCTACTGCTACTACTACCACTGCTATTGCTACTACTACTGCTTTTATTACTACTACTTTCTACTACTATAGCTGTTGCTATTGCTATTACTACTTCTACTACTGCTGCTGCTACCACCACCACCACCACTACTATTATTATTGTCATTGGTACTAGTACTAGTACTACTACTTCTATTACTACTACCGCTGCTGCTACTGCTAATACTACTGCTACTGCTCCTACTATTATTTCTATTATAGCTGCTACTACTGCTGCTGCTGCTGCTACTACCACCACTACTGCTATTGCTACAACTACTACTTCTACTACTACTACTACTACTACTACTACTACTATTACTACTACTACTACTATAATATCTACTTGAGTCTTAGCCTCCTCTTTTGCAAAATGGGGATAATTGTAACTGCACTGCCTAGCTCATAGCCCTTTATGTAATCTTTCCTTTAAGGGATTGTTTAGAGGGCCCATAGTCTAGTTGGGGAACCAAGAGTAAAACGTAGGAAGCCATTGGCAAATGGTAAAATACAGCGTTATCACTCAGTTCTCTACTCAAAGGGAATTTAGAGTCTCAAAGAGCAGGAAGGATTTGGATTCCCAGGATCATAAGATTTAGACCTTAGATTGCATCCAATGTAATCACTGAGGCCCAGAGAAGGGAAGTCACTGGTCCAAGGTCACACTGGAAGTAAGTAGCAAAGGAATGATTCAAACCAATATCTTGTGACTCCAAATTCAGGGCTCTTTCCATTGTATTCAGGTGCCTTCATTACTGTAAGAAAATCTCAGTGTTGAATGACTGAATAAAGTCAGGAGCAGGGAATAGGCATGGTGAAGGTGGAGAATCTGACCTATGTGGGGAACTTGGCACTTGGCTGAAACTTTTGCAATCAGCTTAATGCCAGGATAACACCCTTGTAACCAGTAGTGGTGTGGGTGCTACTTCCCTCAGGGCAGGGGTGGGGAACCTTCAGCCTCGAGGCCACAGGTGGCCTTCTAGGTCCTTGGGTTCAGCCTATTCACTGAGTCTAAGTTTTACAGAACAATTTGTTCGGTGAGGTTTGGATTCAGTCGAAGGGTTGCACTTCAGGACCTAGAGGGCCACAGGTGGGCTCAAAGGCACAGGTTCCCCACCCCTGCCTTAGGGACTCTGTTTCTAGAGCAAAGCCCTAGCAAGTTTGTTTGGGAGAAAAACAAATAGGAGAAATTATAGAAATCCAGCTGTGCCAGGGACTCTGGAAGAACAGGGCAGTGCCCCAAGAGCTGAAGAACAGGGCAGTGCCCCAAGGGCTGAAGAACAGAGGCAGTTCCCAACAGGAAGGGTAGAAACAACAAAAGAGACCCCCGAAGTAGGTGGAACACATTACTTAAGGCCAAGTTTACTCAGCTTGAACCTCAGGCTGGTTTGCAGTGCCCAGGAGGGTTTTTGTGTCCTAGGATGAGAGCCCTTAGGCACTCAAACTCTGAATTATCAGAGGCTTTGATTCTGGAGGGTCAGGAACAAACAGGCTTGAAAGCTAATGGCTTGGCCTGGGTTCTGAAATGAATGGTCCAGCCACCTCCATTGTCTGCAGTAATATATAAGGTCCCTGGACCAGGAGGCTGGAGGTGTGAGGAAGGGGACGAGCCTGAAGCAACATGGATGTAGGCACCAAAGAGGCTCTGATGGAGAGTGCACTGCCACCACCGGTAAGACGAGGTTTGGGGAGAATGAAAAAAGGCCTCCAGCCAGGAAGCTACAGTACAATGGGACTGAGGGCTCTCCATCAGCACCCACACACCCATACCCTAGGCTAGAGCATCTCATGTACATTTGGTGAACCCAGAAGGGGACACAGGGAATATGTGTCTCGGTGTAGGGCTCTCCTTACCTGTCTGACTCCCAGCCATCCTTCAAAGGCCAAATCAAATCCTATCTCCTCAATGTGACCCTTCCCTGATTTCTCCTTCCTCTCAACTCCTTTACCACTTACTGACTGGGACAATCATTGGTGCTATTGCATATTGAGAGTTATCT
>NW_020954556.1:0-58244 GCF_900497805.2 Vombatus ursinus | reverse complement strand
GTGTGTGTGTGTGTGTGTGTGTGTGTGTGTGTGTGTGTGTGTGTGTGTCTGGACTCCTTGACTACAGAGATTCTGTTTTCTGCCTCCTTCTTATCTTTTTCAGGACCTAGCAGTATAGTTTGTAGCAGGAATGTGATACATTCTTGGTGATTGGTCAATTAACACCTAGGAGATGTCTTTAGGAGTCTGCTTATGTAGGGTAAAAGAGCAGCGACTTCAGGGATAGGAATAGGATAGCAAAAAAGAAAAAAGAAAAACAAGGATTTAAAAGGAAAGAAAAGAAGAAAAAAGAGAGACATTAAAGAATCCTTTGTAAATATGCAGATCAAAAAACAGAAGGGAAATTAGAAAGAAGCACAGACAAGCAGGACAGCTTTGAAATGTACAGGCTGAATTGATCACATACTTTAAGATTTAAAAGAAATCAAGCCGTTTATAACAGTGATCTGTATTTTTGTGTGCAATCTTGTTTTTTTTTTTTTGTTCTACTGTATATATGGAAATACCTATTTTTATCTGGTGTTTTTAAAGTTTAGAATAAAGGCAATTTTTTTTAAAGAAAAAAAGAATGGGCATCATTGCTCACTGACATGAGTGGCCAAGTGGCAATGGGGGTGGGGTTGGGAGTCTTCCAGCCACGATCCCCAGTTTTGACCTTGATTTCCCTGGCCCCTCTTCCCATAACAGGACTACTCTGCCACCCCTCAAGGCCGGTTTAAAATACCCTGCTGCCCTCTGCACCTCAAGAGGCTGCTCATCATCGTGGTGGTCGTGGTTTTGGTGGTGGTTGTGGTGCTAGGGGCCCTGCTCATGGGTCTACATATGAGTCAGAAGCACACAGAGATGGTGAGGGGGTGCTGGAGGAGCGGGCAACTTGGAAGTGGGCTGGCAGGATGGGCAGGGAGGTCTGTGCAGGTGAAGTTTGGTTTGGGATGATGGAGTGGGCACTGTGAGCAGAAGATCATGGGGCTATTGAGAGGGTTGAGCATGGAAGGCATGGGGTTTGGAAAGGCTAGAAGAATGGGCACAAAGCAGGGAGTAGAAAGAACAGACACCTTTACCAAGATGGCTTGATCTGATTAAAGAATAACAGAGTTGGCACCCTCCAACTCACTCCACACCAGCCTAGGTGCTCTACTCAGCTCATTCTCTCTCGGTAGCATGAATGGGGCGGGGGGGCACTGCCCATGGACCAGCTGGAGGTTGCACTTGGAAAAAGGGATAGGGATTGCATAGGGACCCTGAAAGGATAAGGGAGGAAGAAGTCCACATGAAATGAGAGCAGGTCATGGCAGAACTGACAGACGGTCCAACTCTCTAGGTCCTGGAGATGAGCATCGGGGGGCCAGATGCCCAGCAGCGCCTGGCCCTCAGCAGGTGGGAGGGAACCATCTCTACCTTCTCCGTTGGCTCCTCTGGCACTGTGGTGTATGATTACTACCGGGTATGCAAGAGATGCCGCAGGGCTGGTGTTAGGTGGGGGGGGGGTAAGGGTGGGGCAAGTCAATCAGCAGACTGACTGGAAGGTGGGGTTCCCATATCTCTGGAGCATGTTTGAAATTTAGCTTAGGTGCAAACATGCCTGAACACCAGCCTCTACCTTTGTGCACTCCTCCACACTTTAGTCTGTGGTGGTCACCTGACCTGAGCTCTTAGCTCCCAAAAGATCCGCAGGCTCCAACACTGATTCTCACAGTCCACTAGATGGAGACTGAAGCTCTGAACCCTCAAAGCTTCTGGATTGAGGGTGAGGTTGTAGGGGAGGAAGAAACTTTCTTGAGTCAATTTTTTCCCTTCCGTGCTCAGCTTTTAATTGCGTTTAAGCCTGCCCTGGGTGCCACCTGTTACATCACTCAAATGACTCCAGAGGATATCCCCAGCCTTGACGTCATCACCCGAAAATTTCAGAGTCACCTGGTGAGTTGTGCTCCCCATTTCCATTGCACACTCTAGGTATTTGTAGCTGATATCAATCATGTCTCTTTTTTTAGGCTAAACCTTCTTTGCCCACTGCTAAACTGGATCAGAAGGAGGACTCCCATGTCAATTCAGAGTCTCAGGTGGATCCAGCCTTCCTGGGCACTACTATGAATGTCCTTTGTGGAGAGGTTCCTCTGTACTACATTTAGGGACCATCTGGTGAGCAAGGGGATAGAGGCAGAGTTCTTGGAGGGTACTGCTAAGTTGAACCAAGCGAATTGTGGAAAGCATGACATTATGTCTGTATCTGCCAAGGGGCACTGAACTCAGATGAACCATACTGGGTAGGACTGGAGGAGGTAGATCATGCTCAGGAAAACCCAGAAGTAGGGGTGGTGGTGAGGAAGAGAGTAGAGATTTTCACCCTCCCCCCTTCCTCTGGAAAGGAACCTTAGAAGTTATTAAGTCTAACTCCCTCTTTTTACAGATAAGGAAACTGAGACACAGAGAAATTAAATAATTTGCTGAGAGTAGCACAGCTAGTAAATACCTGAACCTAAGTCCAAGTGCAGGGCTCTACGTATTATGCCGAGCTGGCTCTCATGGTAACCTCCTCCCATGGTAACTAGTGTCTTTGCTTTCTAGGTTCTAGACTACCAAGGGGACAGAAGAAATCCTGCGTGGTTCCTGAGTTTGAAGAAGGTTATAACTTGCAAAGAGAGAAAAGGAGGGGGGAGGAAGGGGGGATGAGAGGAAGATGTACTTGTGGGTTCGGGATGCTTATGCTACAAAAATAATAAAATTACTTTATGAGCTCCTTGAAAAGCTCTTATGAAAAACCTCAGTGATTTCCTTCTTGCCGGTCGATCCACTACATCCCCTCGGACCAAGGCTGTGGGGACTTAGCGAGGAAGGAATGGCGTTCTAAGGTAGGGCTGGGAAAGATGGTTGGCAGATAGGAGAGAACAGAGAACTGCCCCCTCCGCTCCAAGGAACGTGATTCCTTGTCCCAGACACGAGTGGGGGCGTAGCTGGGACTTGGGGAGCGATCAGCGAGGCTGTAGCGCCCTCCAATGGCTATTTCAGGAACGGCCTTTCTCCGTGAAAAGAGGACGAGTTTAGGAGAGACTGAGAAAGAGAAAGAAACCAAGAGGGACCGAAGAGAGAAAACGAAAGAGACCTAGACAGAGAGACATATAGACAGAAAGGAACTGAGGGGCAAGAAGAGACAAGGAGACAGGGGGAGACACACACACACACACATAGAGAAAGACAGACACACAGAGAGACAGAGAGAGACAGAAAGACGGCGCTGGGAGCAGAAGAGAGAAGAGGAAAGGAAGGAGGCAGAAAGAAAGGGGAGAGAGAAAAGGAGAATTTCTGCAGGGGCTGTGGCTGGAGGTGGAGGGGGGCGTTGCTTCTTTTTCTGGGACAAAGTCTCGGGACTCCTTGGCACCCCAGGGACACCCCATAGAGAAACTCAACCACTAGGAGGCACCCCCCCGGAGCTTCCACCCCACAAATGAACTCCATACCGGGGCCACATCGCGCTGTTTTTCTCCACCTCCCGCACCCCACGCGTGCCCTTCTGTGCCCGGGGCTCTCTGGTCTCCCAGGCCTGCGCGGGTGGAGCCAGCAGTAGCAGCAACTGCTGTAGTGGTGGTGGCGGCGGCAGCAGCCAGAACCCCCACCCCCACCCCACGCGTGGAGAGGGCCCCCCTCTCGCTCCCCGGCGGGAGGGACCGTGACCGCCCACGGGCCGGCTCGCTGCTTCCCCGCCTCCGGCTGGCCCCATTCCCGGGGCTGAGCACAGTCCGGGCCCCGAGGGGGGCTGAGCTCTGAGCGAAAACACGCCCTCCGGCGAGCTCATTTCCCTAAAAGAAAAAAAAAAAGGAGGAAAAAAAGGGGGGGGAGAGGGAGAGAAAAGCAAGGGCCGGAGAGGGAGAGAGAAGGGGGAGAGAAATTGAGAAAGGGGGTGGACGGGAAGAGAGGGAGGAGGAGAGGAGGGGAAGAGATAGGAGAGGAGGGAGAGAGGGAGGGGTACAGAGAGCCGGAGAAAGGGAGGGAGAAAAAGAGAGAGAAGGAAAAAAGATCCCTCCCTTCTCCTTCCATTCCTCCTCTTCCCCTCCTTCCTTCTCTTCTCGCTCGGGCTCGGCCCCGGCCCCGGAGTCGCATCCCCGCCAGCATGCCGGGCTCAGCCGCTCGCCCGCCCCTGCTGCTGCTGCTGCAGCTGCTGCTGCTGCCGCTGCTGTCCCTGCTGCTGCTGCTGCTGCCCCCTCGCCCGGCCCGGGCACTGGACTTGGCCGATTACACCTATGACCTGGGGGAAGAGGAGGACCCCGAGCCCCTGAACTACAAAGACCCCTGCAAAGCCGGTGAGTGTCCCCCCCCCCCGCCACCACCAGGGGATGGGAGGGGGGAGCGGGCAGGCCTGGAACTGGGGGGGGGGCGACCGTGAAGGTTGTGGGGGGAGTGGGGGTAGTATGGGAGAGGAAGCAAGCGGATCCCTGCCACGCCACGGGGTCTATTGGGGGTTCGGGTTGGGGGAGGACAGTCCAGTGTGGGAAGCGGAGCCTGCCTGGTTGGCAATGCAGCGGGGAACAAAAGAGAGAGGGAGACAGGGAGGGGGAAGTTTGGGGCACTTCTAGGACAGAAGTTTTGCTGCTGCCACCGCTGCCTGCTGCTGCTGCCTGCTGCTGCTTCTCTGATTCCAGGAGAGGATTCCTAGGGAAATCTCCCTGGGTCCAGGGAGGGCAGCCGCTGGCAGTTCTTTTTTCTACCCACTGGAAATTTTTTTGGCCACACTTGTGTATGTGTGTGTCTTCGCCCCTGTGCGATTTTTCCTTACTCTCCATTACCCCCCGCCCCCCCATCTCCTCCTCTGGAGTTGTAGAAGTTTTCCAGTCTATCTCGATGGCCCTTTGGGCTGCCGGGCTGCTAGTGGGAAGGAGCAAGGGTGGGAAAATCCCTAAGGGCCTAATCGGGACAGGCCCCTGACCTAAGTGGGAGAGGAGAAATTTTTAAATGAATGGTGAGATTTCTGGTTTCTCTTGTTGCTTCGGATTCTTTGGGTGGCTGTAAGCCCCCACCGTGCTGGGGGAGACTGGTTAATCAGCTGTCACAATCAATGAACACAAGGCAGAGAAGGAATTAACCTTTCCCCCCCATACTAGGAGCAGGCTTCCAGCACCCCCCACCCCTAAGGCCAAGTTGGTGGTGAAGAAAGTTGAAGTGAAATCTTAAATATCCACTTTCCTACCCCATAGGGGCAGGAGGTTAATTAGCAGAGGTCAGGGTCCCGGGGCTGTGGGCTGAGATGTGTATACAGGGGGTGTGTGGTCCCACTGTGGCTCATTGGAGAGTGCATTTAACCCTACCGTCCCAGGGTCCTGCCCTAGGAAGATCCAGATGGCCAGGCCACAGGGCCATTTATGTCATAGGAAGTCCTGGAACAGGGTTGCCTGGGGACAAGGAGCCACCCAGAGGACAGCAGTAACTGGGTTTTCTGATTCAGGATCCAGATCTCTCCAAAGGCATTGGAGTGGAGGGTGGGGGATAAGAGGATGAAGTAGAGTGATGGAAGAATTCTCAGGACTGAGGCGGCTCGGTGGTGAACCGAGAGAGTACCAGCCTTGGAGTCAGGAGTGCCTGAGTTCAAATAAAGCCTTAGACACTTAACTAGCTGTGTGACCCTGGGCAAGTCATTTAACCCCCAATTGCCACACACACAAAAATAAAATAAAACAAAGCAAGAATTCTCAGGGCTGGTGAGGGAGCCTTCTGGGTGAGTCTGGGCCCTGACACTGGGGATCCCTTGCTCTTATAGGAAAAATGGCCTCCTTCTAATGACTTATTCCAATCTCTCCAATTCACTGAAGCTGCTGCCCTGGCAGGCTTCTTGGTGGAGGTGGACCACTGCAGAGACAGAAGGTCCCTAAGACAGAAAAAGGAGCCAGGTCATTTTCGCTACTCATCAATGTCCACGTCTGCCTTCAGTTCTAAGCCAGAATCCTTTATTGACCTCAGTTCAACAATTCAAGAAACATTTAATAAATGCTTTCTAAGTACAAGGCATTGTGCTCAGTGGTGGGGGGACACAGAGCATTTGTTTATTTGGATGGTTGGTTGGTTTGGTTTTTTTAAATGGCAGTCTGAGTTCTCAGGAGTTTACAGCCTGGTAAGAGAGGATGAGACCTGCACATGCAACTCATAATATAAATAAATAGGAGAGGCCCAGATAGTGGCTCTCAGAGTATTCTTCCTAATCTCAATACTCAGTATGTTACTACTACTCAAAAAACCTTCAGCAGTTCCCTGCTGTCTACTAAATAGTATAAAGTTCTGATCTGGGAATTCCAGGGCTTCTTTGGGCTCCAATGTGCCTTTCTCTCTAACACCCTTAATTCCCTTCCTTTACTCCATGGTCAGACTGGAAGCCTCTTTAGTCCTCATTCCCATTCTGTCCTCTCCAACCTTGCCCATTAGAATAGAAGCTTATTGCCAGTAGGGATTTTTTCATTCTTTGTACTTGTATCCCCATGGCCTCAAATCTGGCATTTAGGAGGTGTTTAATAACCGCTTGTTGATTGATTGATTGATTTGCTCATAGGATACTTTGCATCTGGAATGGATTTCCTACTTCTCTAATTTCAGTCAGTTAACTGACTCCACCTCCACCCCGACCCATACTCCCACCCCTGCCTCAATAGCCAACTTAGGCATCTCCTCCAGGAAGCCTTCCCTGATCTCTCCCTCTTCCTTAATTTCCTCTCCCTCCTATCAAGTAAAAATGGTTGCTTAGATTTTCTTTGTGTGGATTTCTCTGTTGCCCTTTATTCTTTGTGCTCATGTCTTCTTCATCTATCTACTTGTAAACGCCTTGAGAGCAGGGCTTGCATCTTAGCTATTTTGGTAACCACAGTGCCTGGTGCATAGTAAGTGACAAATGTTAATAATGTTTGTTGAATAAAAGAGAAATTTGAGAAGAACAAGATTGCTTATAGAACTTACACTTTATGTTACTATATTTCAGTCCCTTGCCCTCTATACTTTCTGGGAGGAGGGTGGAAAGTGGGACAGGTAGAGGATAGTTGGTAAAGGACAAAGTCAGGGTCCATGTCTCTCCAAAGGATTTTGTGTCCCCTTTCTTTGAATAAATGGATATTTCCTGAGCATCTATTATGAGCAGGGCTGATGGAACCACAAGTTCTGGCAGTTACTGAAAATGTGTAACATGGGGTTTCCTGACATCATAGAGCTTAGTCTAGAAGGGAGACAAGGCATACATGTATAAAATGTAATTACTAACATATCTAACCTGTAAGTGCTACCTGTCAGATGTACAGAAATAAGTGGTACCTGTCAGATGACAGAAAGATTACAGTGGGCTGGGGGAATATGTGACCTTTGTGAAGTCACTGAATTTCTTTGGTTTCCTTATCTGTAAAATGAAGGGGTTGGAATAAATTATTTCTAAGGTCGTTTCCACCTCTAAATGTGGGGACGGGGAGAGGACGCATTTATTAAGCACCTACTATGAGTCAGACACTGTGCTAAGCACTTTATGAATATTATCCCATATGCCTGTTTCTACTATTTCCTTGCTCCATGGCTCTTCCACTGGAAGAGTTGCAGTGGGTCTAGACTTAGGTCCCCAAGCTCCAGGGGTATGGGTCTGAGTAGTATGGTGGTGAGAGAAATGGGCACTTGAAGCAACTGCTTGCTTCAGAGAAAGCCCAGGGTGAGGTTGAGGGGACACCCCCCAGGCCACAGAGATGGTCTGGTTATAGGGGATAGCCATCCCTAGGACAATGACTAACCAAGCTGCAGGTCAGACTGGGCATCCTCTTCTTATCCACCTATGTGGTCATTTCCAATCCCATCTCTCCACTCACCCTCACCCAAAAAAAAAAAAAAAATCATCCAGACTTTCCTTTCTCTTGGTGGTTTCAACAGTCACCCAGGATCCCATGCTGGCAAAAACTTTGACTCTTCCCTCTCCTTTACCTCTCATATCAAATCAGGAACCATGTTTTGTCAATTCCACCTCCACAATATGTCTTACATCTATTCACTTGTCTCTATTCCTATTGCCATCAACTTGGGATAAGTCATCATTACCACTGACCTGACTACCTTCATTCCCTTTGCCTTACAGGTTAATGCATTCCATGTTTTCAGAGTAATCTTTCCTCTTTATAGAGCTGGTTGTGACATTTCTCTGCTCAAAACCCTTCATGGACTTCCCACTGCCCATAGAAAAGAGCACTGGATTTGTCAGAGGACCTGGGTTCACATTCTGACTCTGCTATGTGTGTCTGGAGATTCCGTGAATCCCTTTCTGGATTCCTTTGTCCGTATGTGATCTCTCCCACTCCTGAACACCCGAATCATTTTGTACTATGTTCCCATTGTATATTCAATTGTGTTCCACTCTTTGGATGTGTATGTGTATATACACACACACGCATACACACACACACACATATATTTCCCCTACTGGATTTTAAGCCCCATGAGGTCAGGAACCAAGTCTTAACTAAACTTTGTATCTTCCCCAATGCCTAGCAGAGCATTATGCACATTTTGTTGTTCAGTCATTTTCAGTTGTGTCCAACTCCTTGTGACCTCATTTGGGGTTTCCTTGGCAAAGATACTGGAATGGTTTACCATTTCCTTCTCCAGCTCATTTTACAAATAAGGATACTGAGGCAGAGTTAAATGACTTGCTCAGGATCACCCAGCTAATAAGTGTCTCAGGCCAGATTTGAACCCAGGAAGATGAGTTTTCCTGACTCCAGGCCCAGTACTCTATCCTCTGTGCTACCTGCCAGTTCTACACATAATAAATATGTAATAAATGTTTGTTGAATTGAACTCATGACTGATCAACATGGCCAATGTCTACCATCCAGGGAGAGACCTAGTATAGGATGTTAGTAGTATTCAAATCATCCAGAAGGCCATCTAGGAGTTCTGTCTACCATCATAAACCTAGATGTGCTTAGGAGGTATTATACTCTCTAATGCCATATGTTCCCTCCCCCTCCCCCAACTCATCTTGCTTTTCTTTCATTCTTCCCCCTGCCCCACCCCCCTTCTCCATCTCTGTTGTCTCTATTCCCCAAGGGCCAAGAACTGTTTGGATATACCCAATGCCTAGTTACCTTTTCTGTCTGGTTCTTTCTTCCAGTGCCATACCATCACTCCAACAAAGGCCAAAGTCCTGACCTTGAAATGAGTGGAGGGGGTGGTGGTAGCAATGTGCCTCTGCCTCCTAGAGACAGAACTTGCGTCCCCATTCAACTCTACACCCTCCTCCCCCTCTGTACATAGCTTAGACAAGATTGCAGTCTCCAAGAGTTGACAGCCCTATCAATAAGATGGAAGCATCCTTGTGACTAGGTTGTCTTGGGGATAATCAGATCCTATTCCCCCCACCCCCAACTACTGTTGCCTTCAAGACAGCTTTGAGAGAGATCCCCTAAATGGAATCCATGGCATTTTTGCTCCCTTGGGAGGATTCTGGGATAGTTGAAGGATGGTTAGGAGATCATAGATTAAGAGTTGGAAAGAAGGTCATCTAATTGAGTCTAATACCTTCATTTTTTGGTGTTGTTTTTAATATATTTTATTAATATCTTTTGTTTTATACAATGTATTTCCCCCATGTCTGTTGCTCTCTTCCCTCCCCATCCCTTATAACAAAGAATTTTTAAAATGAGAAAAAAGAGGGAAAGAATAAGCAAAAAAAATGAAGATATCAAAAAAGTCTAAGGTGATATGTGATGTTCAACACCTGCAGAGCATCCTTTCTTCAAAAGAGCAGGGTGGGGTATTCTCTTATGGATCTTTTGGGGGCCAAACTTGTTCATTCTAATTTTGCAACATTGTTTCAGTTGTTTTGTGGTTATTATTCTTCCCTTTATGTTGTTGTAGTCGCTGTGTATATTGATTTCCTGGCTTACTTCTCTTTGCATCATTTCATCCATCTTTCCATGCTCCTCTGTACTCACCATATTCATTGTTTCTTAGATGCTAGAGCACAGTAATCTTCCATTACAGTCATATACCACAATTTGTTTATGCTTCCCAGCTGATGGATATCTACTTTATTTCTAGTTCTTTGCTACCACAAAAAGGACTGCTATAAATATTTTGGTGTGTACGGGACCTTTCTTTTTATCAATGACCTTCTTGGGATATAAACCATCAGTGTAATCTCTCAAAGTGTATGGACTTACATAATTCCAAACTGCTTTCCAGGATGGTAGTATCCATTCACATATCCTATGCCTGTTTTCCTACAATCCTTCCAATATTAACTATTCCCAACTTTTTTCATCTTTGTCATCTTTGCTAATTTTCTGCCACACACTTCCCGCTCATTTTAGAGATAAAGAAACTGAGGTCCATCAAGGTTAAGGCTCTTGTCTAACGTTACATAGGTAGAGGCACAATTAAAATCCAGATCTTCTGGCTCCAAATCTAGCATCCTTTCCACTCAGCCATACTGCCTTCCCTGTTTTATATTTTGTTTGTAATCTGATTATTTTCTTTTTCCCTGACTCTTTCCCCAAGTAGATTTTAGGAAAGCAGTAGGATGAAGTCTTGCCTCTATGCCTCACATTCTCTAGAGGCTCCAAAGCCTGGTTTCATTGGCTGGAATGATGCAGGAAACTGGTGGTAATGGGGAAGGGGAAGGTCTGAGTCTAAGAGGATGGAATGCTAGCTAAGCATTCTATCTCTATGCCTGCCCCTCCCTAGAAGCTGTATCTTAGAGGTTGGGATGGGGAGACCCTACGTATGGACTCTGGGGAAAGATCTCAAGGAGAAAATGAGCAAAAGAGAAAGGATAGTGGGAGAGGTTTTGAGCCAGCAATTCCCTCCCTAGAGAAGCAATATGTGCCTCTCATCTCTTGCACCTCACCTCAGCTGTCTGGCAACTCTCTTGCCACACTTGGCTTCTTGGAGAACCTGAGTGGAGATAGAGCCCAAGGAAGGTCGCTGTATAGCCTTGATGGTCAGGAACATAACTTTCCTCTTTCCATCCTTACCCCTTTGGGGTTTCTCAAAGTCTGTAATAGCATTATAAACTCATGGCATGTTAGGTCTAGAATGGACTTTATAGAACAGCAGTCCAACAGATCTGGACTCAGTTTACATATGGGGAAACCAAGGTTCAGAGTGGAGAAATGACCAGAATCTGTCTCTCCCTATGGACAGTCTAGTGCTTATGTGTTTTTTATGCCTTTTCCATTATGTCCACTTTAATTAGTAAATCAAGGCATGTTTGGTCCCCAGGAAATTATGGAGGGAGGTGGTTTACTGGGCCCTGCAGGCTTTACTCACAGACACGTTAAATGACTCACCTCCCACCCACTCACTACTCACTTCTTTGTTCAGTTCTTTTTCTTTGGGGCCCCAAGGGAGAAAGAAAAGCTGGAGGACTGCTCTAGATCTGATGTAGAAAGAGATGGACACAGTTGATGTCTGCCCAGTAGCTTTGGGGCCAGGAGCAGGTATGCTTGGTGGGGAGGGGTCATAAAGCCCATCATCCCAATACTGAGTCACCCAAAATGGTACCTCCAGGTCCAGCCCTCCAGTCCCCACCAGGGATAGGAAGCTGGTGATAGAGGAGAGAGAATAAGTTTGTCCCCTTATAGGCAGTCCCAAGGAAGGCCAGTCCTTTCCTAGAGAGAAAATCCATGCCCTATTCCCACACTCCTAGTCTCATCTCCAACCCTAGGTTTTAAATACC
Source organism: Vombatus ursinus (assembly GCF_900497805.2). Taxonomy (NCBI): domain Eukaryota; kingdom Metazoa; phylum Chordata; class Mammalia; order Diprotodontia; family Vombatidae; genus Vombatus; species Vombatus ursinus. Next base: position 46,564 of record NW_020954556.1, on the reverse strand, counting down.
TGACTTGAAAGGGTAAAATAAATGTGACTTGTCATCAAGCTCTTCTGACACAAAGCAAAAGGCATTCCTTTGGATGAACCAGAATTTGCTGGGGCGGTTCCACTCCACTGCCTTACCCCAATCAATCAGTCAATTAATCAACAAGCATTTATTAAACTCCTCTTAAGTGCCAGACCCACTGCTAGGTGCTGGAAGTGCAAAGACAAGGGAGCAGTCCCTCTTCTCAAGAATCTTACATTCTATCAGGGGGTGACAATTTATAGATATATTAGCATAAGGGATAGGTAGCTGGATGGCTCAGTGGATAGAGCTTGGGGCCTGGAGTCATGAAGATCTGAGTTCAAATTTGACCCCTGACACTCACAGCTGTGTGACACTAGGCAAGTCACTTAACCTCTCTTGGACTAAGTTACTGGAGAAGGAAATGGCAAACCACTCCAGTATCTTTGCCAAGAAAACCTCATACAGGGTCACTAAGAGGCAGACACAACTGAACAACAACAATTAGACCTGTAATTTCCCTGGTAAGGGGAACTGCTGGGTGGGGAAAACTTCCTTTATAACACAGGTTGGCATCTTCTCTGCAAATTATCATTTTAAACAGTTGCCTGAAACATTGAGAGGTTGTGACCTGCCCAGGGTCACTCTACCAGTATGTGTCAGAGGTAGGTCTTGAACTGAGGTCCTCCTGGCTTCAACATTGGCTCTTTATCATCTATGCCATGTTATTTTTTTTTTTTTAAAAAGAGGAATTCGGGGGGAAGGGGAGAAGGCAGTAGCAGCTAAGGAAATCAAGAAAGGAAATGGTTCATGTAGAAGATGACACTGGAACTGAGTTTAGAAGGAAATAAAGAATTCTAAAAAGACAGAAGTAAAGAATAAAGTGTTTTCCAGGCACAGGAGTATAGTTGGTGCAAAGGTACAGAGAGGAGAGATCATGGGCTTCGTGGGTTTAGAGCTAGACTAGAGTATTATGTGTGATGAAATGCAAGAAAGCTCATCTGGCTGAGCTCTAGAGGCTGGACGGGTAGCAAAGTGTAAGGAGTCTGGCCAGGTGAGTTGGGGCCCAATTGTGAAGGGCTTTAAAAGCCAGGAGTTTGTTTGTGTTTGGTACTAAAAGCCATCAGAGTTAACTGAATAGAGGAGAGACACAGTCAGACCCAGGTTTTGGGAAAAATCACTTTAGCAGCTGTCTGTAGGATGGATTGTAGGAAGAGAGTGTGTACACAGGTGGGTGTGTTTTTGAGATTGGAGTATATGTTTTAGACACTGAAATGATCAAGTGTTTGAGTGAGCTCAGGTGTTTTCCTGGACAAGATGAAATATTTATGTAAGCATGTTCCCATGTATTTAAAGATGTGGTCAATAATGAATCCATACATAGGTATGCACGGATGGATGGTTACTTATGTTTGCTTGTATATGAAATCGTGTGTGTGTGTGTGGTCCAAAAGAAATGCCCACATTTTGGCATCACTGGGACTTGTATATGCCTGTGTTATAACCCTGAGTGTGCATCCTCAGGCACACTCAAACCTCTGCTGGCACGAAGTCAGTGCCTAGTGAGGGGATGACTGGAGACACCAAGAAGAAGGCCTAAGCCTCAGTTTGCAGCTTCTAGGACCCCCAGGCTCCAAAGCTTCAGCCCTCCTTCCCTTTTCCCTGCAGCTCAGCCAGTACTTTGCTCTAAATACTGATTACCCCAGGCTAGTTTACAAGCAGAAAATAAAAACAAAAACTTTTGATCCCAAGTTGAAAACAACCAACCCTGACCCCAGAACTTCCTTCCGGACTGAGGAGGGAAGGCATTAGTTCTGGAGATGTTAGCTTTTCAAGACTTTGGCTGGGAAGGAATTCCCTAATGGGTGTGATTTTCCTGGTTCCTCCACTAGAAACTCCTCCTCCTTTCCATCCCAGGGCTCTCCCACATCTCCAGCTCTCCCTTTTACTTCTTTCTTCCCTCCCTCCCCCCAAGTCTATTCCCACACATTCTTCGGCCATGACATCCCATTCCATCCCATGGGGCTCCCTGATCCAGGCCTGCCTTGCTCTGAGATTCTCCCAGTAAATTAGTAAGGCCCATCAACATACAATTCCCTTGCAGGCTCTGACCTGTTCCACCTTCCTAAACTACCTCCCACCCTGCAAATTCATTTGTCCCCCAGCTAGGCCTTCCCTACTCAAATTTCTTGTACCAGTCAGTGGCCCAAATGCTTAGAATTTAGGGTTCCAGATCAGAATCATTCCAGCCTTCCCCAGGGGCTCCTCTCAGCTGGGAGCTGATTAAGCATGTTTGGCAGGGAGGGACCATAAAGGGACCATACACTTTTTCAACTCCCTCCCCGAAAAGTGCACTGGTGTGTTTAAGGAGATGAATAGATGATTGAGTGCTTTGGAAAGCGTAAAGTTCTGTACAAATGTTTGGGATTATTATTACTATTGCATGTGCAAATATGTTTACATGTTTGTAGGTGGGTGCCTGTGATGCTCCCTGGGCAAATGAATATTTATGCATGGGCCTATACAGCAGTGTGCAGGTGAGAGTGTACACTTGAGGGATCATGGGATTGAGAGTTGGAAAGAGGTCAGCTTCGACATCGTCTAGCTGAATCCCTCCATTTTGTGGATGAGGAAAGGAAAGGTCAGAAGAGTTAAATGCTTTGCCCAAGACCAGACAATAGAGCCATCATTTACTCCCAATGCTCTTTCCACAGCGTCCTCCTCAGTCTCTGGAATAGGATCCACTGTTCCCAGAACCAACTCACTCTCCTCTCCTCATCCAGCCTCTTTGTAGTCTTCGTTGTAGGTAATTTAATAAGGTCACCATCTCTTCGTTTCCCATGGCCTGGGATAGTCAAATACAATTTTTAGAGGGGATGAATTGTGGCTTCTGTATCTGAGTATGATGAGCTAGTCATTTTGATGGGGCTAGATAGAAAAGCCTAGGACTCGATGAGACAATGGGGCAGTTAGATGGCTCAGTGGATAGAGTGACGGGGCTAAAGTCAGGAAGACTCATCTTCCTGCTTTCAAATCTGGCCTCAGACACTTACTAACTGTGTGACCCTGGGCAAGTCACTTCACCCTGTTTGCCTCAGTTTCCTCATCTGTAAAATGGGCTGGGAAAGGAAATGGTAGTATCTTTGCCAAGGCAGTATCTTTATCACGGAGTCAGACACAACTGAACACCACAACATTTGAGGGAACATGTGAGTGTTTGTATAAGTGTGAATTTGTGGCCTATGAGGATGTGTTTATAGGGAGGTCCCATGGTCTAATGGAAATAGTATTGGACTTAGAATCAGAAGACCTGGGTTCAGATCCTTTCTCTGCCACTTATTAGCTGTGTGGCTGTGATTATGTCAGAAGCCAAGGTCAGGAAGATCTGAGTTCAAATTCAGTCTCAGACACTTCCTAGCTATGTGACCCTAGGCAAATCACTTAATCTCAGTTTCTACAACTATACGATGAGAATAATAATAGTACCTACACCCCAGGGTTGTCATGAGAATCAAATGAAATAATATTTGTGAAGTGCTTAGCACAGTGCCTGACACATAGCAGGTGCTGAATAAATTCTTATTCCCCTTAGGTGTTTTTATAAATTGCACCATCTACAGGAAACCTTCCCCAGGCCCCCTTAATTCTAGTTCCTTCCATCTGTTGACTAGCCCCAATTTATCATATATATATATGTATATATATATACACACATATATGTGTGCATATATAATATACATACATGTATATATATGTACATCTTCTTTATATGTAGTTGTTTATGTGTTATTTCCCCCATTAGGCTATGAGTTCCTTGAGATCTGGGATTGTCTCATGTCTTTCTGTGTGTCTACGGTGGTTAGCACAGTACCTGGCACATAAGTGCTTAATAAATGTGTATTGACCCAGTCTTTATGTCCTGTGTCAGTGCATTCTTCTTAATGCAACTGCCTAACTATGCTTTTGAGTGTGTTTGTGTGTGTGTGTGTGTGTGTGTGTGTGTGTGTGCAGTAGTAGCCCCACATCTAGATTGTCAGCATGATATAGTGGGAAGAATTTCTTTGTTTCTTTAAGACTGTTAGGGAGCACAGGTGGAACTTCGTGTACCTGCATGTGTTTGGGTAAACGAATGTGTGTTTCCACAGAGCAAGCCATTTGGGGCAGAGAAATCTGTGTCAAGACCCAAGGTTAAAACAATTTGTGTAATTCAGACAGCCAAGCCCCAACTGAACTGTGGGATGGGAAGCAGATGTCTCCATGGGCGGAGCTGCTGGGAAACCGCTTCCAGCTCCTAGCTCCACCTCCTCATCCAGCCTCACTACACCCCCCCACCCCCACTTCCAATTCACTCCTATTTCCCTGAGACATTTCTCTTTCCAGTCTCTGCTTCCTTCTTTGCCTCCCCAGAAGGAACTAGACTCAGGCCAGATGCTCAGGCAATTCACCTGAACCTTTCTCAAGGCCTTAGTTTCTTCATCTGTAAAATAGCCATAACTATATTTGTAGTACCCACCTCACAGGGTTGTTGTGAGGAATAAGTTGTATAAACCTTTTAGCACTATCCAAGTAAGGGCTATTGTTATTATAGACTCGGGCTTCAGTCTCTTTTGCTCTCCTCCTCCTACCTCCCTGCTGTTCTATGTGAATGTTTTCCTAATCTCTCAGTTGACTCAAGTCCTTGGAGAGGTTCCCCCTCAAAACTAGGCAGCTAGACTTTGCTCTTGCAGGGCTGCTCATTGAGGGAAAAGCCTTTCAAAGCTCCCTGGAGAACCCAGTACCCACTTTGTTCTCTTCTCTCACTGTTTTTTCTCTCTGCTGTGGATATTTAACAACCTGTGGGGATGAGATTTGGGGAAAGGGAGGGTTGGGGACCAGGAGGAGGGTGGGGACCAGAAGCACAGTCCCCAGTTGAACAGAGGCCAGAAAGGCTTTGTTTTGAGCTCACCTGGTGGGCTACCTCAGGCCCTCTACTGCCTGTTTCCCCCAGTGAGAGAAGGGAGTAGGCAGTCAGAGACCTTGCCAGATGTGGGGAGGACAGCCGACTGACTTTTCCTCATGCCTCTCTCTAGCTGCATTTCTTGGGGACATCGCTCTGGATGAAGAGGACTTGAAGAGCTTCCAGGTGGAACAGATTGTGGAACTCAGGCAGCGGGCCATCCACAGGGCGACTGGCAAAGCCTCAGGTATCACCAGTGCTGGGCCATCGTGCTCCTAGGGGACTGTGAGCTCATCAAGGCAGGGTGGAGACTGCCTTCCCAGCGGCCTCCAAAGCCTCAAGCCTTTCCTGTTCCACAGACAGAGGCCACATGGAGGCCAGGGCACAGCCCTGATGCCCATCCCTCTTCTTCTGGGTCAGCCTAGTCCGTGAGAAGACACACAGGGTGGAGCAGTATTACGGGTTGCCCGGGGTATGCTGGGTTCAGGGACCCAGAATCCACTCTTACTCCTCATATGGCCCTTGATCTGGAACAATCTGAGCTACCTGCTAGACCCACTCAAGTCCCTTACTCACCTTCAGCTTTCTGCTGGAGGCTTTCTTTATGCCCTGGCAGGAGATTGCAGGTGGTATGGACAAGACCTGGGACAAAGCTCACCCCCTGGGAGTACATCCCCCAAGGGACAGGGGGGACAGCTTCAGCTCCGAGCACTCATCAATGCCTGTGTCCACAGCTAATGAAGTGCCCTCCTTTCCTTCTCCACTGAGACATCACAGGCAGATGCTTTGGATCTGGGAGCTGGAAGCAGGTTAGCCTTCATAGGAGGGTCAGATAGTGGAGTCAGGTGCGGACAATGAGTACCCCTCTACTCCTCCCCACTTCAGACCTTAGGTTTCCTATTGAAATAATACCTTGAGAATGTATATGTATAGCCTATATCAGATTGCACACCATCTAGGGGAGGAAGGGGGAGAAAAATTTAAAACTTAAAAGCTTATGGAAGTGATTGTTGATAATTCAAAAGAAATTAATAAAAAATTTAAAAATTTAAAAAATTTAGAAAAAAGAAATAGGACCTTGAGAACCCCAGGTCAAGTTCTTTCGAGCCCCCCCCCCCCCCCACTGCTCCAAACTGAGAGTGGGCACTACAACCCTTTCTGGGGATGGCACCTGAGGAACAGTCTTGTTCCTACATAGCGGGTCTATTGACAAGAGCTCTAAGGACTCTGACTTACAACCCACACTAAACAAACCCTGATAAGGCCGGGCAGTGTTTGGTCAGTCTAGTAAAGAGAGGGGCTGGACTACCCCAGAGAGCTATCGAGGACTTGGATTCGAATTCTACCTCTGAGACTTATTACCTGTGTTATCTTGAGCAAGTAATTTAACTTCCCCGGGCCTCACTTTCCTCATCTGTAAAATGAGGGAAATGCATTAGATGTCTTCTGAGGTCCCTCCCAGCTCTAAATCTATGATCCTGTGATCTTATGTGAGGTTCAAATATGGCGATCGATCTATAGAAATGTGTTTAAGGCCTGCAAAGAGCTTATTATCTAGAATCCATGGAAGGAATAAGGGAATAGTTAGCCTTGACCATGGAAGCCTCAGAGGGGTCCTGAGAGCTGTCTCTGGGTATTTGAAGGGCTGTCGTAGGGAAGGCAGATTGGAATAGTTCCCCTTGGCCTCACAGATGAGGACTGGAGCAATGAGGAAGAAGTAGAAAGAGAGATTTAGGTTGGATGTCGGGGAAAACTTCCTAACAATTGTTGTTTATCCTTCATTCTGGAAGCAGACCAATGACACCAGGAGGGGATGTCTTGACTTGTAGGTGAATTGGATTTAAGTGAGGTAGAGCTGTGAAAAGTCATCAGCCTCACACTCTCTCCTCCAGAGTCATCGGCACCCAGTGGCAAGACATAGGTCAAGACAACTGGCAATGGCCCCTTCCTAACAATTGGAGCTATACAAAAATAGAATGGGCTGCCTTTAGGTGGCAGGTCTTTAAGTAGAAACTGGATGGCCCCATACCAGGGATTTTATAGAGGAGACTGTTTATTCAGGACTCACTGGGACTTCTGACTTCTGGGGTCCTCAAGCTCTGAGATTCTGTGACCTGGGCAAGGCAGCTTGATATGGTTGGAAGCATGTGGGTCAAGGGAGATCCCCTATGTAAAGGGCAGCATATAAATAGTAGCCATGTACAACAAGTATACAGAACTTTGCAATTCCAAAAGGCCCATAATTGTCAGCCATTACATTATCAAATATGTAGATGCAGTTTGTAAAACGGTCACATCCTTTACAGATGTTAAATTGTTAAAAGAAGCCAAATGTCTTCAGATGGCTTCAGGTCCCTCACGCATCTCAGGAAAAAGTGGATAAGCTTTCTCCCACCTAGAACTCCCTTCCTCTTCCCTTGTCTTTTCAGGAAATAGTTCCATCCTCACCAAACAGTTTGCCCGGGGACAGCCTCAGAGGAAGGCCCGGGAGAAGCTGGGGGTCCGGAGCCGGGGTCGGTCCCGTAGCAGGAGGGCAGCAACATCACGGCCAGAACGGGTGTGGGCCGATGGCATCATCCCCTTTGTCATTGGAGGGAACTTCACTGGTGAGTGGAGGGGTCAGAGCTGGAGGATCAGTGAGAGTGGGGGTGGCGTGGGTGAGCAAGGTCAGGCGAACTGACTTATTTAGGAGGTTGGCACCAGGAGGTTCCCGGAACTGAGTGCTGACCTTCAGTACTGAAACACAAAGAGGGAGATTATCCCCGTCTCTCTACTTATCAGCCCCTCTCCCTGTTGACTCCTCTCTCCCAGGTCACTGTACTCCTCAGACTACATATGATTCCTTTCCCTTCACAATAAATAGAGGTGGACAATAGAGACCGGGAACCAGGACATCTGGGCTCCCTTCTTGACTGTCCTTGGTCAATCCCACCTCTTCCCTGCTCTGAGGCTCTTGTTTCCCAACTGTAGAATGGGGAGAATAAGTTTGATCACTATCATTCTCCTTACTTTCCCTGCACTCCCAGCCTCTGCTAATGCTGCATAGTAATGAAGGAAGGAGATCAAATGGGCAAAGTGGTTTTAGCAGATCAGGAGAGAAGCTGGTAGCTGATGACTGACTCCTGCTTAGCCGGATCAACCCCTTTTGTTATATAGGCAGCCAACGAGCCGTCTTCCGGCAGGCCATGAGACACTGGGAGAAGCACACGTGTGTCACCTTTCTGGAGCGCACAGATGAGGACAGCTACATAGTATTCACCTACCGACCCTGCGGGTGAGTGGGAAACCCTAGGGCATAAACCTCCTTGGGGCACCACCCCTAACAGAAGCGCTGTCCTGGGCATGACCCTACTCATATGGACATCTCGCTGGGCACTGCCTATTGACAGAGATGCTGCCCAAGGGTGTGGCTCTCCTCACCCTAAAATGTCCATCTGTCTGGCCACTGGCCCCTGGGACAGACCTAGTTGAGTTTGTCCAGGCTCTTAGTCTTGGGTTCAGGTCCCTAAGGCCCCTCTTCCCCAGCTCCTGTCCTTCCCCTCAGCCTGGACTAGGAGTTTGGCAGGTTCCTCCCCCTGAGTCAGCTGCACTCCCCCAGCTCGGGCCCTGCCCCCCTGAGCTGGCCCTGCCCCCCAGGTGCTGCTCTTATGTGGGTCGCCGGGGCGGGGGACCCCAGGCCATCTCCATTGGGAAGAACTGTGACAAGTTTGGCATCGTTGTCCATGAACTGGGCCACGTCATCGGCTTTTGGCATGAACACACACGACCTGACCGTGACAACCATGTGGCCATCGTGAGGGAGAATATCCAGCCAGGTAATCCCATCTACCTTTCCCCAGGTAGCCTCGCTGGTCCTGTGGCTATGACCCTAGTGTTCCAGTCTGTTGCCTGGCACCTCTATATTACCCAGACTTTTAGAAAAAAGAGAGAGTGGTCAATGGACTCCTGTAACTTCAGCCTCATTCAGATCTGTCTCTGGGAAGTCCCATGGGTTCCACTCTAGGCTGTAGGGAATCAAGGAGCCTTTGGTCATTCTTAGTCCAAGTAGAATAGGCCAATTATGGAACCACTTTGGGAATGCCAATCTATCCTATATCCTGGACCAAACAGGACCCTTAGATCATCCCAGAATCCAACTAGTCTCTGGGGTGAAAAGGGGGGGACAGGGGCCAGGAGAGCTATTTTCCCAACCATTCACTTCTCTGCTGTCTCTCATCTCCTCACCCTTTTTCTTCCCCTGCCCTCTATGATCTCCATCTCCCCTTCTCGCTTTCCCTCTCTGTCTTAGTCTCTCCCTGTTTTTCTCCATCTTGTTGTCTCCATCTCAATGTTTCCTTTTCACCACCAAGGCCCCATTCCTGTCCACTCCCCCTTGTCCTTTCCTTCCTTGCTCTCTCCCCATCCACTCTTGGAGCTTCCTCTGAGACATTTGGGCAGAGCTAGCCTGTTAGCAGGAACCTCTGTCCTCCTCCTGACTGCCCACTACTAGAGACCCCAGCTGCATCAGCGCCTTATCCTTACCAAGAATCCTTCCCTTCCTGGTGTGCTAGCCCCAAGACAGGTGTTCCGACACTGTCTCAGTGCCCCAAATCTGGGCAGTTCCCCTCTCCTTTCCCCCTCCTCCTGCCCCCCGCATCCTTTTCCCCATCTCCACAGGACAGGAGTATAACTTCCTGAAGATGGAACTCGAGGAAGTAGAATCTCTGGGGGAGACTTACGACTTTGACAGTATCATGCATTATGCTCGAAACACTTTCTCCAGGTAAGAAATAGAACCTAAGCCTCCAGTGGCTGTTCTCATTCTCACCTTGCTCATCACTCAGTAGCATGCTGTTTCTTCAGACTTGCCACAGGCCCTGATGGGACAGGTAGATGGTAGTGTACTATGATCCTATATACGTGACCTTAGCCACATCAAGCTAAGTGACCATCTCCTCTAACCCCTTCATTTTACAGATGAAGAAACTGAGGCTCTGAGATGTTAAGAACTTGCCCAGCATTGTACAACTAGTTAGGTTCTGAAGTGGGATTTGAATCTGAGTCTTCTGGACTCTAAGTCCTGGTCTCTAGTGACTACTCCATGCTGCGTCTCCATAGCTAAGACCAAAGGTCCTACGGGTGTATCATCCATCCTTCCTCACTTGGTATCCTCTATGTAGCATGTGTGGTTCTGCAGTAGATCTGTCCTCCCTTTCTCAGAATCTGCCATTATTGTTAGATTTGGAATGCCTGCTGGTACTACATTAAGTTCTGGAAAGAGCCACAAGCCCAGCCTTTTAGAAAAGCTTGGGAAGGTGCTTTTGGGATCACCAGACCCCTTCAAGTCAGTATCTCACTTCCTTTCTCATGGGAGGTAGGACCCGGCCTTTTGCAGCTCCTAACTCAGCCTGCTCTTTCTGTTTTCTTTCCTTGTCTTCTTCTCTGTCCTTGAATTTGTCCTTCTACCCCTTGCCCTCACCCCACCCCCAGCCAAATCTCAATCTCTCTCTTTCTCTTTCAGTTCCACTCTCTCCCTCTTCCTGCCTTCTGGCTCTTTCTCAATCCAAGGCTGTTCCCAGACCCTTGAAGCCACATCAGAGACCAAAGAAAAGTGATGAGGTCATTACACCCCCCACCCCCACAAACCCATATCCCATCCCACCCCACCCTACCTTCATGCTCTGCTCCATCTGGTTGAATGTGAGTCAGGGACTCTGGGGAGGTAGAATCCTGCCCACTCTCTCATTCACCTCATGGAAATCTCCAGGATTTCAGCATTCCCCGTTGAGAAGGGAAGGAAATAACTTGGGTCATCAGGCTCCCAGGGTCTTTAGAGTTATTCCCAAGGACTGAGTTGGCTAGCAAACCTTAAACTGTCTGGAGCAGCTAGTTCCAGCAAGGTAAATTGCTAGGAATTGGGGAATCAGAACAGGCATGAATCAACTTGAGAAGTGGGGTGAAGAGAAGTGGGGTGAAGAGAGGTGGGGAGAAGATAGAGATAAGATAAAGGTTTGGAGGCTCAAAATCTACCAGTGTTTTTTAATAAGAACACAGAATAAAGTAGGGGAGATACCAGTAGGATCCTAGATAGTCTCATCCCATCCCTTATTTTTGCCTCCCTTCCTAAATGTTGAGTTCCCTTGTGGCTTCTCCAGCTTCGTGGTGGGTCCAGCTGCCATGGGGTGGGGTTGCTGTCTATGGCATAGTAATGACAGGGTACTTTGTCTCCACCCTGTCCTGACCCTGCTGCAGAATGTCTGAACCCAGGCAGGGTTGTGACCTGTGGCGTAGACACTGAGCCTCTGTGGAGCTCCCCTCACTGGTGGTACTATGTGCCCAACCCTGAGTGAGTCCCTGCTAAAGGTACTTCCCTTTCTTCCTCCCAACATTACCATTCTGATTTTGGTTTCCCTACCCAGGGGTATCTTTCTGGACACCATTGTTCCCAAGTACGATGTAAATGGGGTAAAGCCCCCTATTGGCCAGAGGACTCGGCTCAGTAAGGGGGACATTGCCCAGGCCCGAAAGCTCTACAAGTGCCCAGGTGAGAGGGAAAACTTATAGTTAGGGATCAGAGCTAGTCTTTGGAGAGGAGTTGGGGACATCTGTCTAGGGGTTTGCTTGAGTAGTGTCATTGAGAATCAAAGGCATGGCACAAAGGATAGAGTAGTTTCTTTAAGTAATTTAATGATATTTAAATGAACAAATATTTATTTTCTTTCCCTCTCCCCCAACTGAATAATAATAATATCAAAAAATAAAAATAATATATTTGTAACAATTATGCATAGTCAAACAAAGCAAATTCCCCCATTGGCTGTGTCCAAAAGTGTATATCTCATTCTGCATTTTGGGTCCATCCCCTCTCTGTTGGGTAGCATGCTCCATCTTTGGTCTTCTGGGATTATGGTTTTTTCTTGCATTAATCAGAGTGCAGTGATCAGAGTTGTTAAAGATGATAGGGCAGGGTGGTACCATGCAAATCTTGGGGGAATAAGGAGATCTGTTGGAGCCAAATGAAGAGTCTTCAAATTGTACAAGGTAGGAAGGATCAGGCATGATGGGGGCAAAACTGTGCTTTTCAAAGTGTGTGCAGGGGGTAGGGAAGAAGGAGAACTGTTGGGGGTGATGCAAAATAAAGCAGTATATTGGCCCAAGGAAAAGAGTAGAAGGCTCAAAGGGAGTGGCCTAGAGGAGCAAGAGATAAGGTTGGATCTAGAGATAAGCTCTTCTGGGTAAGACCTTGTGAAGGGATCAAAAGATGGAAATCTGAGAGTGGGAGAACTCATGGGAAGTAATTGTGGGATGGCAGGCCACAGCCAAATGCTGGTGTTGAGTATGCCCTAGGTATCAGACAGTCTTTTGAAGGAGGATCCATAGGATCTAAATGACTCCCTTGTCCCCTGCTCTCTGTCTCCCACCATAACCCACCCCCAGCTGGGCTAGTAGTTGGGGCTCACTGCAGGGGGAAGATATTTAGACCAGAGTTTGACCTCAAATACTGGAACCCCTTGTTGCCATGAAAACGCCCATGGTACAGTTGGTTGTCCCGGCAGCAAGAAGCAGGGAGAGGTGAAATGGGCTATGTGTGTGCGTATGTGTGTGAGTGGGGGGATGTATGTATGTATGTGTGTGTATAGGGAGAGGAATTTAAAGGGACAGAGCTGTTCCCTAGAGATTCCTCCTTGCTTCCTGTTCCCATCCTTTAGCCTACCCTTAAAGGGATGCCAGGGATAATGCTTGGTTTGAGGAAGGGTGGGATGCAAGTTGGGAGGGCAGGGTCACTGTAGCAAATGAGTGGTACTGGCATTTATTGTTTGTCCAACAGCCTGTGGAGAGACTCTTCAGGACAGCACTGGAAACTTCTCCTCTCCTGAATACCCCAATGGCTATTCTGCACATATGCACTGTGTTTGGCGCATCTCCGTCACACCTGGAGAAAAGGTACTACCAAGTCTCTGACCTATTTGTGTCCCCCTTTCTACCCAGCACCGTCCTTACCCCATATCCCTAAAAGGTATTACTTTATCCTGAAAGGGAATGTAGTGTTGAGGATAAGTGAATGAACCTCTCTACAGATTTTCATTCATTCATTCAGTATTTAAGTACACTGTGGTAGGCAATATCAGGGATATAGTGAACATATAATCTAGTTGGAGAGGCCAGATATGCACACAAGCAGTGTGGTTTAGTAGAAAGGGCTCTGTATTGGATGTCACAAGACCTTGCATCTAGTCCTAGCCAGGTGACCTTTTACAAGTCACCTCTCTCTGACCTTCACATTTTTCATGTGTAAATTGAGGGAGTTAGATTAAGTGACTCCTAATGTCCCTTCTGGCTCTAATAATCTATAATTTGGGGCAAGTCATTGAATTTCTCTGTGTCTCAGTTTCCTCAGGAATAAAATGAGGGAGTTGGGTTAGGTAACCTCTAAGGTCCTTTCAAGGACTAGACTAGATGTGTGATCCTTAGATTTTTGTCATAATCTTTGCGCCATAGACATCTGAGACACAAAGGGCTTGAGTTACCTTCTGTGGGTTTACTGTTCTTTCTGGGCTCAAACCCTCACAAAGAAACCTGGGAAATATATCTCCCAGGGACACTGATGACCATACTTGCAAGCACTTATTTCATTGTTCAAGTTACCAAGTAATAAGAATCCTTGCAACTCCTCATGAACCAGTGGCCCACCTCCCTACCACCCCCCTCCATTGCCCCAACAGGTCCCAGGCTGGAACCCACTTCTGGTAGTCTTGCTTTTTGCTGTTCTATGTGTCACCACATTTCACAATCTCTCTTGAAATCAAGGGAGATTGCTTTGACGCTGTTGCCTTCCTCTGATGTGAGTCACTCTAGCTGTACTGTCCCTGACTGAGAAGTCTGTGGTTCTTCCCAGACACACTGAGAAAGGACCTGGGAGTTCCCTCTTTTTAAAAACCATTCTTTAATTTTTCAATTAAATTTTATTTTTTCTTAATCATTATTTTTTAATCATTTTTAAAATTGTAAGATAGAAACCACCAGTAAATATGAACATTATCATATACAAAGAAGGCTGGATAATGGAAATTATACATGAGACATGCAGCCTGTTCCTTTTAATACACATTAAATTTGATGTGGTAGTACCAACATTGCCCTGCTCTTTTGTGTCTCCCTCTGAATTCCCCTCTAATCACCTCTGAGTATTTTTAAATGTTTCATTGACACTCTTTTCTTTCTTCTTATCTCTTTTTTGGCATGATTATCGTTATTCACCACTTCCTTTCTCCTAACTTCCCTCCTCCCAGATAAAACCTTGTAACAGAAAAGCAAGACAAATTTATGTTGTAGTGGTTGTGTCTGGAAATATCTCACTTTGCACGTATAGTACATCATCTGTCCAGCAAGAGGTGGGAAACATGATTTAGCAGTCTTCTGGAATCAGGATTGGTCATTACAGTGACCAGAGTTCTTAAGTCTTTCACAGTTGTTTTCTTTTACAGTCCTGGAGTCAATGAATATAAGTTGTTCTCTTGGTTCTTCTGACTTCACTCTACATCAGTTCAGACAAGTCTTCGTCAGTTTCTTTGAACCATTCCCTTACGTCATTTCTTATGGTTCAATAATATTCCATTAGATTTATGTATCATAATTTGTTTGATTTTTCCCCAATGAATGGGTTTCCATTTTGTTTCCAGTTCTTTGCTACAACAAAAAGCACTGATAATAAATATTTTTTGCAGACATATAGGTCCTTTCCCTCTGTCTTTGATCACTTTGGGGTACATGCCTAAAAGAGTGTCACTGGATTGAAGAATCTGCCCAGTTCAGTGATTTTTTTGAATAGAGTTCCAAGTTGCTTTCCAAAGTATTTGGACCACTTCATGGTAGCACCAATAGTGCATTAGGTATATTTGTCCTTCACCAGCCCCTCCAAAAATCATCACTTTATTTGTCATCTTTGTCAGTTTTATGGGTAGAACCTCAAAGTTGTTTTAATTTGCATTTCTCTTATTCTGCATATTCTCTTATTATTAGTGATTGGAACATTTTTTTTTCTTCCACATGATCATGGACAGCTTGAATTTCTTCCCTTGAGAAGTGCCTATTCATATCCCTTGACTATGTAATTCTTGGGGAGTGACTTTTGTTATTACATTATTTGTATCATTTCCTGCATTTCTTGGATATTAGACCTTTATCAGATAAATTTGCTTTAAAAATCTTTTCCTACTTAACTATTTCCTTCCTACTTTGCTTTTGTTTGGGCAAAATCTTTTCAATTTTATGTAAACAGAATTATTCATTTTATCTTTTATGAGCTTCTCTCTCCCTTTTTTGGTCAAGAACTCTTCCCCTATCCATTGTTGTGACATATTTTTATTACATTTATTATTGTATATAGTTTAAAATGTTGATCTAAATCTAATTTCTCCCAGAATGCTTTTTCAGTTTTCACAGCAGTTTTTGTTGAATAGCGAATCCTTACCCCAGTAGTTTGTATCCTTGGGTTTATCGATCACTATGTTATGTTCAATTATTTCTGGACCTTTGTATTTAATCTATTTCACTGATCAACTTTCTTCTTTGCTTGTGCTTATGTGACTACAGATTGTCTTTCTATAACTATTATCAAATAATACTAGTGACAATGAACATGTTTGCCTTACTCCTGATCGTATTCAAATGGCCTCGTAGTGTTTGTTTCTCCATTATAGATGATGCTTTTTCTTGGTTTTATATGGATACTGTTTACCATAGTAAAGAAAGGTTGGGTTTGTGATATTTTAAAATGAAAAGGTGTTGTATCTTGTCAAAAGCCTTTTCTGCATCTATTGGTATAATCATGTGATTTTTATTTTTTATTAATATGGTCTATTATATTTATAGTTTTCTAAATATTGAACTACTTCTGCATTCCTGGTACAAATCTAAATTGCTTTTAGTACACAATCTTTTAACCATGTTGCTTTAGCCTGTTTGTGAATATTTATACTTTATTCAATAATTTTGCATCAATATTTTTTCTAGATACTGATCTATAGTTTTCATTCTCTGACTTCTCCCTCTCTGATTTAGGTAGGTATCAAGACCATATTTGTCTCATAGAAGGAGTTTGATGGTATACCGTCTTTATTTTTGTAAGCAGTTTATGTAAAATTGGAGTTAATTGTTTCTTGGCTGCTTGATAGAATTTACTTATAAATCCATCTGGTCTTGGTGTTTTTCCCCTCCCTTGGTAGTTCATTTATAGTTGATTCAATTTCTTTTTCTGATATTGGATTGTTTAAATTCTCTATTTCTTGTTCTGATAATCTGAGTATTTTATATTTTTTATAAATATGTATCCATTTCATGTGTTATTATTTTCTTGGCATTGAACTGGATAAAATAGTTTCTAATATTTTCCTTTAGTTATTTTTCATTTGTGATTAATTCTTTTTCATTTTTTGATATTAACAATTTGATTTTCCTCTATTTTATCAGATTAGCTAATGGTTTATATATTTTATTTGTTTTTTTAAAAGAGCTCCTACTTTTATTTATCATTTTAATAATTTCTTGTTTTAAATTTTATTCATCTTCTTTTTGATCTTCAGAATTTTTATGTTTTGTGCTTAGTTGAGATTTTTTAATTTGCTGTTTTCCTTAGTTGTATACCTAATTTATTGATTTGTTCTTTCTCTCTTTTGTTACTGAAAGTGTTTAGGGATATTAATTTTCCCTTAAGGACTGCTTTGGCTGTATCCCAAAAGTTTTGATATGTTGTATCATTGTAATAAATTTTCTATTATTTCTATGAGCTGTTCTTTGACCCATCGATCTTTAAGATTAAATTATTTAATCTTCATCCAAGTTTTAATCCTTTCTTCAGAGATCCTTTATTGATTATAATGTTTATTTCATTATGAACAGTAAAGGATTTGTTTACTATTTTTGTTTTTCTGTATTTGTTCATGAAGTTTACATGACTTAGAACAGCCAATTTTTAACATGGAGTCTGTGAATTGGAAAACTATATTTTGATAATTATATTTCAATATAATTGGTTTCCTTTGTTATTCTATATTTATTTTGTAAATTGAAATTATTCTGAGAATGGGACCATAGGCTTAATCGGACTTCCAGAGAGATCCATGACACCAAATAGATTAAGAACTCCTATCCTAGAATAAGAGTAATTTTTGGACAATAATAAATATACATATATACATATCCTTTTCTATTTCCATTCAGTAATCACCAGAGATTTATCAAAACTTACTTTTCTAAAACTCTATTCATCTTCTTATCTTCTCTTATTTATCTTTTGCTAGACTTGTCTAGGTCTGAAATGGGAGTTTCCATTTGATCAAACCAGTACTATCCTGTTTATCTAGTCTGCCACCCCATTATCAAAGTAATAGATCCAGGGGTTCAGTCGATCCACTAGTTGTTATGCTGTTCATTGTCACCTAGATATCACTTTGTCACCATCCATTTAAGAAACAGTTCCAATATACCTATGGGCACAGAAGGTCATGAGTGCTAAAACCACAGATTTCAAATATTCTGTCCCACAAACTGTATGACAGGAAAAATATTCTTTTGTCATACTATGTATCCTTATTTCTTAACTTGAAAAAAATATGATTAAAGAAAACAAGGTTTTGATCATATTCATAAGGAGGTTGGGATTATCAGGGCTTTTTTGTTGGCAAAATTTAGAAGGTGATGATAGCACTAACATCCCTTCAGCAGCAGAGAAACAACTGAGCTTAGCTCCTACATAGTAAGACTAATTAGTTAAAATAGGAAGCAACTAGATGGCAGCACCTACTTCTTTGTTGTAGGTACTATTCTCCAAGTAAAGAGTTTTCAACTAAGCAGAATTTTTGGGTCTGAGTGTCCCTAAACCACCCCATCCCACCCCACCCCCAGCTAAATTTGTCTTAAAAGTTGATTTGAGGGCATATTTTCTGCTGCTTGCCACAGATGTGGAAAATACCTTCTATAGCTGTGCTTGTGACACTTTCCTTAAAGAAGAATATGTTCTTTTTCTCTGTAGAGTATGTTTTTGTCTTGTTTCTGACTGAAGTAGAAGCAGGGGTAGGAGAGACTACAAATATTTACTCAGAGTGACCTATACCTCCTTTCCACCCACTTATCTTTCTAACCCTGCTTGGGAAAAAGTGAAGTGTTATTTCCCAAAGGACTATATTCCAGCTCTTCATGGTCTGCCAGAACTCTCCAAGTGATCATCAGTTAAATCCCATAAAACATAGGGGCACATTGTTCAAATTAAAAACATACATACAAACAAAGAAACTTCTAATGGCCACTACAGTGGCTACATTATTAACAGTCAGGTAGTTAAGCAATTAGGTGACTCAATAGATAGAGCACTGGGCCTGGAGTCAAGAAAACCTGAGTTCAAATCCAGCCTCAGAACTAGCTGTATGACCCTGGACAAGTCACTTAACTTCTGTTTGCCTTAATCTACTGGAGAAAGAAATGGCAAACCACTCCAGTATCTCTGCCAAGAAAACCCCATGGACAATAGGTCAATGGGGTCATGAAGAGTTGGACTTGGCCAATACAACTAAACAGGTAAAGCAACCCTTTCACATTTCCCTCTCTGCTATTTTTCTCTTTGTATGGAATAGGCACTTGATAAATATATGTAGGTATTATATCCTGACCCTACCTTTCTCGCTTCCCCTTTTCCTCCCTTTCATCTGCCAAGTCAGTTCTTCCCCAGAGAGATGTTTCAGCTTTCAATTTCTCCTTCCTTCTTGTGGGTCAGCTCCTTCTTCAGGCCCTTGCCTCCATTAGCTGTTTCTTTGGAACTAGGAGTAGTTATGGTTGTGCAACTGGTCTTCATCCTCCAAAGCCTCATTAAGAATCCTGCCTCTTCTTTGAAATTGTCCCTAACCATTCTATAGCCTTTAGTGTTCTCAATGGTACCAGTCTCATAGAATCCTAGAAGTTTAGCATGGGAAGGTGACCTCAGAAGTCATCTAATCCATCCTCCCTGTCCATGCAAGAATCCTAATTACAACATCCCTGATAGTGTTATCTGGCCTCTTCTTAAACACTGCTAGGAAGTTCATTACTGTTTTGTAGCAGCCTACTTCATTGTTTGAATGTTCTTAATTTGTTAGAAAATTCTTCTTTACATTTAAATAGGATCTATATCTCCCTATAACTTCCAACTAATCTGCTGATCTGCCTTCTGCCTCCTGGAGCAGCACAGAGCAAGTTCATGTTCTCTTTCCTACAATGTCCTTGAAAATATTTGAAATCAGCTATCGTATGCTAGCAACTCTATGATCCTATGTATCCTCTCAACCTTCTCTTCCTCAGGATAAAAGGCCCCAATTCCTTCAACTCTTCCTCATATGACATGATTTCCAGGCCTTTTGACTTTCTACCTATCTTTTTCTTGACATCCTCCATTTAATAAAATGTTTTACCAATGCCTTTTTAAAAAATCATTGTCTCTTCCAAGTGACCCAAAGGCACACATGCGCACACACACATATACAGTAGAGCTTTCCCTTGTACCAAAATGTGATATGTATGGCAACATAAACCTCATCAAATACCTTGTATCCACCACCTCTATATCAAGAGGAAGAGGTATTGCATTGTCCATCCTCTGAAGTCAATATTGGTCATAGCCTTGATCACACACAGCTCTGATGCCTTTTAATACTGGGCTGTTGTTTTTTATGTTACTGTGCTTATTATCTAACTTGTTCTTTTGGTTCTACTTATTTCACTCTATATCAGTTCATATAGGTCTTCCCAAATGTCTCTAAATTCTTTAGATTTGTAATTTCTTATTGCATAATGATGTTCCATCACATTCATATACTACAGTTTGTTAAGTCATTCTCCGATGGGTACCTGATATATACCATTTTGTCAATATTCTTAAACCTGGACAGTGCAAAAACACCCCAAATGTGGTCTGACTGACTCAGAGTGACCTCACATGAATAGTTTATTACTATTTTCCCAAAGTTGCCTTATCTCTTTTAGCAGCCGTACCATGTTCTTGGCTTATTCCAACTGGTTAAGATCATTTTGAATCCTGATTCTTCATCCGACTTGCTGACTATCTCTTCCAGCTCTGTGTCATCAACAGATATGATGAGCATGCCATCTATATATACCTGCCCACTCTTGATGGATGACCTCACCTCCTACTCTACAGAGAATGAGGCTCTCTGGACAATAGAGTTAGGACTGCAAAGGGTCTTATGGGTCATATAGTTCAATGGTGTCAAACTCAAATAGAAACAAATTCAATAAACTGTACATAAGGAACCCTGAGGGCCACATGTTGACTTAGAAAACCATGTATTAACATTATCTATGTTCTATCATATCTTTATTAATTGTAAAGTATTTCCCAATTATATTTTAATCTGGTCCTGCCCTCACTCCACAATTGCATGCCTGACACCACTGATGTAATCCAATCCTCTCATTTTACAGTTTAGGAAACTGAAGCCAAAAGAGGAAGCCACTCATGTATTAAGTGGTAGAAACAGAATTTGAACCATAATATCCCCTCTTCTCTATATCACTATGTCTTCACTATATCCATCTCCTCTCCCCATTTTCTCCTGTCCTAGAGAATTAGATCTTCCCAAGGTTAACCATTTCACTTGTGTGCTTAATTCCATCCCTTCTGTCACCTTCAATATGTTACTTCATCTTCAGTCTCTGCTATTTTACTGGCTCATTTCCCTCTATCTACAAACATGCTTAGATCTCCACATCCTAAAAACAAAACAAAACCTCTTCCTTTGACCGTGCTACCTACCCCTTCAAGCAGTCACCCTACAGCTACCTCCATTTTTTGGTTGAAATTTTAGAAAGAGCCATGTGTACTCTCTGACCCTACTTCTTCACCACCCATTTAACCTCCTGTAATTTGGTTTATGATCTCACTACCTGACTGAAACTGCTTTTTACAAGGTCACCAATGATCTCTTTATTACTAGTTCCAGTGGCTTTTTCATAGTTATCATGATCCTTGACCAGTATACCTTTTTAACATTATTAAATATCCTATCTTTGACATTGTTTTCTTCCCTTGGCTCCCATAACAGTACTATCCTACCTGTCTGAACTCCTCATTTTCCATGTCTGGTAAAGGGATGAGGTCAGAAATCACTCCAACTTCTCACTCATTTAGCAGGCATGTCTCCCAAGGCTCTTCTCTCCCTATATTCTCTTTTTTCTTTCCCTTATACTTGAGATCTTCATTATACATAGTAACATCCTCCCATACCCCCTGGCCTTTTCATTGATTAATCTTCTCAACTCCCAAGACCTTTATCTTCATTCCACCTCAACTACACACCAGAAAGGTCATAGCCTTAATCTCATCAACACCCATAGCTGTTTTGCCGCCATGATCCACAGTTCTGAATTTTTCTTTTTTTTTAATTTAAAAAAAAATTTTTATTAATTTATTTTGATTTTCAACAATCACTTCCAGGGGGCAGCTAGGTGGTGCAATGGATAGAGCACCAGCCCTGAAGTCAGTAGGACCTTAGTTCAAATCTGGCCTCAGACCAAACACTTGACACTTACTAGCTGTGTGACCTTGGGCCAATCACTTAACCCCAATTGCCTAAAAAAAATATAAATAAAATAAATAAATTGGAGGGCAGCTAGGTGGTGCAGTGGATAGAGCACCAGCCCTGGATTCAGGAGGACCTGAGTTCAAATCCAGCCTCAGATACATGATACTTACTACCTGTGTGACCCTGGGCAAGTCACATTTCCTAGCCAGAAAAAAAAAACAATCACTTCCATAAGGTTTTGAGTTTTAAATTTTTCTCCTCCTCCCTCCCCACCTCCCTTCCCAAGGCAGTGTGCAATCTGATATAGGCTATACATATACATTCCTATTAAACATATTTTCACATTAGTCTTGTTTTAAGGAAGAATTAGAACCAATAGAAGGAACCACTAGAAAGAGGAAACAAAACAAAACAGAAGGAAAAAAAAGAGCAAATAGTATGCTTTGATCTGCATTCAAACTCCATAGTTCTTTCTTTGGATGTGGATAACATTTTCCATCATGAGACTTTTGGAGATGTCTTAGATCCTTGCATTGCTGAGAAGGGCTAAGTCTATCAAAGTTAGTCATCGCACGATGTAACTGTTATTTTGTACAACATTCTCCTGGTTCTGCTCACTTCACTCAGCATCAGCTCATATAAGTCTTTCCAGGTTTTTCTGAAGTCCACCTGCTCATCATTTCTTGTAGCACAATAGTTCATTCATATACCACAACTTGTTCAACCATTCCGCAATTGATGGGCATCCCCTCAATTTCCAATTCTTTGCCACCACAAAAAGAGCTGCTACAAATATTTTTGTACATGTGGGTCCTTTTCCCATTTGTATGATCTCTTTGGGATACAGCCCTAGAAGTGGTATAGCTGGGTCAAAGGGTGTGCACATTTTTATAGCCCTTTGGGCATAGTTCCAAATTGCTCTCCAAAATGGTTGGATCATTTCACAACTCTACCAACAATGCATTAGTGTTCCAATTTTCCCACATCTTCTCCAACATTTATCATTTTCCTGTTTTGTCATGTTGGCCAATCTGATAGGTGTGATGTGGTACCTCAGAGTTATTTTGATTTGCATTTCGCTAATCAATAGTGATTTAGAGCATTTTTTCATATGACTATAGATGGCTTTAATTTCTTCATCTGAGAACTGCCTGTTCATATCCCTTGACCATTTATCAATTGGGGAATGACTTGTATTCTTATAAATTTGACTTAGTTCTCTATATATTTTAGAAATGAGGCCCTTATCGGAGACACTGGTTATAAAAATTCTTTTCCAGTTTTATGCTTCCCTCCTCATCTTGGTGGCATTGGCTTTGTTTGTGCAAAAACTTTTCAATTTAATGTAATCAAAATTATCCATTTTGCATTTCATGATGTTCTCTATCTCCTGTTTGGTCATGAATTCTTCTGTTCTCCTTAAATCTGACAGGTAAACTATTCTTTGCTGTCCCAGTTTGTTTATAAATATCAGCCTTTATATCTAAATCATGAACTCATTTTGACTTTATTTTGGTATATGGTGTGAGATTTTGGTCTATGCCTAGCTTCTGCCATATTCTTTTCCAGTTTTCCCAGCAGTTTTCGTCAAATAGTGAGTTCTTATCCCAGAAGCTTGGGTCTTTGCGTTTATCAAATATTAGATTACTATAGTCATTGATTACTATGTCTTGCATACCTAACCTGTTCCACTGATCCACAACTCTATTTCTTAGCCAGTATCAAGCAGTTTTGGTGATTGCTGCTTTATAATACAATTTAAGATCTGAAATGGTTAGGCCACCTTCTACTGCATTTCTTTTTATTAGTTCCCTTGATATTCTGGACCTTTTGTTATTCCAAATGAATCTTATTATTTTTTCTAGCTCTATAAAATAATTTTTGGTAGTTTGATTGGTATGGCACTGAATAAGTAAATTAGCTTAGGTTAGAATTGTCATTTTTATTATATTAGCTCAACCTATCCATGAGCAACTGATGTTTTTGCAATTATTTAGATCTGACTTTATTTGTGTGAAAAGTGTTTTGTAATTGTGTTCATAGAGTTCCTCGGTTTGTTTCAGTAGGTAGACTCCTAAATATTTTATAATGTCTACAGTAACTTTAAATAGAATTCCTCTTTCTATCTCTTGCTGTTGGGCTTTGTTGGTAATACATAGAAATGCCAATGATTTATGTAGATCTGAATTTCTCTTTCATCATAACCTCCTATCCTTTCCATAACTCCCTCTTCCTTACCATTCCTAAATCTATTCTTCATTCTCATTGTATCCCACTAGCCCCTCAACCTTTCCTTGCTCTCCAAGGCAGTGTAAGTGCCACTTGGGCCTCACTTCCCTCCCTTCAAATTCTTGACACTATAGTGGATCAGTTCATCTCTAAACTTCTCTGCTCTTGAATCTTTTCCCCATTATTTTATTGCCATCCATATTTTGGCAGACCCAAACCTTCAGTTGCCTCTCCACTTGTCTTCTATCTTCCTTCTCGTGTGCTGTTGAATGCTACTGGAAGAAGTCATTATTTTGCCAACCAGGTGCATTATAAATTTATGTTATTTAATGTCAATTACACAACAGTTATTTAATTCTTTCCCCATTGGTTTTATGTTGTGCTATCCACTATGATTATCCCAAACCTTCTCATTTCTCCTCAAGTCTCCTATATCACTACTTCTCCCCTCTCTCTCACCAGATTACCTTAACCCAACTTTACTGAGAAAATAGAGGTCATCCACCAAGAGCTTCCCATTTCTTCCTACTTTATATCTCAAAACCTCACTATACTATCATCTGTCATTTTCCTTTTGCTCAGGTGTCCAGTGAGGAAGTGGCCCTTTTCCTTCCATGGCCAGCCCCTCCATAATGCCCTTACATACCCTTATGTTTCTTCTGGGAGACTGCCCCTTGATCATCTCCTTTCTGTTTTTCATCTTCATTCTCTCTTTATCTACCAATACCTTCCCTACTGTCTAAAAATGTGCTCAGGCCTCTCCCACCTCCTCAAGTCATCATCCTATGTCTCTTTCCACAGCTATTATAAGTTAGAAATTGTCTTTGTTGCCACTACTTTGTCATCTTCCACTCTCTTCTAACCTCTTGAAAAATTATTTCTGACCCCATCCCGCTACTGAAACGCTCTCTCTAAAGTTACCAGCCTCTTCTTACTTGCTAAATCTATAATCCCTTTCTCAGTTCTCATTCTTCTATTAACTTTCTGTGGCTTTTGGCATGATTTGGCACCCCCTTCTCTTACTTATTCCCTCCTCCCTCAGCTTTCCTGACACTGTACTCTTCTGGTTTTCCTACCTCTGTGATTTTCCTTTTTAGTTTCCTTTTGGACTTATCTTCCCACCTCCTAACCACGAGTAATCCCCAAGACTCCATCCTGGGCTCTGTTCTCTTCTCTCTCTACTCCATCTCATGGTATTCTCATTAGTTCCCATGAGTTCAATTATCATCATCATGCAGCTAACTTCCCAATTTATATATCCAATCTTAATCATTTCTCTGAATTTAGTCCTATGTCACCAGTTCTCCCTAACATCATACAGATTTTTCAAACTCAACATGTACAAAATGGAATTCATAATCTTTTCCCCCCAAAATCTACCACTCCTTTGGACTTGTCTATTTCTGTTGAAGGTACCACTTTATTTCCACGTCACTGAGATTTTCAACCTCAGCTCTCCTCTCTTCCTCACCCCTACCTCATATTCAATCAGTTGCCAAGTTCTAGATTCTACTTTCATAATGTCTCTTGCCTCTTTCCCCTTCACTCCACTCACATGACTACCACCCTCATCTTCATCCCTTTTCTCTGACCTAGACTACTAAAATATCCTCCTAGTTGGTGTCTTTACTTCTATTCTCTTTCCTTTATGATCCATCCTCTACAGAGCTACAAAATAACATATCTAAAGCATGGTTCTTACTATGTCATTCCTCTGATTAAGACTCCATACTGGCCCCCTATCGCCTGTAAGATAAAACACAAAATCATTTGCTTGGTGTTTAAAGCCCTTTGTCATCTGACTCCAGTCTGCCTTTCCATTCTTATTTTACATTATTTCTATCATGAACTCTACATTCTAACCAAACTTGCTATTCCCTGAACTCAGTGGTCCATCTCCTACCTCCGTATCTTTTGCACAAGCTGTCTGCTGTTGCTGAAATACATTTCCTTCTTGGTCACATCTCTTAAAATCCTTAACTTCCTTCAAGGCTTAGCGCTGATGCCACCAGGCTCTCTTTCACCTGGAATAGAAATAGTTGAAGGTAGAGGTGGTGGTGTCAATGCCGGGGAAGAGAGCTTAAGAGAGTGAGGTAGTGAGGTTGTGGGCCAGAGAGAGTGGGAAGAGAGGAGGAGGGACAGTACTTAATATCAGACTATCTTTCCAGAAGCCCTTCTAACTTCTTTCACAGCCTTCTTTGGGGCACAGGTCAGATTCTTTGGGGAATGATCACTTTCACTCTGCTCAAGTGAATTTTCATAGGCGCCAGGATTCCTTGTTATAGTTCTGTAAATGATTGCTTAATGGCTCTGTAAATGATTGTTGATGTGAACTGAATATGCCTTAACCCTAATCCTTGGCCAAAATGTTGGAAAAGGACAGACCCAAGAACAGAGAGTTTTATGGCACATAGTTGCCATCAACTTAGATCATTATTCTTTGGTTGTTCAGACAACTTACCTATGTGTGCTATCACCCAACTCATCTTGCCCATGACATATAATAATGTTAACTTACATTTATATTGTGTTTTACCATTTATTCATTCTTTCATTCAACAGCCTTTTATTAAGTGAATTCCAGTAGTAGTAGTAGAAATAGTAGTAGTAGGGGGCATCTGGGTGGTGCAGTGGATAGAGCTCCAGCCTTGAAGTCAAGAGGACCTGAGTTCAAATTTGGCCTCAGACACTTGACACTTATCAGCTGTGTGACCCTGGGCAAGTCACTTCACCCCATTGCCTCGAAAAAAAATAGTAGTAGTAGTAGTATATGTAGTGGTGGTGGTAGTGGTAGTATCTGGCATTTATATAGTGCTTTAAGGTTTGCAAAGTGCTTTATAGTTATTATTTCATTTGATCCTCACAACAATCCTGGGAAGTAGGTGCTATTATTATCATCCCTATTTTATAGATGAGGAAACTGAGGTAGACAGATTTTAAGTGACTTGCCTAGAATTGAACAGCTAGTGTCTGAAGCAGGATCTGAACTCAAGTCTTCCTGACTCCATTTCCTGCTCTCTATGTTGCCACCACCTGTAAGCCCCTTGAGGGTATGAGGTTATTTTTTGTTTTTGTATTTTTGATATCTCCAGGATCTAGCATAGTGTGTTATACATAGTAGGCACATGGTAGCTCAATTCAACAACTGTGCTTAAACACCTAGTGTGTGTGTAATGTAAGGCACTGTGCTAGGCACTGAGTATACAAAGACAAAAACATAAAAACAGTCGTTGCCTTTCTAGAAGTTTACATTTATTAAACAGTAGTGTAATAATTTTTTTTTATTTTTTAAAATTTTTTTAAACTTTTTTTTTTATAGGCAATTGGGGTTAAGTGAGTTGCCCAAGGTCACACAGCTAAGTACGTGTCAAGTGTTTGGTCTGAGGCCAGATTTGAACTCAGGTCCTCCTGACTTCAGGGCCGGTGCTCTATCCACTGCGCCACCTAGCTGCCCCAAGCAATTTCTTTTTTTTTTTTTTTTGGTTAGGCAATGGGGTTAAGTGACTTGCCCAGGGTCACACAGCTAGTAAGTGTTATGTATCTGAGGCCAGATTTGAACTCAGGTCCTCCTGAATCCAGGGCTGGTGCTCTTTCCACTGCACCACCTAGCTGCCCTAGTAGTGTAATAATTGATCTGAGCCAAAATGAAGGGCCTACTATGTTCAAAACACTGTACTTGGCTCTGAAAGAGATACAAATATAAGTAAGATGTTGTCCTTACTCTCATGGGACTTAAAACAATCCTGGGAGATAGGTAGAACAGAGAATATCTCCAAGTCAGAAATGAGGAAAGTGAGGCTCGGGTAGATTAAGTGACTTTGCCAGAGTAACGTAAGGTATTTATTGGCAAAACCAGGACTTGAACTCTAGTCTTCTAACTCCACATCTAGCGAATTTGCCACTACCTTCCACTGCTTCTGTAATGTAAGAGATTTTTTCAATGCCCTTGATAAAATCCATCACCTGCTGTACAAGTCTAGAAACGGAATCAAAAAGAAAATGATATTAGTTTGACATGACTTACTCTTGGTGAACTCATGCTGGCTACTAATGATCATTGCTTCCTTTTCTAAGTGCATATAAACCATGTGTTTAGTAATCATCCTAGAATTTTGCCAGAGATCAGTGTCAAAATCACTGACTTTTAGTTTAAAGGATCTACCTTTTTCCACATTTTGAAAATCGGAACAGCATTTACCCATCTGATTTTCTGGCTCCTTTCCCATCTGCCATGATTTCTCAGACATCACTAGTAGTGGTTCTATGTTCTCACATCTGCAAGTCTCTTCAGTACTCTGGGATATTATTCTTTTAGGCCTGAAGCCTTGAGCTTGTTGAAAGTGATGAGATGTGCTCTTTCCATTTTCACCTTATCTCAGGCGTTAGTTGCCTCTTAATCATGTTTGCTTTATTATCCCTTTGGGTCTGGTTGGAGAAGTCATTCTCCTTGGTAAAGAAAATGGACAGAAAATATGGCTTGAACAGTATCATCTATTAACTTTCCACTGTTTTCCCCAGATCCGTTCCTTTTTTTTTTTTGTTCTTTTTTGGATTCTAAATATATTTTTAAAGTCCTTTTTTTTTTTTTTTTTGGTTTGTTTTCTTTAGCAATTTTTCAAAGAAAGTTCATTCTGGGCTTTTGCATTCCTGACATGATTATCACAATGCAAGGTAGTAATGTTAACCTACCTCAGAAGGTGGTTGTGAGAAAAGGACTTTGATAAATATAAAACACCATGCTTGTTATTGGTACGTTGTTATTGTCATTGTCACTAGTTTGCATTCATCCTTGGTTGCATGTGCCTCCTTCATCTTTTATCCACGTGTATTAAAAATTTCAAAAGTCTCCTTGCAGTGATGTTGATTCCTCCTGCTGCCTGACTCATTTTTCATTGGGAATATTCACAACTGAATAGTCACAATTACAATTAGTAAACTTTTCATTCCTCTTGAGACATCTTTCCTTTTAGACTAGCCTTTGGATCTGTCCTCTGGGCTTTTTTTTAAAAACAAACAAACAAACAAAACCTACTTACCTAAAATCAAAGGTCCGTGTCTTGCTCTTTCTAGTACTTCCTTCACAAAGCCATTGGCAAATTACCAACCAGTTTTCCTCATTGGTTAAAATTAAATCTAGAGTAGCAGGTCTTTTTATTGTTCCCTCTGTCTTCTAAGTGGTGAAATTATCAGTATGGTATGAATGTATCAAATAGTATCTTTGGCAGCTTCTCTGTGAGTAGTTCCAGGGCAAAAGCATAAGATAGATGAATTTGCCTTGAGATGTAAGAAGTGTGAGCAATAAGGGATTTGACCCAGCGATCCAGAGGGTTTTTTGCCATGTATGTCTTCTTTCCTGAGATGTTAGCGCAATTATGAGGGCTTCAAATATAAGCTAATCCTCCAGGTAGAGGTGAAGTCGTTATATTTGAAGTTATTTATTGCTACTATGTTGTTGCTTTTTTGTTTGTATCAGTTTTGTAAACTGTAACAGGCTAATGGTCCTGTGGTTTGTACTATGAGCAATATCAACCTTCTCCTCTTCTGTGATCCTTATCTGTATACCCTCTATCATGTTTCCCCTCTGAGCTTCGTAGATTTCCATACCTTTCTGGTATATATACTACCCACGCCTTCTGTTCAAACAAGTATGGCAGTCCTACCATAGCCTTATTCCAGCCCAGAGGCCCATCATATATCATCTCAGTGATAACTATGAAATTGCAACAACCTCTTTATATTACAATTTCAAATTCACTTTGGTTATTACCCATACGCTGTTCATTAACTTCAACAGAGACAGTTAAATCTGTTAAGTATTAAAGTTAAATGTCTTCCTTATAGTTCTTTACCCCATCTCCTGCAGAGAATTACTAGGCATTTCCTCTGTTAGGAGTCTTCTATATCACACCTGTTGTTCTCCATACCATTTGTCATTATAATTTTATCTGGGCCTTTTTTCCCCTCTCCCTCAATTTTCAGTTGAAAGCCCTACTGATTAGGTCAGTAAATTTCTGGTCTTTATGAGATACACACTATCCCTTTCCTGTTATCCTTGTATCATTTCTGTTATCTTAACTCATCATCCAGAAAACCAAATTCCTTGGCTCCAGAGCTATTAGTGAAATATTCCAGTGTTATTTTTTTTTTCTGAACAACTCATTTGTCCCCATGTAAGTCAGCAAGAATGGATAAAGTGGTAGGTTTAAAGTATATTTATTTAGCTTAAAAGGTATTTACCAGCCTGAAAGTTTCCTCTTAGGTACCCAAGTGGACCAGGCACATCAGATCTGAGCAGGGGGTCCCAGACCACCATAATGCATCTCTTTCTTCTCAGAGAGGGGAACAGATTCTTCTCGTTTGCTGGTGTCTTTGTATTCCAGTCAGCGTTGGATGCTTCTTCAGAAGGTCTGGATTCTGTGGACAGGGGAAGCTCTGTGGACAGAGCTCCCACTTAGTCTTGAGCAGGGCAGACTTACTGCCTCCTCCTTCTCTTTGTCCCTTGCATTACGTTCTTACATTCACCAACCACTATCTTTGATTCCCCACTGGTATGTTTTGCTTCTTGGTTACTAACTAACCTTCCAGAATTAATTCTTTCTTCTTATCTAGGAACCATTCATCCCTTCTAAAAAGATGGAGTAGAGGGTCATTCCTCAAATCCTTTCACCTCACCACTAGCTGAAGGATTAGTTTACATTTAAAGCCCTCATAGTTTGGCTACCATCTCAGGAAAGAAGACATACATAGCAAATGGATCTCTGGGTCAAGGCCTTTACTGCTCATACTTTCTGAATCACAAGGCAAATTAATCTGTCTTATACTTTTCCCCTGGAAACACTCACCTAGAAGCTGCCAAGAAAATTGTTCCCACTAGCCCTGGAAGTGTGGCTTTTATGCTTACTCAGGCCTAGGTCCCCATCTGCTAACCTAACATGGATTCAGTCAATCAATCAGCCAAAAAGCATTTATTAGGTACTAACTATGCTAGTGACTGTAAGGAGTATTATTCTGTGATACACTCACAGAGAAGTAGAATCTTATCACCAGCTGCCCTGTCTCATTAGTTACATTTTCATGTGTATTATTCTTATACATTCCCAACAGACTATGAGCTCCTTGACTGTGTCTGTTCTAGAGTTCCCTTCATGGAATACGTGCTTAATTATGGAGTTTGTGGAGAGGAAAATAATCATGGAATGACTGTCAGCATTCCATCATCCTACTCTTCCCTCTTTCTAGGACTTTTCCTCTCTCGGGAACCCAATACTCTCATGTTATTCTGGACTGCTCTTGTCACTAAGGAATACTTTCTGATCAGCAAATTCACACTAAAGTATTAGCAGTTATGTCCGTTGAACATTGAAAAGAATCCTTTAGTGAGAGTGTACCTCTCTGGTGCTATTGAACAGAAGTGTCAGAATACAGTCTGCAGTCTGCATCGCCCCAATGCAAGCCAAGCGATGCCTGAAACAGATTAAATGTACTTGGGAAATATTTAACAAAACAAAATACAATACATCATATCTAATATTAATTTGTGGTTTTCTAAGTCAATATGTGAGCAGTTAGGTGGTGCAGTAGATATAGTGCCAGGCCTGGAGTTAGGAAGACTCATCTTCCTGAATTCAAATCTGGCCTCAGACACTTACTAGCTGTGTGACCCTGGGCAAGTCACTTAACCCTATTTGTCTCAGTTTCCTCATCTATAAAATGAGCTGGAGAAGGAAATGGCAAACCACTCCAGTATCTCTACCAAGAAGACCCCAAATGGGATCACGAAGAGTTGGACACAACTGAAATGATTGAACAAAGTCAATATGCAGCCTGTAGGGAAGCTTATGTATTGTTTTCTGTTTGAGTTTGGCACCACTGCTCTAGAATATATCTATTTGACACATTGGGAGCTTTAGGGTAGGAGGTGTTTTCTTGAGCCCCACAAGACTGCAGGCCACTCAACTGGTAGGTGGGACATACTATGGTGAAGGAGCTGGTTGGGGGCAGGTATAGCAGGGGTGGAGAACCTGCAGCCTCGAGGCCACGTGTGGCCTTCTAGTCCTTGGGCCTTAAGGGGATTTGTTCTATGAAGTTTGGATTCGGTCAGAGGGTCACATTTGAGGACCTAGAGGGCCACGTGTGGCCTCCAGACTGCAAGTTCCCCACCCCTGAGAGGGGATGACATGAGAAGCAACATGGTCTTTCACCTTCCTCTTTTTCCCTGACAGATCCTTCTGAATTTTACTTCCCTGGATTTATACCGCAGCCGGCTGTGCTGGTACGACTACGTAGAGGTTAGAGACGGGTTTTGGAGAAAAGCTCCCCTCCGAGGTAACTGTGTCCTACCCTGCTCTAGGCATCATGGTCAAATGAGATAACCTATGTAAAGCACTTTGGGAACATTGAAGTGCTATATAAATGCTGGTAGTTATTATTACTTCTACCCTCCTTTCTGAGAACTACCCACTTCTTTCCTTATAACTTCCCTTAATTAAGCCTTTCTCCACACACAGTTCCAAACATTCTGATCAATATGCTATAAGAGAATGAACCCTGGACTCAGAGGTATAAACCTTGTATTCTAATCCTGGTTCTGCTCTACGGCCTTAAGGAAATCACTTAACTTTTGTGGGCATCAGTTCCCTCCTCTACAAAGCAAGGGTAATCGTGTCTACCTGGCCTGCCTGTTAGGGTAGTGACAGCTTTGGGGTAGAGATAAGATAAGAAGGAAAAAGCCTGGCAGGTTGTTTGTCGTTGCATCTGTGAACCTTGATGTGATTGCCCCAGATCCAGGGTCTGGTTCACAATTTTGCAGTTTGTGAAAGGGAAAGAAATTTGCAATGATTGTACGTAGTTAAGTACATGGTCCAATGAGGGAAAGGAGCATGAGAAGAGAGAGAGTAACAGGTAGAGATAGGGTCAGGGCTAAGGTAGGGATGGAAGTTGGGGTATCTGGCTGCCCCAGGCAAGGTTTGAAAGTTGTATCTCAGAGGCAGGTAGATGGCTCAGTGGGTAGTGTGCTGGCCCTGAAGTCAGGAGGACCTGAGTTCAAATGTGACCTCAGATATTCACTAGCTGTGTGACCTTGGGCAAGTCATTTAACCTCTGTTTGCCTTAAAAAAAAGAAAAAAAAAGAAAGAAAAGAAATGTGTGTCTTCTTTGTGTTTCAATCTACAGTAGACGTTAAGCTTTCCCCTATGACACATGGGACATGATATCATAAAATAAACATATCCAGGCTATGGACAGTGGGATTTTCTGATATTGCAAACATGCGCACTTACAAAGTCATATTAAAGAGTCCCTCGTTGCACCCGCCTTTGTGCTGCCTACTTTAGCTACACATGGTTTCTAGAAAGATTTATTGCGTTATTCTCACACTGTCCCTACCTTTTCACTGCCTACAGGAAGGTTCTGTGGGAACAAACTCCCTGAACCCATTGTTTCCACTGACAGCCGCCTCTGGGTGGAGTTCCGAAGCAGCAGCAATTGGGTTGGGAAAGGCTTCTTTGCTGTTTATGAAGGTATTCGTGGGAAATGTGCTGTGGGGGGGGGGGTGTCAATAAGGCATGGGTGTAAAGAGAATTCCTTGTCCTTGCCCTCTTAAACTGACCTTGGTCAATAAGCATTTACCAAGCACTTACTATGTGCTAAGCTCTAGTTATATGGGGTAGCCAAGAGGCAACGTGGATAGAGCACTGGGCTTGGAATCAGTTAGACTTAAGTTCAAATTTGACCTCAGACGCTGGCTGTGTGACCCTGGGCAAGTCACTTAACCCTGTTTGCCTCAGTTTTCTCATCTGTAAAATGAACTGGAGAAGGAAATGACAAACCACTCCAGTATCCTTGCCAAGAAAACTCCCAAAAAATGGGGTCACAAAGAGTCAGACATGACTGAAACACAACTGGTTATGTGGGGGAAGAAAAGGGCAAAAACAAGGTCCCTGTCCTCAAGGAGCTTACATCCTAATGAGACAACATGCAAAAAATTGTCCATACCAAGTGTAAATGGAAGGTAGTGTCAGAGGGAAGGTTCTAGCTGGGGTGGGGAGTTGGGGGAACTGGGAAAAGCCTGCTACAGAAAGTCGGATTTGAGCTGTGTCTGAAAGGAAGTGAAGGAAAACAGAGGTAAAGAAAGAGTGTTCAAGGCATGGCGAAGAACCAACACAAAGGCACAGAACTGGGAGACAGAGTTTAATGTGAAAGGAACCACAGGAAGGCCAGTGTTGCTGGAGCCTAGAGTACAAGGGAGGGAGAAAAGTGGGAAAAGAATGGAAAGGTAGGAAGGGGCAGTGTTGTAAGGTGCTTTAAAAGCCAAACAGAGAATTTGATCATTTGATCCTTAGTAACAGGGAGCATTAGGGAGCCACTTTGCCTTAGGGAAAAGGGCAGCCGCAGTAGGTAGAATCCAAGAGAAAACAAATGGAGACTGGAATTAGACAGAGGTGCAGGAAAATTTGGAATGGATGCAAAGTTAAAGGAAGATGGAAGAGAAATATGTAGAACAGGAGAAGGAAGATAATGGGATTATGAAGAAGAGAATCCAGGAGCTGTCAGAACTCTGCAAATGTTAGGAACTAGGGAAGGAGGGAAGCCAGAAAGGGGAGGAG
This sequence comes from Vombatus ursinus, assembly GCF_900497805.2. Taxonomy (NCBI): domain Eukaryota; kingdom Metazoa; phylum Chordata; class Mammalia; order Diprotodontia; family Vombatidae; genus Vombatus; species Vombatus ursinus. Next base: position 12,248 of record NW_020954556.1, on the reverse strand, counting down.
TCCAGTAGAGTAGGGAATTACCATAAATTCTGAGAACCCAGGAGGATGAGGAAGGTCAAACTCCGCACCAGATGGAATTGTCTCCTCTAGTTTCCTGACTTCCTCCACCCATACTGTTTGCAGCTATCTGTGGGGGTGATGTAAAGAAGGACAATGGCCACATTCAGTCACCCAATTACCCAGATGACTACCGACCCAGCAAAGTCTGTATTTGGCGGATCCAGGTGTCTGAGGGCTTCCATGTGGGGCTCACTTTCCAGTCTTTTGAGGTATGGTGCTGGGTCTCTGAACATGGGACCATCCTGATTGTAGGAAATGATGGCCCTCTAAACCTATGTATCACTAGTTCCTTTCTCTCTCTTCAGGCAATCAATGCCCAACTACTCTCCCCTGGTTCTTTTTGATCAACCACCTTCTTGCCCTCATCACATTTTCAAGTCTATCTCTTCTACCTCTCCAAGGGCCTAGCTGGGGTACAGGTTCCTATGGCAGCTGGAAGCTCCTCCTCCCAACCTGGCTTCTGCCCTTCATCTCCCCTCCAGATTGAACGCCATGACAGCTGTGCCTATGACTACTTGGAGGTACGGGATGGACACAGTGAGACCAGCACCCTCATTGGACGATACTGTGGCTATGAGAAGCCAGATGACATCAAAAGTACATCCAGCCGCCTCTGGCTCAAGTTTGTCTCTGATGGCTCCATCAACAAAGCTGGCTTTGCTGTCAACTTTTTCAAAGGTGCCTCCTTCCTTTCTTCTACCCAGATCCTGCAGTGTCCATTCCTAGAGTGTCTACTACCTTCCTGGGTTGTTGTAAGGAGCAAATGAGATAACATTAAACTGCTACAGAAATTTGAGTTATAATATAATTACTCATTAACCAATGAACTCCCCCATTGCCCATCAGTCTCTGCAATGCCCATGTATCTCTCTTTTTTTTTTTTTTTTTGGTCTTTTGTTCATTCATTCATTCATTCATTCATTCATTCAATGCATATTTATTGAATAACAACTATGCACTCAGCACTGTGATAGGCATTGGGGCTATTGTGGGAAGAGGAATCTCTCAGACAATCTGTTAGATCTTTCTTAGGCACTTAACCATTTTTAACATTTCTCAGCTCTCTGTGTTGATGTGTCATCCCCCTCCCAGATTATAAGCTCCTTGGAGGCAGAAACTGTGTCATTTTTCATCACTGTATTTCCAGAACCTGATTGATACAGGGCCTTGCACATAGTAGGTCCTAAATACATCTTTGCTGAATTGAATTAACACATGAGAAATGTAAGACACAGTCCATACCTTCAAGAAATTCACTCTGTAGTTGGGAAGACAAGACATATGCACAGTGAAAAGTTAACCAATAATACAAATCTCAAATAGTATAAGACATAATAAAAATAATTGGCATTTCTACAGAGTGTCCCAAAAGTCTTAGTGTGCAGTAAGCATTAATAGCTTACTTAAACTTTAATAGCTTAAAACGAGATGAATAAAGCTTAAACTTCACTAAGACTTTTGGGACACCCTGTAGATAAGTCTTTAATATCTGCCAAGGGCTTTACATACAAACATTTGTGCCATATGACAACCCCATGAGGTTGGTACTGCAGGTATGATTATCCCCACTATAGTTAAGGTGCTCAGAGAGGGCTGGTGACTTGTCCATGGACACATAGCAAATAACTGTCAGGGGTGGGATTTCAGCTCAGGTGTCCCCTAACTGCAAGCCTAGCACCCTTTCTACTCTACCATACCTCCTCTCAGGGCAGGATATGCTCAGTGCCAACTGACTGTTACACTCATGTTCTAGTTCAGAGGAAGAAGAGGTCATTATGGTTAGGGTGGTTAGGGAAAGCTTCCTGAATGGTTCAGTGCCCCTAAATTACATACACACACACACACACACACATGCACACACACGTAACACATACACAGGGTACACACAATGCACACATACATACATGCATACAAACACACATGCACATGCACAGATGTGTACATCTGTGATATAATTTATGATGATAATTTATCAATTTATCAATTTTTTAGATGATAATTTATCAATTTCACTCTCTGGTACCCACTACTCTCATCTCTGTGCCTTTAAGTAACAGGATTTCATGAGCTTGGATGGGAAAAAATTCCATCTTTATTTTCATTCACCCTTGGTTTTCTTTGTAATGTTATGTACTTGATTTTACACATTTAAAAACATCATTATGAGAAGGGGTCCCTGGTGCACAAGAAGGGTAAGAACCTTTGGCCTTATTTTTCCAAGGGGGAGCTGCAGGGCCCTAGCTCTCCATTTCTGTCCGTGCCCCCTCCTATTAGATGTCATTCTTCGGCATGTGTGATGAGCCGGTGGGGACTGTGTCCCCTCCTGAGCACAGCAAAATAGGTCAGAAAAGTGAGGGGAGAGCTTGACTCATAGAAGAGAATGAAGAGCTTGGATTTGGAAGGGTCCAGAGGAGGCCTGGGTGAGAAAGCTTCTCTACGACCTCACAGGTAGGGAACTCAGTCCCACGGTTTAATCTGCGGCTCTCCTTTCTCTCCCAACCAGAAGTGGATGAGTGCTCCCGGCCCAACCGAGGTGGCTGTGAACAGCGTTGCCTCAACACTCTGGGCAGTTATAAATGCAGCTGTGACCCGGGCTATGAGCTGGCTCCAGACAAACGCCGCTGTGAAGGTGAGCAGCACCTCATTACCACCCTCTCCACCAATCTCTACTCCATCTGATGCCCAGAAATTAACTTGTCAGTGGTCATTCCTGATACCCCTTGGATAAGTTCTTTCCTTGAAGACATGGGAGCTTTGATTTATCCCTCTATGTAGGAGCTCCCAGAGTTTCTGGAGGTTTCTGCCTTGCCCCTGAAACCACTACCACTATGCATTCTCATCCAGTCCTGCCTGTGTGGGCTTGTGGAACCATTGGGCATTTCCCTTTACATTCACCTGCTGGGCTGCCAGCTTCTCAGTCATGCCCAGGCCAGGGCTCCTCTCTCCCATGCTCCCAGACCAGGAGCCTTTGACCTATGATTACCTCTCTAACCCCACCTTCCCATATTCCTGACCCCACAGCTGCCTGCGGTGGTTTCCTTACCAAGCTTAATGGTTCCATCACCAGCCCAGGCTGGCCCAAGGAGTACCCTCCCAACAAGAACTGTATCTGGCAGCTTGTGGCACCTACCCAGTACCGAATCTCCCTACAGTTTGACTTCTTTGAGACAGAGGGAAATGATGTAAGTACCAGCTCCAGTGCTCAGGTGAGGGGAGGGTCAAGAAGTCATGCCCCATTCTTCTATTCCCATGTCCTTCTAATATCCCATTTCCCATTCTTCTCTCCTTTACCTCCTACTTGGGTCTGGAGGGGGTGGGGGAAGGAGGTCCTATTTATCTATGTAGCCTAGCAGAGGGAGCATTGCTTAATGGATAGGAAGTTAGTCTCAGAGCCAGGAGGTCCTGGGTTCATATCTTGCCACCTCTGACACTGGCTGTGTGACTCTGAGCAAGTCACAACCTCTCCATGCTCTAGTCAACTTTCTAAGACTATTGTAAGTTGCAGAAATGATGCCATTCCACTCTGGCAAAGGGAGTATTCTTGCCTGGGAGCTCCCTATACTGGCAAAATCATGGGTGCATTCTCTATCCTCCTATCTTTCTTAGGCTCAGACACAGTACTCTATGCTTAATAAATCTTTGTTGCTGATAAATCAGAACTTTAGGGATCAACGCCCAAAGACAAGGTCATAGACCCCTGGGGATCCCCCTTATAGTCAGGAAGTTAGTCTTTCTGTTTAACTTTTAAAAATATCAATAACGAACCTGGATATTTTATTTTAATGGGAGTCTAAGCAGAGCTATGCTAGAGCCAGCTTGGACCACCTATAGCAAGAGCTGATTGTTAAATTTTCATTGTGAGCATTTATACTTTGGAAATCAGCAAACTACACATCAGAGCTTATTTATTGTTTTGTTGATTTCTAGACTTTAAAGAAGTGATGGAGAAAATAATAATAATACAGATCAAACTTAAAAGTGTCTTCCATGTACATTTCCTTCCCTCCTCCCCAGAGAGCTAGTTGTTAAGTATATACCAGCACACTATTGCATCTGCAAAGTTTGTGTCCTCTTACATTTTTAGCACTTCTAATAATATAGCTCAGTATCTCAATTGTCATTTTTAAAAAATTGCTGATTTATATTCACTTCTAGTCCACTTTGACTCATGAGTCTTTTTCCGCCAATAGTACCAGTCAGCTCACAAGTGGGTATTTTACTCTTGCCCTAGAGGATTGAAATTTATTGTCAGCACTGTGTGTTATGAGGCTTTACTCCATCCCCAGGGTACAGCCAAGGAGGGTTAGGTCCCCTGTGCCTAGAGCTTTCAGAAAACTCTTCTAACTATCCCCCCTTTGTCCTTGACAGATTTCATATAACATAAATGCATAGTTTGCATATATTAAGATATCTCGGTGGCAGAGTGGACAGAGCAGACCTGAGTTCAAATCAAACAATTCCTAGCTGTGTGACACTGGGCAAATCACTTAAACCTTCTCCTTGTCAGTTTCCTCATTTGTAAAATGCATTTAGTGGTAGCACAAATAAATATCAGAGATGGGATTTAAACTCAGATCCTTTGACCTCCAGAGCCAGTGGAAAGTGCAATAACTTTTCTATTTGGAAAGACCAGAATTAGCACTCATGAAACGCCTTTTAAATAAGACAGTAATTTTAGTCCTTGTTTGGGATCCAGATACCTTTTAGCACTCTAGGGTAGGGGCTTTTCACATTTTTGTGTCAGAGACCCCTGTGGCAATCTGATGAAGCCTATGGACTCCTTTCTCAAAATCATGTTTTTAAATATTTGAAAGAAATGCTAAATTTCAATTAAAGATCAGTGAAAATAAAAGATGCAATTGTTTTTCTCATCCAAGTTCATGGACCCCTGAAATCGATTTCAAACCCCTGGATCCCTGGGGTGAGGGGGGAGGGTCTGTGGACCTCAAGTTAAGAACACATCCTTGTGGTTCAGAGCATGAATAGTTCAATGAGAGTTGGATAAGTTAGGGAAGGGAGACTTCCTTGGTAGTGGGACTTGAACTGTACCCATCGGGGCAGGTATGCAAGTATGACTTTGTGGAGGTAAGGAGTGGACTGACAGCGGATTCCAAACTTCATGGCAAGTTCTGTGGTGCTGAAAAACCTGAGGTGATAACCTCCCAGTACAACAACATGCGTGTAGAGTTCAAGTCGGACAACACCGTTTCCAAGAAGGGCTTCAAGGCTCACTTCTTCTCAGGTAACACTGGCATCCCCTGCCCCAGGATCCAACATGGTGCTTCTCCCATCATGCCTAGAGGGTGCAGCTCTTCTTCTCCCTCCTTCTCCCCTGGGTTTCCTTGGGCTTCCACCTTGGGTGGAGATGACAGTCAGTCTCTGAGCTCCCGTGGTCAAGGGCCTGGTGGGTTTGGATTTCCTGCCTCCCACCCCTCCAGGGGCAGAGTCAGCCCTCTCCCCCCATGTTCCTTTTAGAGCTGATGTTCTCTGGAGGCTTCAGGCAACAGGTCAACACCTTGGCGGGTGGTCAGGCCACTTGCCAAACTCCATGCGGGCGGAGCTGGCTCATTACAGGGATTTAAGAACGAATAGAGAGGCAGTGTGGTAGAGTAGCCAGAGGATTGTTCTTGGAGTCAGAAAGACTGGGGACAAGCCCTATCTCTGCCACATATGGACTGTGGGACACTTAACCTCTCACTGTCCCAAACAATCCTTTAAGGCTATATATTATGGATGAGCTGGGGATTTGCAATATTGGAGAGTTTCTCTACCAGAGAGTTCCCTGCACTGATGAAATCACAGGCCCTGAATAGGGAAAAAATAAAAGAAATAATTAAGCATCTCCACCCTAACATAAAACATTCCCTGTCCCCATTCTGCCCAAAATTGAGGGAGAACCAGATTGAGACATGTCACAATAGTAAGTATTTATTAAATGCTTATAATATACAAAGCACTATCCTTGTTCCCTTTATATCCTTCTTTTTCAGGCCAGTCTATAGGATCCTTCCCCTTGCTGGGAGATATGGCAGCGAGGGGTCCCAGAACAATACCCTCTGCTTGCCCCCCCACCCCAGCCTTTCAGTTAATCAATGAGTATTTGTTGAGTCACTACTGCATGCTCCATCCTGGGCTAGCTGCCTTTTGGAGCTGCTATAGGAGAAGTGTAAGACAGGATTCTGGTCTCAGAGAGCTGGCAGACTCACGTGGAGAGAAGACAGACACATAGGAAACAGGAAACAGTAGAAAATGCCATATGATAATCCAGGGCTAAATTGTATGGAATATTCTGAAGGTGCTCAAGGGTAGGGAGGACCATGTGGCTTAGAGCCGCTGGACTTGGGCCCACAAGCAGTTTTCATCCTTTTCTCTATATCCATCCTTTCCCACTTCCCATTCCCCAGCTAAATAAGAGGACTCAGAAGTCCACCCTGTGCAGTGCCTTATGGGAAAGGGGAGAGGTGTCCGGAGGGATATTGTCTGCTCCTCGTGCCACATCCCCCTCCTACACCAGCCATATTCCCTTTGTCTATTCCCCACCCCAATCCTGTGCCTTCCTACCTCCTCACCCTAAGCCCCAGTGCGCTGCATTCTCCAACAGCACCAGTTGACTTGTCCCTGTTCCTGGAGTTCTCCCTCCCTTGCCTGCCCTACCTGGCCACCGTGCACCTGCTTCTTCCATCCTGTCCTGCTTGGCATTGCCAGCTCCACCGCTCTGCTTGAAGTACTCTCCATTTCCCATCCCCTGCCCCTTTCCTATTGCTTGCTGAGATGTCCGTTAATGCAACATGGACCAGACTGTTTTCCTATCCAAATCACACGTCCCTGTGCTGGTGTGTGATGCCTAATGGAAGTGGCCGGAAGTGACATTGCACCCACTCAAGGGATGATGTGGCCCTAGGGAAAAACCATTACCTGCTTACACTTGTCTCTCTCTGCATTTCTATTACTGTGGTCTTACGAAATGGGGAAAAGGGTGTTCTTAAAACCAAAATCCATTAGGCCTGGATGCCAGGGTTGGCCAGCCCACGGATGGCTTCCTTCAGCTCAGTGATGTCCCACCCTGCCTGTGGGTACAAGAGACCTGCTGAAGAGCCTTGGCTGGAGGGCTCTTCCTTTGGTGCTGGGGGCATGGGGTGTCTGGCTTTGGAACCCCAGGACTGGGGCTCTTTGAACCATTCGGACACTCACGAGGAGACCCTAGGCTGAGAAGCGGAAGACCCTGGAAGAATTTCAGTTCAATCTCAGCCAAGCAAGATGCCAAGGGGCTTGCAGGCACTGCAGGGTGAGTGGTTTCTCCTCCCTCAGGCACATACCCATCTTCCCTTTGCCCTCGACACTCCCACATTTCCCTTCCCTGGCTCAGAGGTGAGGCTCCCTCTCATCCCCACCCAACAGCTGATAAATCTGACAGGCCCACAGGACCTAGCTTTCCTGACTGCCCTCCAAACTAATTTGAGAATAGGGATAAGAAAAATCAAGAGTCCTCTAAAAATACATCTTCCTTCCTCCTATTGGAGCCTGGAAGCCTCACCTTGTTCCAGGACCTAGGAAATTCACCCAGAGGTTTTGGTAAATTTCTCCCTATGACAAAGCCTCAGGGATTCCCCCCTCTTGATACCACGTTTGTCTTCTAAAGTTCTTTCTATAAGGCATGAGGTACTCTGCCCAGGAGTTCTCCCATTATTACTTAGTCTGAGTAAGAATCCCCAAGGGATGGAAGTTGAGCCCAGAGTCAGAGCTGAAAGGTCATGTAAAAGCTACCCCTTTGTGGCGGTGGTGGTGGAGGGCTCTCTGTCCTATGAACTTTTGTGGGCATCCCCTTTGTGCTCTCTTGTCCTGAACACCAGTGCCTTTTGGAGGACAAAGTTGCTTCCTGATAACTTCCCCCTCCTATCTGCTCCAGCCATCAGGCATCCCTTTAACTTTAAGAGAAGACTGGTACCCCAGGGTCTCCAAATTCATGGCCTAAGAACCTGCTGACCCTTTCTAGCCAAGGGATTGCAAGTGGAGCCTAACTTGGCAACCTGGTTACTAAGAGGCAGTTTGACACTCCCAGGTTCTTCCCCTTGTTTTATGTCTTGGGGTGTGTGTATGGGGGAAGAGAGAGAGTGAGAGAGAGAGAGAGAGAGGGGAGAGGGAGATTGAGAGAGAGGAGAGGAGACAGGAGGGGGGGGAGAGGGGAGGAGAGGAGAGAGAGAGAGAGAGAGAGAGAGAGAGAGAGAAAGAGAGAAAGAGAGAGAGAGAGAGAGAAGGAGATTGAGATTGAGAGAGGGGAGAGGGAAATTGAGTGAGAGGAGAGGAGAAAGGAGAGAGAGATTGAGAGAGAGGAGAGAAAAGGAGAGAGGGGGGAGAGGAGAGGAGAGGAGAGAGGAAGGGAGAGAGGGAGGGGGAGAGAGAGAGAGAGAGAGCACGCATATATATGCCTGCTTCTCTGGATGTGTTCGTGTTTCTGTCTATGCTCCTATCTGAATGTGAATCTGTGTCTATTTGTGTGTCTCTATGAATATGTGTCAGTCATAGTGCGTCAGTGAAGCTGTGGGTGTGTGAGTATCTGTACATCCTGGTGAGCATGTATCCTATGTCCAGGATGCTCTATAGACCCAGCAAATGGCCTACAAGAACAAACTAGGTTTTCACAGAGGAACTGTCTCTTCTCCCTTCCTTCTTCCCAAAATCAGTTTCTCCATCTCATTTGTCTCCTGCCCTAGACTCTCTCAATCTCTGGTGCAGCAGGCCCTCCCAACGGCTTCTCCTCAGAGCTGGGTGGGTGGGACACATTGCCCTGCCTTCCCTGTCAGGAGTTCCCCTCCTATGCCACGGTTGCTGCACTCCCTGCTTCCTTCCTGTGACCTGGCTGCTCCTGGATATGGCTGTCCTGCATGCCCCTGACACTCCCCATCCCCTCCTTGTGACCTCCCCCAGCCCATTTAATGTGCTTCTCTGATCCTGGATGTGGTTTTTACCTGCTCTTCTTTCCTGACCCCCTACCTCTCCCACCCTTCCCCTTGGTCCCTTTTCTCCTTCTCTCTCTCATTTCAGAAAAAAGGCCATCACTGCAGCCACCCCGGGGACGCCCCCAGCTGTTCAAAAACCGAATGCAGAAAAGAAACCGGACCCCTCAGTGAGGCCGATGTGGCCTCTCCAGCCTGTTTGTTACTCAGGAACTCCACCTCGGACGAAAGGGGGGGGCCATGAGTCCCACCGACCCACACCTCAACTCCTTTGTTCCCTCCATTCCGGCCTGTGTCTCCTTGTCCCCCTGCCCTGGCCGGACAGAACTGGTGCTCTCCTCTTCTCCCCTTCCCCCTGGGTGCTTCCCCACCCCACCCCCTCCCATTTTGATGGTGTCTGTGACATTTCCTGTTGTGAAGTAAAAGAGGGACCCCTGCGTCCTGCTCCTTTCTCTTGCAGTCTGCTTGTCCATGTGTCTGTTTTTCCACTTGTCCGTCTGTCCAGTAAGCAGGTAATGGTAGGGAGCCCCCACGTCGGCCATTTGCATTTCCCTACTCCCCCATGCCACTTTCTGCTTCCTACCTTCTCTGCCCACATCATGGATTATTCCCGGGCTGCACAGCTAGGCCCCCACATCTGGTTACTGCTTCATGCTCTGACCTCAGGATCCCATACCCTCAGCTTGCCTTTGCCCTTGGGGAGAGGAAAGCCTGGCCTCTCCTCCCCATGCCAGGAGTCTAGCCCTTTGCTTCCCCTGCCCCGGCCCTGCCATGCCTGCCCCCAGCCCACAGAGAGGGCTTTGTGTTGTGTTTCCTCTCTCTCCCACCCAGACAAGGACGAGTGTTCCAAGGACAATGGCGGCTGCCAGCAGGACTGCGTCAACACCTTCGGCAGCTACGAGTGCCAGTGCCGAAGTGGCTTCGTCCTCCATGACAACAAACATGACTGCAAAGAAGGTGAGGTCCAGAACGGGAGATGCCAAGACACCTACCTGGCAGGGGTCGCAGCTAGGGGGCACCATAGTGCACGGGGCACTGGGCCTGAAGTCTGGACTACTACCTGAATTCAAATCCAGCTTCAGATCCTTACTAGCTGCGTGACTGTGGGCAAGTCGTTTAACCTGTCTGCCTCAGTTCTTCCATCTGTAAAATGGAGAGCATAACAGGACTTGCCTTTCAGGGTTGTTGTGAGGATCAAAATGAGATAATATTTGTAAAGCATTCAGCATAGTACTTTGTACATAATAGGCACTTAATGCTTGTTCCTGGCCTTCTTCCCTACTGTGCCAAGAAATAGGAAAGCTTCATTCCTTTGGACTTGACTAATTCTATTTTATAGCTGGAACCTTAGCATTCCAACATGGTCTGAGTCAAAGTTTACCTTCGACTTATCTGTATTATGTGGGAAGAAAAGATTTGCTAAACCAGTTAATAGCATCAGCAAACTACGTACAAAAACCAGCCATTTTCTTATGCACTTTGGAAATACCCATTTATCTACTGTCAACTAATAGATAAACTGCAAATCAATTAATCATCAACAAGGATTTATTAAAATATAGTCCCTGCCCTTGAGAATCCTAAAATCCATCTGGGTATATAACTAGCATGTGTAAACATATGCAAACTAACGTGTAAACCAGTGTAAACTAACATGCGTAAGCCAACATATGCAAAACAACCATACAATGACAGTATCTAAATCCTGTAAGTCTGATGCCTCATCCTGGCATGGCGGTGATCCTGGGCTCACTTTTGTCCTTACTTGTGATGTCATCAAACTGTCATTTGTCATTGGAGAAGATAATAATAATAATATCAGCATTTATATAGTGTTTTAGGGTTTGCAAAGCATTTTACATATATTCCATTTAATCCTCACAACAACCCTACAAGGTAGGTGCTATTATTAATCCCCATTTTATATGTGAAAAATTGAGTGCAACAGAAATTAAGTGACTTGCCCGGGGTCATAGATAGTAAGTGGATGAGGCAGGATTTTGAACTCCCCATCCACCTGCCCTTTTTTTTTTCTCCCTGGTCTAGCAGGGCCTTTTGTTTCTTGGGGAGACCTGTCAACAGGGTATGACATTTGTCATCCTTTTGTAGGTTTGAATTTGCCACACACACCCTTCAAAGTTTACTTAGGTCCTCTTATTTGCTAAGCCTGTAGTTCAGGTAACTACCCCCACATGGTGTCTGCTGGCTAAAGGCGAGTAGGAACAACCAGCTAGATTTTCCCCTGAGTAGATGAATGACAGGGAATATAGCCCACAAAACCTTGTTTGCAAACGGAAGTAAAGTAGTTCCTTCCCAGGGGTTGCACAGGGAGAATGCCATTCCTGTCCATGCTGATCCCTTCCCCCACTTCCTCACAGCTGGTTGTGACCACAAGGTAACATCCACCAGTGGCACCATCACCAGCCCCAACTGGCCTGATAAATACCCGAGCAAAAAGGAGTGCACCTGGTCTATCTCTAGCACTGCTGGGCACCGTGTCAAACTGGTAAGATGCCACACGTGTACATGTGTTCTCCCTCCTCCGGCCTCCTTTGGCCAAGATCTCCCATTGCTCCACCTTCTGGAATAAGTCACAGGGTGGCTGGCACCTGGGCTATTGAGTCAAGTGAGCATAGCCATAGAGAGTGACACTGCCCAGCCCTAGGTATATGGTTGAACCTGACCCAGACATAGGGCATGAGCACCCCCACTCCTAAGAATGTTAACTTTCTATCTTATCTCCCCCCAATCCTGCAGCTTCCACTGTTTCTGCCATTCTTTCTTGCCTCCCTCTCTAGCCCCTCCCCTACCACTAGTCTAGTCTGTGGGCATCTCATGCAGGGTGGCCTTATTTCTGAGGCTGGAAGGGGACTGCCCTATACCCCTCCTGCCCCTATCCCTCTAGCTTATGTCCTCCTTCTCTCTTCCCCCTCTCCAGACCTTCTCAGAGTTGGACATTGAATCACAGCCAGAATGTACCTATGACCACCTGGAGGTATATGATGGGCGTGATGCCAAAGCCCCTGTCCTGGGCCGCTTCTGCGGGAGCAAGAAGCCTGAACCTGTCCTGGCCACTGGAAATCGCATGTTCCTGCGCTTCTATTCTGACAACTCTGTCCAGAGAAAGGGTTTCCAAGCTTCTCATTCCACAGGTGGGACCTGGGACTTGGTTTGGAGGGGGTGAGTCTTGGGCTGGGCATCCTCATTCATTCATTCATTCATTCATTCATTCAT
>NW_020954555.1:3187993-3188121 GCF_900497805.2 Vombatus ursinus | reverse complement strand
TGTTGGCCGATCTGATAGGTGTGATGTGGTACCTCAGAGTTGTTTTGATTTGCATTTCTCTTATCAGTAATGATTTAGAGCATTTTTTCATGTGACTATAGATGGCTTTAATTTCTTCATCTGAAAAC
>NW_020954555.1:3133321-3187865 GCF_900497805.2 Vombatus ursinus | reverse complement strand
GGGATGTCTTTGGGATATAGACCTAGCTACTGCTAAATATTGCTGGATCAAAGGGTATGCACAGTTTTATAGCCCTTTAGGCATAGTTCCAAATTGCTTTCCAGAAGGGTTGGATCAGTTCACAACTCCACCAATAATGCATTAGTGTCCCAGTTTTCGCACATACCCTCCAACATCCAACATTTTCCTTTTTTGCATATTAGCCATTCTGATAGGTGTGAGGTGATACCCCAGAGTTGTTTTAATTTTTAGTTCTCTGATCAGTAGTGATTTAGAGCATTTTTTCCACATGAGTTTAGATAGCTTTGACTCCTCTGTCTAAAAACTGCCTGTTCATATCCTTTGACCATTTATCAATTGGGAAATGACTTGTATTTTTATAAATTTGACTCAATTCTCTGTATATTTGAGAAATGAGGCCTTTAACAGAGATACTTGTTGCAAAAATTTTTTGTGAAGGGCTTTAAAAAGCTAAACAGAGGCGTTTCTGTTTTATCTCAGAGGTGTAATAGGTAGCCATTGGTGTTTATTGAGTAGAGGAGTCATGTGGCCAGATCTGTGCTTAAGGAAAAGAATGTTGGCAGCAGATGGATGGTCTGAACTAGGGAGAAATGATGCAGGGAGACCAGGAAGAGGAGCTGGGGGCCTGAACTGTGGGAGTGGGGGGGGGGATCAGATAACAGTATGTGGGTAGTGATGTTCACTTTATCTCCAAACACACCAGCATTAGACTGGATTCTTTTCGATACATTAAAAATACTAAGTCAGGAATGACACCAAGAGTAAGAAAATTTCTTATCAGAACCAAAACAAACCATCATTATTTAGTGTGAATATTAAGTTTTCAGAAAGTAATTTTTAAAGCAGATAAATTTGAATTATATTTCTTTTCCGTCTCTGATTGGCCCTATTGATAGACATTCTAATGGCCCAAGAAATACCCAGGTACTCAAAAGAGAAGAAAAAGGTGTTCTGTGGACTATTGAGAATTGACTGTATTTGTTATCTAGCTCTCTCTTTTTTTTCTGTTCCTAGAAAAGACCAGACAGATGAGTATATATTGCTGCTTCTTTACAATTCAATCTAGAATAGTGGTTCTCAAGCTTTTTGGTCTCAGGACCCTTTTAAACTCTTAAAAATTGTTGAGAGGAAACCCTTTCCCCTCGCCCTCAACAGTTTTGTTTATGTGGATTAGATCCATTATTACCACATTAGATATTTAAATGGCCAGTTTTATTATGAAAATAGTTTTGACCTTGCAGAAAAGATCTTGGGGACCTATAGGGTTCCCTGGATCACAGTTTGAGAACCTTTGTTCTGGATTGTAATTATTCTCTCAACTGGAATGTGGAAGTATGCTTATAGTCTTCTCAGTCATTAAGAGGCCAACTATTTACTTCCAACTTTTGAAGAGGTAGCAGTGTTTTTATTTAGAGTTGCTCTTCTATCTGAGAACTCAATTGAAGGTATTAGTTTCCATGACGCCCTTGTTCTTTAGGCATCTAACAATAAGAATATGAAAAGGGAAAGGGTATATATTTTGTGACATTACTGCTTGGGAACCTTGGCCAGAGGTCGTGAATATTTTTGCAATAGAGAAAACCCTCTGGGGTTATTTATTATTACTGATATTAACTCTTTATTTGTGTATTTCTCATATCCTCTTATATTAAATCCTTTTCCTGCTGCCAAAGAGTTTCTCAAGACTTCACCTTTGACTTTCTTCTCCCTCACCATTCTCTCCCTTGGTGATCTTATCAGTACCTACAGAGTCATTCACTTCTAAAGACATTGCTAAAGACATTCACTTCTAAAGACATTCTAAGACATTGCTATGTCTTTAACCCTGACCTTTCCTCTGAGCTTCAGACTTTCATTCTTAACTGTTTGTTGAATAGCTTGACATGCATGTCCTACTGATACCTTAAACTCAACATATCCAAAATGGAACTCATCTCCACCAACTTTCCCCTCTTCCTGTCTGTGGTGATGATATCATTAACTTTGCAGTCACTGAGGTTCACAACCTTGAATTTGTCCCTGCTAACACGTCCACTTCTGCACCTTCCACACCCATATCACCAAATTTCATGAATTCTGCCTTCTAAATGGTTCTCTTCCTTTCTCTCCTTTCCTTTCTTATTTCTACTTCTACTCTAGTTTAGATTATCATTACTTCTCATTTGGACTATTTCATTAGCCCTATAACTGACTCCCTTGCCTTTCCTTCCTCTAATCTTTCCCTTATGTACAGCCAAATCAGTCATCCTAAACAAAACTATCATTGTGGTGATTTCATGTTTAAGTTTCTTCATGGCTTCCTCTTGCCAATCAATTTAAGCCCACACTCCTTAGCATGGGGTTCATTGATCTACCAACTCCTTTCATGCACTCTCTGCTATTACAGAACTGTATTGCTTTTCTTTGGCTTACTCTTTTGTCTCCTTCCCTTCTAGTTTCTCCTTGGGGAAATTCTACCCATCTTTCAAGACCCAGGTCAATTGCAATCACTTCCATTAAGCCATCCATAATCTCTACCCACTTGACTCCCCCCAAATTTAGGTGCCATCTATACATTTTCTCTGCCCACATAGTACATTATTTGTACCTCACTTGTGGCAACCATGGCATTCTACCTGTAACAGAGTTGTTTCTATGTCTTGTCTCCCATACTTATTATAAACTATTTTGGGTTAGGGGCTATATCTGCACTTTGTATCCCATACAATGTTTAACACATAGTAGATACTCTTTAAATGTTTTTTGAAATATATAGAATTGAAATGTTGATGTAATCAACTTTTTTTTGTTTTTAATTTTTCTAGACCTTATGCACACATCCTCTCGGTCCCTGTATCAGAGACTGCTTACTCTGGCCAGACACAGTACCAGACACTTCAGCAGTCCCAACCCTATGCTGTCTATCCTCAGGCAACCCAAACCTATGGACTACCTCCTTTTGGTAAGGCATATTATTTAAGTGATCCCTGGGAATATTGATGATGATCCTACAAACTTCCCTCCTAAAACATCAGGCTTGGCTAACGTCAGAAGAACATTGTCAGTTCTTTGCTGAGCAGCTACTCTGTTTTATCTGCATGCATGCTGGATGCCCAGTAATCAGCAGTGTGTGTGATGCACGAGACTTAAAACTGTACCTCAGAAATCCTGTTTGAGAGCCTTGTAAAGCTCATTTCTAAGTCATCAGCCAAAACTTGTGATTTTTTAGATCTGTGGAAGATAGGCAGGCTAAAATCCCTTAGTATTAGGTAAGATCCTTGAGGGATTAGATGTGTCTTTTGAAGTTATTTTGTACAGAATATAGCACCACCCACAATGAGGACTTAATAAATACTCTGTGAGGAGGTAAGTAATCAACTCTTTGCTGTTGGAACTAGGTTGAAGTCCTTGCCCCCTCTGTGAATATTGTACTATATTTGACATCATTTTCCTGCTTTGCTTCTGACTCTTATCAAATGTTTATTCTGCTTAAGTCAAAAGGTGTTCTTAATGGGGAAAAAAGCCAAAAACTTTCTGTAACGGTAATAATGCCAGTAACATTTGTGTGGATTTATTCTGTATTTAAGCAATGAAGCCATCTTTTACCAAAGGTTA
Source organism: Vombatus ursinus (assembly GCF_900497805.2). NCBI lineage: Eukaryota > Metazoa > Chordata > Mammalia > Diprotodontia > Vombatidae > Vombatus > Vombatus ursinus. The sequence continues at coordinate 3,184,250 of NW_020954555.1, read as the reverse complement.
ATAGCAACTCAGGTTATATCTAGGTTCTTTTTTTCTTTTTGGCTAGGCAATGGGGTTAAGTGACTTGCCCCAGGGTCACACAGCTAGTAAGTGTTATGTGTCTGAGGCTGGATTTGAACTCAGATCCTTCTGAATGCAGGACTGGTGCTCTATCCACTGTGCCATCAAGCTGCCCTGATTCTTTTTTTTTTTTTTTTAATGAGGTTTCTGGAGTGTGCTAAATAAGATTTCCACCTGCCAACAATCAATATGATAAACTGTATTTTGCCGACTGTCTAGTATTCACCAGACATCAAGAATCTACACTAATGGTGGCTGCCTTTGGCTTCCACTCTTTGGATTTTTTTTTTTAAGGGCCACTGGCTTTTGTGTGGCAGTAGTAGAAAGCACAGTTTTTTTCAGCCTCAGACTCAATGTTACACCTTCATTGCAGCCGACTGAAGGAGCAACAAAGTGAGAGATATACCTAGTGATTGTGGCATTGTTTCCTAGGTCGGTGAAGGAGTTCGAGAGTTTTTCTTTTTTTTCAATCCCTCTCATTCCCTGCTTACACTGTCTGTTATCCAAGCCTATCAAGTTGTCAGCCCATTCCCTGAATCAGATGTTTTGTCATGTACTTAACCACCTGACCCTGCAACTATGTAAGTCCCAGCCCATCCAGACCTTCTCATCTTGTGTCTTTCTAGTCCATGTTCTCCCATTAACTCTCCATAGAACCTTTGTCCAGTGTACCGGGAGGCCTTCCAACATTCCCTGGGTTACCAGGGAAGCACTCATGCTGCCAGCTGTTACTCTTCACTCTCAATATGGTACCATATAGACACCTAAATATGAATATATTAACATTAATAGAGATTCGTTAATTTTGCTTTATTTTTAAAATTAGGAAATTTTGTGAAGTAGAGCTCTGAGTATCATTTTTAATGTTTTTGCCAGAAGCCTGTGTTTGTGTTGAGCATTTAAGAAAGCATTAAAACCACATTGATAACATCTCTTAAAATATTTTTTTTTATGATCCACTCATTATATTTATGAAAATTAAAAAGTAGAGAGAACCTCTGTTTGTATTGTCAAGGAAACCATCAGAACTCCCTTAATTTTGGTCAGATTGAATGGGGGGAGGGGGAACTTTTCAACAGTGAGGAAGACTGATATTTCATAATACGTTTCCTAAAACTAGCCTAGGGACTATCTAATATCATCCTATCATTATTCATCTGGTTTGACTTTAAGTAATGGGTGACTGACTGAGTTTAGGTTCGGGGTAGATTCTTGATGGGAACGTAATGTTTGGGAACTGGGACCATACTGTATAAGAGAAGACTTAGAAGGAACATGATGGCCACTGTCAAGTGTCTCGTGCACTGTTCTGTGGAAGGGGGCGCAGACTTGTCTCCAAACTCGGCAATGGGGCAAGTGATAATATAGGAAACTTAGATTTCTTGGGAAGGAAAACTCCCTGACGGTCACAGCTGCACCATGGTGGAAAGGGCTACTTCTGGAGGCAGTGGGGGCCCCTTACAGGACATTTTCATGCGGTGGCTGATGACCACTTTTCAGTTAGGTTGTAGATCCAGTTCTTGTTCAAGTCCTGCTTAGATTCCATGGTTTCTGAGCTCCCTTCCTGAGATTCTGTGATTTCCCAGTTGTGTGACCGTGGATGAGCAAGTGGCCCAATCTTGCTGAGCCTCTCTTTTCTCATCTGTAAATGGATGATAGTAAAACTTCTGCCTATCAGACAGAGCTATTGCAAGGGAAGACCTTTGTAAATCACAATGGTCTTCACAAGTATAAACTGCAGCTTGATTATTATGTAAATGTGCTCTGTCTCTGCTGCTTTTCTTATTGTTGTGGGACTTTTGTAGTAGTATTTATAGGAGAATTTGTGTGGGGATATTTATGTAATTTTAAAGATACCCCCTTTGCCTGTTCTTAAAAATGTGTACACTTCTAAGTAATACCTAACTTATTTTTGATTCATTTTCAAATTGGTCTCAATTCAGTCTCTCTTTGCTAGACATTCACAGGACTGTAAAAAATACTCTGCTTGTCTGAAACATGGATAATGGTCAGAGGTACTTGGAAATGCCCCTATTATTGACCACTACGAAGAGTAGTCATCTGTTTTCAGTGGTGGGTCTAAAATGGAGAAGCTTCTCTCATAGATAGAAGTGGTAATTAGGTGATCTCTTTTGAAGGAGATGAGAGGATGTCGTCTCCTCTGATATGTGGGAGCAGAAGATAAGGGACAGTACTTTTCAGTTTCATGTGAGGGATTTGTGAAGAAAGGGGGCTTGATATTTTTTCATGACCTTACTAGTTGCCTACCATCATTTTACTTTTTCTTAAAGTAATTTAATTGTTAATCAAATAATAGCTCACTCCAAGATCTTCTGGGTCAACAGAGACAAAGTGAAGTCACTTGCCCCATGTTTTTTAGCATTGAAGTACTCTTCAGCTATTAACTAAACTAATCTTCACTAAGGATCTATTTCAGTGATGTTAATTACATTTTGTGTGTTTTCCTGGTTTGGAGGTGGGGGGGAGATGGTGGTTAGGAAGGACCGCTGCTGCCTAAGAGCCCATTGGCTACCTATAACAAGCTTTGGTTTTCCAAGGAGCTTGCAGACGTTGATTTGAGGCTACCTGGGTTATTTCCCAATTTTTTAGCATGTTAGTAAGGAATGTACAAAATAAAGTTTTAGACAGTTAGAAGAAAGTTGCTGGGGACAGCATGGTGTTAGTGCATGGTGCATGGGACCATGAATTAGAACCTGGATTCCAATTCTGGCCCCTTCACTATGTAAGTCACTGTCCCATCTCTAGCCTTGGTTTCCTCATCTGTAAAATGAGGATATTGTTCTAGATGATTTTGAAGTTCTAACATTCTCTGATCTTTATATGAATATCTTCTTACAAATATTGCTGAGAAGTTGAGCCTTATTAAAAGAAAGCAATATGACAAGTATAAGAAGCAATGGGGGGCAGTTGGGTGACGCAGTGGATAGAGCACCAGCCTTGAAGTCAGGACGACCTGAGTTCAAATCTGGTTTCAGACACATGACACTTACTAACTGTGTGACCCTGGGCAAGTCACTTAACCCCGATGGCTTCACCAAAAAAAAAAAAAAGTAATGGAATGTCATAATAACCAAAGGGTACAGTGGGGCCAGAGAGAGGATTTGTAGTATCCCAGAAATACTTCAGAAAAAGCATTGCTTTGCGTTGTTATAGGGAAGCTCTTCTAATCCACCTTGGGGTGCTTTTCCTTAACCTTCCCAAATAAATCAACTCAGAGAATCATCAGAGAAGAATAGAATTTGACATCACTTGCTGGTGTCTTCATGACTTGGACACAACAGTTACTGAGCCTTCATTGTTTTCCTCATTGAAATTCCATGGCTTCATTTACTTCTTAAAGTTGTATCAAACAAATCTGACAACAAGCTTTCCAAAGTAGCAGTGAGGTGTCTGGCCAACTGAATGGATGCCAAGGTTAAGTAAAACCTTCTGACTCAGAGAATTAAGTTTATTCCATTGTTAGTAAATCCTGTTTGGTTTAGGGGTATGTAGACTAAATTAATGCTGAAGTTTAAGGGAAGAGAAGAGAATAAGCATTGTGCCTGCTATGTGCCAGGCACGGTTTTAAGTACTTTGCAAGTATCTCATTTGATTCTCACAACAGCCCCTTGAGATGAGTGCTGTTATTAATCCCATTTTACACATGGGTAAACTGAGGCAGACAGCAGTTAAGTGACTTGCCCAGCTAGTAAAACACAGCTAGTAAGTGTCTAAGAGTCTCAGTGCTCTATCCACTGTGCCATCTTGCTGCCTCACTAGTATGGCCTTGACATTGATTACATGTTTTTATTCACAAACCTGCTCTGAACTACATCTTGGAATACTAATGACTTTTCAGGCAAACTCAACCATCCAAAAAAATTTATTTTAGGAAAGAAGCATCCAGACCTGTGAGCACTAGAAAGAGTAGTTGCAAAGTCCATGCCCAGCAGCTAATTGGAGAACCAGTGATGACCCCTAACAGCTCTTTTACCCTTTTTGAAAGAAACAGTTCTTGATCTGGTTTCTTAGACCACTGATTACTACAGTATTTCAAATGATCTGTGGTTTTATCTGTTAGCATTCCCCAGTTTGACCCAAAGCATAGTGCCTCCAGGCCTTGGGAGGTGATCTTCCATGGGTTTCTGTGACCATAACTGATAACCCTCTTTGGGGTGAGAACCCTTTGGAAACTCTCTGGGTTGAGCCATTCCTGAGGCCACAAAGATACAGTCATTGCTACCCCAGTACTCAAAGCCTTTCCAGCTTGGTAGGAGCTTATGCTCCGCTGACCCAGTCTTTGAGACTCCAGGGTTACCTGCATGTCTTATTGAGGCTTCGGAGGATTACGCTGGGGAGTGGGGCTGCTGGCCACATTAAGAAGTAATAGCTGTTGCAAGTGAAAAGATGAAAGGAGCAGATACACAAATGTAAAACGCACAAGACTGGAGCTGTGGAGTGGAAGGGCAGGCATATCTACACATGTAGCAACCCCTGAGACTATTGCTTTATTACAGGGCAGTCATTGTTTGTGCTGGGTATGCTGGAAGGGGCTTAATTCTGTTCAAGGTACTTTTTCAGAAGGCACAGGGATGTATATGATATATTTTAGAATGATCTCCACACCCGAGGGTAAAAGATAGGTTGTTAAATTTGCTCAAAGGGGTAAGTGATTTTAATAGAAACTTGACACTTATGTGGATCCCCTTGGGCAGTGACCAGTAAATGAGGTATCCTTGGTAACTGAGATTGAAACATTCTGCACAATGAAGTCCAAAATAATTAGGGCCTAACAGCCTCTCTGGACCATGGAACTAGGTGCCATCTTGGCCTTCACTTCCTCTTTGAACACTAGTGAATTTCCCCAGAGAGTTGAAATGAGCCTATGTAGCTTTAAGGCTGTTGGCTTCAGCAAGATAATATCTTGTCTGTGTTCTTTGTTGCGGAATTCTGATACTGTGTACCTGTATTTGTTAGTTGAATATAATTAACTTTAGGAGGATCAAAACAATTTTCTCTTAACAAGCAGCTTTAATTCTGTTCTATGACATAGACCAACTGGCTGACGTTTTCAGGCAACAAACCTGCCTTTGGTCCTGGTATCTTATTTGTAATTGGTCCAATTTATCTGATCCAGGTGCATTGTGGCCAGGTATGAAACCTGAAAGTGGTTTAATTCAGACTCCAGCTCCAAGTCAACACAGTGTTCTTACCTGCACTACAGGGCTAACCACAGGCCAGCCAAGCCCAGCACATTACTCTTATCCCATTCAAGGTAAAGAGGCATGGTTTTGTTGTTTTTGTTTTGTTTTGTTTTTTACGTCTACATATTTCTCCAGATGGTTGGGGAAGCTCTACGTCCCTAAGCAGAAAGGGTGCAATGTGAATTTGTGCATGCTCTTACTGTTTGGTGAGCCAAGGCAGACCCCAGGGCCTACCTATCCAAATAGCACTGTAGCTGAGCTCTTGGAATGTCAGTTGTATCATGCATCCTGCTTTTGGGCTTGTGAGCTGCCACAGTAGAGCTAAAAGCATGCTAGTGTGCATGTCAGTGCGTAGAAAGACAAAAAACAGGGTCTTAGCAGTGCTGCAAGCTAGTGTGTAGAGTGGACTTTGTGATCTGGAACTTGGTGAGGTTGTTGGTGTGAAAGGTTTCCCTGGGGAGACAGGAGGTGTGGAATGTTTTGTGGTTTATAACCAGGATTGGGCTGGTATATATTTTAACAACTGTCTCCCTAGGGTGGGGGTGGGGGGGATGGGGATGTTGTATGCACAACAAACTTTAAGTTCAATCTGCATTATTAACATTCCCTGATTTGTAGTATTTGCCAGTTTCTGAAATGTAAATGCTCTAATTGAAAATTTAACAGAGGCTCTTGCCAGCCAGGGTGAGCTGGTTCTGGCACACTGTTTATAATCACTACCATCATACTCGTCCCACTCATTGCTTTGTGCCCACATTCCAGTGAGAGGATAGTTGCAGCCCGGTATAGCAGGAGAACATGGTACATTAGGTCCCAGCTCAGCCATTCACTATCTTTGTGTTTCTGACAAACATCCTTAACCTCCCTTGGCCTTGGTGATGTCACGTGTAAAGTGAAGGAGTTGTATTGGATGAAGACTAGGTGAATTCCAGGCACCAGGATTTGCGTGAGAATGTCATCAGAGGGCCTGGTGGTTTCAGGACAGGTTTACCACAGACTCTCAACAGATCACTCTCCTCCAGGTTGCTCCTCCGTGTTCATGTTTTATCATCTTCAGGACTAAAGGAAGTCCGCTGCAACACTTGGCCTTGGCCTTGTAGGAGGGGCACAGGTCAGCTCAGGCTTTGACTTGGCTCCCTTGGCTTGAGGGGAGAAGGAAGAGTGGCCAGGAAATTAGAGAAGGCTAATCGAGAGCCCCTTGGAGGAGAGGATCTTTCCCGAGGTCCTCTATTTAATAGTACTTTGAGGATGCTGATTGGTGCTGAACAGTGAGTTAAGAACCTACTATGCCTTCTTCTCTCACCCACTTAATGTTTATTTTTATTTTGCAACCTGAAAAATTCATGTAGCTCTTAAATTAGGGAGCTAGCTCCTAGATCTAAAACAAATATGTTGAGCCCCAGTACAATGAAACTTTTTGCTCTGATGCCGAAGAAATTTTATCCGTTTTATGCTTCATTTCTTCACTACCCTGGTTTATCTTAATAATATCTTAAAGAAAAAAAAATGAAAAGAAAGGATAAAAAAACTCCATCAGATTTATTAAGGCAGAAGACAAAGGAAATAAAAAGGATTGTAAAATTAGTAGCAGACCATGGGATATGACAAAGACCATCTGTCATTTGAGGATTAACTTAACTAAGTTAGAAGGGGTTCATCGTCATATTGGCTACAGGGTGATTAATTGTGGTTTTTGGCCACATCTCTGACAGTTAACCCAAGTGGTTAGATGGATAGTGATCTCCACTGGGGAAGAAGTACCCCCTTCCAAAGAAATAACACATCGCTGAAGTAAGGAGAGGCATATGTTGGTGATGAATTGTTCTCTTTACGATTGGAAGATTTTAAGTTGAGAGATTGAACAGAATATTAATTTGGCCTTTTCCAGTTTTGTACAAAATACACTTCATTTCTAACATCCCTAGTTTGCCCCGAATTAGCAGGAATTGAATTAGTCCTGTGCAGCAGAACTTACCAGTTACATCAGGCTGGTGCTCTGATTCATCCTCTGCACAGCCACTGAAGTGATTCATTGCTCGTGCACGCACACACACACACACGCACACACACCTTGTTCTCCAGTAGTTGACTACTGCTGCTTGGTCTTCTTCTCTGTTTGCCTTTTAAAGCCCACCCTAGTCTGGTCCCACCCTTTTTCTCCAGTCCGATCGTGTTATGCATTTTTCCTCATCTTATACCCTGGTCTACTTGCTGCCCTTCACATACAACACTCTGTCTTCTGTCTTAGTCGCCTTTGCACAGGCTGTCTGTTCCCAAGGTTTAGAATGCCCTCCCTCCTCACTGTCACCTCTTGACATCTTTGATTTCCTTCAAAACTCAACTCAGTCACCAACGTTCAGCCACATGAGACCTTTCCTGATCTCATTCCTCTCTCCAGCTACCCAAACCTTCCCTCCAAAAATGCCATGTACTTATTTTGCATATACTAGTCGTCTCCCCTAGTGGGATAATAAGTTTCTTGAAGAAGGGGACTGTTTCCTTTTTGTCATTGCATCTCCAGCACCCTAGTACAGTGTCTGACACAGAGTATGTGATTACTACATGCTTGTTGATTGATTCTGTTTTGGGGCCCCTTTGAGTCTTTGCATTCCTGCTTTGCCAGAGGGAATTGGCATCTATCTCTCTGAACCCCATACATCGAAGACTGTTGCTTCTTGCTCCTGAAGTTAACCCTTGGGGTATAGTAACTTTTCCTGTCCTTAGGGATGCCCTGAACATTCCACTCAGCTTTTCCCTCTACTCCTTTGTTGTATGTTCTTATAACCGAGGGAGTCCCCTGGCCAAGCCATTTGTAGGAAATGAGTGATTCAACTGTCTTTTCTGTCGTCTGGTGTGACCAAGCATTCCGGGGATTTCTTTTTTCACTGAGGAATCACTTCTTTCACTGGGATAAGACTCAGGATTTTATGGAATGTGGTTGTTGATTAAACCTAAGTTGTTGTCTCTGTCCAGTGAAATCAGCTAGTCGGGAATTGTTGCCTGTTACCGTGGGGACTCCCACTTGGAGAAATAAGGTGTCCCTCACTTCTCCAAAGTTCCACTCATCTCTGTATAGCCAGCACTGGAGAGTGTTCTGTTACGGTCATGACTCCCCATTTAGAATTCCTCCCATTCTTAACCCACCACCTCTTTAATTTTCAGGATGGCTAGCAGAATATTTTGGGAAAACATGGCTGCTTAGTGGTGACGTTGAGAGTATGGAATGTAGTTATTGAGGTTAAATTTTTTTTCATGTATTTGTTTGATTGCTGATGTTGCTCATATCCCAGCTCTGCCAAGAGGCTCAGGTAATTTCACTTCCACTCTCTGCACTTCAGTTTCCTAATCTAGAAAATTAAAAATAAGCTTCTGTGTTCCTTTTTCATAACTCACGAGATCCAAGGATCATTGACCCAGAGCTGGGAGGAATTTTATACATTATCTCATTGAAACCCTTTGTTCTGCAGATGAGATGAAATGACTTGCCCAGTAAATAACAGAATCTAGATTCAAATCCATATCCTCTGATCCCAGCATTAGTGCCCCTTCCACAATACTGTTTGTCCCTTTCAATTCCAAAATTCCATTATTCTGTGCGTAGAAGAGTCATTGAATAGCACTCACTTCCTAGCAGGCACCTGTATTTTGTAAGACAGAAGTCATCTCCGCCGTGTTGTAGCCAGAAACTCTTTTTTTTTTTTCCTTTCTGGTGAGGCAGTCAGGGTTAAGTGGCTTGCCTAGGGTCATCCAGCTAGTAAGTGTCAAATGTCTGAGACTGGATTTGAACTCAGGTCCTTCTGACTTCAAGGCAGGAGCTCTATCCACTGTGCCACCTAGCTGCCCCCAGAAACTCTTTCTAACCTACAAGGCAGTCTCATTAATAAGCTGAATACCTGGCCTAATCTCCACTTAGCTTATCAGTTAACTGTGGAACAGAAATAAAAAACATGAGTGCCTGTCAAGATACATGGAGTTTTCCTGTGTCCTTTCTATTCCCCAGGTTGAGTTCACTGGCCTGTAAATCACGGAGTAGATGAGGATAGGCAGGCCAGGGGAGTGGCCCTTCCTTGCTTGATTCCCTTTTGTGTTCTTGCTTCCCCATTCTCATGCAGCCAGGAAGCAGAAAAGCTCTAATTAGGCCCTTAATAGGGATCATCTTGGTTGAGATGCTATAGTCAAGGCACAAGGAGACATGAAGCCACTTTGAAGGAAGGTATTAGATGGTTTGTTTCCATTTATAAGGAAAAGAAAAGCCATACTAATTTAAGAGGTATATGGTTGGACCCACAGCCGTATAGTATGTCCATGCAGAATTTTGGCCTGTAGTGGGTCCCAGTAACCAAAGCAGGGAAGCACAACTGAGAGCATTTGGATGAAGATCACTGCAGGGAGAAACAAGCTCTTTGTCATGGCACTGTGCTGCAGATAGCCTGGATAGAAGGAAGAAATAGAGGCGGTATTAAGCAGGCGTCCCAAACCAGGAGACCATATCCTGTGAGGAGAGGTTGGAAGAACTGAGAAAGTTTAGTCTGTAGAAGAGAGGATTTGAGGTGGGGGGACGGTGATAGTATGGTGGGGGGGGGAGATTACACTTGTTTTTCTTGACTCTGAGAGAAGATCTAGAAGCAAAAGGTAAAGTTGTAGAGAGGCAGATCGGATTTTAATGTAAGGAAAAACTTCCTAGCGTTTACAGTTACCTATAGAGGACCTGAGTTCAAATTTAGCCTCAGACACTTACTAGGTGTGAGACCCTGGGAAAGTCACATAACCTTTTTGCCTCAATTTCTTCATCTGTAAAATGAGCTGGAGAAGGAAATGGCACACCACTTCAGTATCTTTGCCAAGAAAACCCCAAATGGAATCACAGAGAGTTGGAATTGACTAAACAGCAACAAAAAACAAAAATAGAATGGTGCTGCCTCTGAAGGTTCCTCCTTCCTAAATACATTCAGGCATGTTTTTAAAAAATAAAATAAAATGAGGGTGTTGGACTGGATGGTCTCTAAGGTCCTGGGCTACTTCTTTATCTTATATATAGGTTATTTAGGTGATTAAGGTCTTTTGTGTCAGTAAAGGTCTCATGGGCAGCTAGGTGGCTCAGTGAATAATGTGTCAGGAAGACTCATCTCCCTAAGTTCAAATCTACCCTCAGGCACTAGCTGTGTGACCCTGGGCAAGTCACTTAAACCTGTTTGCCTCAGTTTCCTCATCTGTAAAATGACCTGGAGAGGAAATGGCAAATTCCAGTGTCTTTTTGAAGAAAACCCCCAAAAGGTTCACAGAGTCAGATACAACTGAAAAAACAACTAAACAAAAAATGTCAGCGAAAGGGTTCTGGGAGCTGATGGTTATCAGGTCTAGACCCCCTAGTCCTCAGCACTGTGAGAAGCTCATGATGAGAGTGACTTCATTATGTGACCTTTAGCAAGTCACATTCTTTGTGCCTCATTTTCTTAGTAAACTGTGGGTGTTACTATCCAATCTTACTAACATGTCTTACTGTATAATCTTGTTCACATTCAGTTCACTTAAACATTCAGGTAATCTTGTTGCCTTCTTTGTAGGACGCCTGAGGGATAGAATTGGACGTTTATCATTCTTCCTTTTGAATGACTGAGGTTTTTGTCACCTCTTCATCTGCCCTGTTGTTTTTTGAAATTTTTCTTTAGGCTTGATACTTCTGCATTGTTCCATGGCTTATCAAAAAGTGGGCCTCAACTACTTTAATTTTCTTGGTGATGAAGCTTTTTGGTGTGTGTAACATGTCTGAGCTGGGACCTATTGTGATGCTTTTATGAAAAAGAGGGAGAATAGGTAGAAGTTAGCATCTCTAAGGTCCTGGAGTCATAACCTGGGAAGCACCGTGAAGGTAAACTCTAGCCTTTTTTTGACATTTACCCATAGAGCTGTGCTGAGATCTCTGGAGACCCTTTAGTTAATTCCCAAGCCAAAGGACTTTGTGGGGTTTGATTCATGCAGTAGTGTGGACAGTGAAGAGAACTTCCTGGCATATGTCAGCATGCCTCAGCAACTTGTAGACCATCCCTCTTGGGACCAGAAAAGTCATCCTTTTTGCATTTCTCTGGGTTTATTGGCAAGTTCCTTCACACCAGGTCAGGGTAGGTGTTGCCTTCTTTCGAGCTCTCACTCCAGAGTCATGCTTGGTGAGAATAAAACATTTAGCCCACCTCAGATCTGCCCCATTGCACTCCAGCCATTTTGCCTCCATGCCTCCCCTCTCCTGTCCTGGGCTAGGAACAGTAAACAAATTAGCAGTACTATTCCTGGGTCAGTCCATTGTCCAGTGACTCCATTCACCAGTCCTGTGACTAAAGAGACCAAAACACCCCTCCTCCATCACAACTCCCCCATTTGTGTTTTCTTCTGTTGGAATGTAAGCTCCTTGTGGACAGGGACTGACTTGGTTTTCATACTGTATTCTCCTGTTGTTATCTGTATTATATTCCTCGCTTATCACTTTGCCCAGCCCATAGTAAGCACCAATTAAATGGCTTTTCATTCATTTATTCATTTCTTTTATTGTTTGTTAAACTAAATAGATTCCAATAATCAAGGTTAAGCTGTTATTTCAAGTTATTCCAACCGAGATTTGTCAAGGGCCTATTACATACAGGAAGATATTGTGTCGTAGAAGGACAATGTCCTATCCACAGTGATTATTTCACTCTGGGATTTGGGGACTGTGGAACCAAACAGCTCTTACACGTGGATTTATCACAGAGATTTTTCTGAGTTTCTTTTGGCTTCCCTCAGCAGGTCGTATTACAGGTAATCATTCTCCCTCAGCCAGAGATGATGGGCTGAAGTGATTGGGTTACATGTGTGTTTAACTTGTGCCATTGTTTCCATGAATATACATTGTGTGTGCTGCCATGGAGCTTGAGTTTTAAGTAGTGAGCTTCCTGAGCCAGGGACAGGTTAGGGGTCTTCTGTTTATAATCAGAAGTCTGGTCTGGTTTGGGGAGCAGAGTACAGAAACAAAGCTTACCTGCCTTTGATCCTGATAGTGTTGAACCTACTGCAGCCTTCTTTTGCCAAAGTGTGTAGCCTGCTCCCTGTTGCCCTACACACTTAATGCATTGCAGCCTCTTCTGGCCTTTCAAAGCTGCATAATCATATGCTAATATCTTTTGACACTCTGAATCTTGCAGCTTCAAGTACCAATGCCAGCCTGATCTCCTCTTCATCCACAATTGCCAATATTCCAGCATCAGCAGTTGCCAGCATCTCAAACCAGGTAATTGGTTATCTCCATTCCTATTCACTAATCCAGGGTACCTTTCTTCTCCACTCGTTCTTTCCTTTCTGCCTTCGGATTTATACTTATTCCCACTCCCAGCCCCAAATCTTGGAGACACCCTCCCCCTGCCCCCCACCCAAATACCTGTAGTTGTGTAGCTATGGAGAGCGTCCCTAATTGTCAACAGCTCCAAGGCCCTGCTGTCCCCTCCTTGCTCATCCACCCTCACAGAGCTGCCTCCTTTATATCTCCTTCCTTTACAGCCAGACTTAGCATGTTGCTCTGTAGTCACCATTGCTACTACCCAAACCTGCCTTAATCCCCACCAGTCTACTGAGATTATTCTCTCAGAAGTTAACAGTGATCTCAGTCCTTACTCTTCTTGCCTTCTCTGCAGCATTTGATGCTATTGACCCCGTCCATCCAGTGCTGCCTAGTCTGTCTTGAAATGCCTCTCTCGATGTATATGACCTATTCCACCCTTGTTCTTTTCCTGCCTTTTTGAATGTACCTTTTTCCTATTACTGGTTCCTCATCCCCTTCTTAGACTCTTAATCTTAGAGCTTCAGTTCTTAGACCCCTGCACTCCTGTGTTCTTGTAGATACCAGGTCTTTGGGATTCAAAGGCAAATATGAAACGGTGCTCTCAGGGAGCTTCTGTTCTGTCAAGGAAGACAACATGTACATATATAATTACATGTAGAATGGATGCAAAATAAAGCAGGCCTTAGCAGTGGAAGAAGGAGATCAGGAAAGGTTTTATCTACCTTTGCAACTACAACTCTGTCTTCTGTATAGAAGACACCCGTCCCCTTTCCCCATATCTCTAGCCTTTACCTCTCTCCCAGCCTCTAGTCCCACATTTTTACCAGTTAGTCAGTAAACATTTATTAAGCTCCTTCTCTGTGCTAGCCTTGTGTTAAGGACTGAGGATACAGAGAAAGATCACAGACAGCCCCTGCTCCCCAGATCTCACAGTCTAATGGGGGATGCACCATGTAAACAGCTATGAACAGACACACTCCCTGAAGGAACAGTTGGAGATAATGAACAGAGGGAAGGCACTAGCATTAAGGGGATCAGAAAAGGCTTCCTGTAGAAGGTAGCATTTCAGCTGAGATGTAAAGAAAGTCGGGAGGCAGAGGTGAGGAGGAAAATGCATTCCAGCCAGTGAAAACACCTGCCCAGAGTAAAGAAACGGCCAGGGGACCAGGGTTGTCTTCACTGTAATGACCTGCCAGCACTTCAAATCAGTGTCTCCTAAACCAACCGCCGTATCTCTCTCTTGCCCTATTATTCTCTGACTTGCCCGTGTCCCAAACAAGTTCTCCTTGACTCCTCTCAGATCTGTGCCTAAGACCTATTCATCTACAAGTCTTCTCAGTGGTCGCTCAGCAGTGCTTTTGTGCTCTTCGTGTCCTCTTCCACTTCTGATGCCTCTACCTGACCCTGATTGAATTGAGTACCTGCAGCATGTCGTACATAATGAGGAGATTTCTGGGCCAGAATTTAGAAAGACATTGGTGCAGATGCCCCCCTCAGGCTTGTGCTAGTTGTGGGACCCTAAGCAAGTCGCTGAACCCCTCTGGGCCTCAGTGTCTTCATCTATTCTCTGTCCCTCTCCTGATCATTCCTACACATACCAGTTAGGTGAATCTTCTGAAAGTGCTGCTTTCATTGTATCTCTCCCTTAATGCCTACAGAATCAGGCCCAGACCCCTCAAGCATTAAAGGCCTCCCACAGGCCAGCCGCCAGCCAACTCTCCCAGCCCCTTCTGGGCCCTGGCCTTATCTGCTCACTTTCCAGAAGGGAGTCAAGTGAGCATTCCTCTTCAGTTTCTGGGTCTACACATTTGCTGGTGGTCCTGCCCCACATCCTCCTCTCTGTACATCCCACCTTCCTCATCTCTCAGGGCCCAGTTCAAGGTTGTTTCCTGTCTGAAGCCTTCCTAGATCATTCCAACCTACCGTGATATTTTCCCTTCTATGCAACGTTCTGATGGCCCTTACTGTTTATGTATTGCCATGTCTTACTCACTTTCTTCTCTGTATGATCCAATCTGGAGGGGATAAGGGGGCGCTTGTGTCTTATATGTGACTGTACCCCTGCCCCACATCCCTTGCCCAGTGCTTTGTTGTTAATAGTTCAGTAAATGTTTGCTCTCTTGTCTGTTAGCCACATAACTGTTTATTTGACACTGACAGAAGTGTCTATGGAATTGTAGAAAACACCTAGGGTGAGTATTCCCACAGTAACTGGCGTTATTAAAGCTACATTTCACATACTACTTAAACACACGGTTCCTCTGGAGGATATCATTTTAAAATGGAGGTCCTGAAGTAAATGTTGTCTGTCCCTTCCTAATTCCCTTTTCTGGTCTCCAGGACTATCCTACATACACCATCCTTGGCCAGAGTCAGTACCAGGCATGCTACCCCAGCTCCAGCTTTGGGGTCACAGGCCAAAGCAACAGTGACACTGAGAGCTCCACGTTAGCAGCATCCACGTACCAGACCGAGAAGCCCACTGTCATGGTGCCTGCCCCAGCAGTACAGAGACTTTCCTCTGGTGAGTAAGCCTTGTCACTCTGAACATGTCACTTGAGGTCACTCCTTTTAACAGGTATTGCCTAATAATTGTGGGGACCTTTTATTTATCCAGTGCTAAGTCAATGTCATAGGTTGATTTTCTTCCTTGGATGAGGTACATTGGAGTGTCATCTTTCTCCTTTGTGAGTCAGTGATCCAGGAGGACCAGATGAATGTAAGCCCCAACTGTTTTGGATCCTTTGCAAACAAGTGCTCTAGGACTGGAAGGGACCTTAGATATCATTTTGCCAACTCTCTGATTTTACAGATTCAGAAACTGAGGCCCATAGACAACCAAGCAATAAGTGACAAAGACAGGATTTGAACCCAAAGCCTTTGACCCCAAACTCAACACCGTTTCCACAGTGCCATGCTGCCTTCCATACTAACCAGTTAGTATTCTCATATTGTCAGCATGTCAAACCACATAAACTGGGCTGAGTGGCAAGGGTACCAGAGGTGTGAAACAGGTTCACAGGCTACACAGAGCATGGTATGAAAAACCTTGTGAGGTGGTGCCAGGCATCCAGGGAGCAGTACAGATAACAAATGCTGCTGGAAAGGAGAAAAGAGAGGGCTCTGTGCCCCGCTAAGGAAAGGGTGGGACTTAAATAAGCAGACTTTCAGGGGCAGGAGTGGGTAGAGCATTGGGGTGAGGCAGAAATGATGCCAGGGCATAGCAAGAAGTCTGTGAATAGGCCCATTTGGGTTTGTAATGGGGAGTAGGGGGGTGTAGATGGAAGCCAGATTGTCAAGGATCTTGGATGCCAAACATAGGATTTAAGATGTTCTTCTGCAGGCAGAAGTCATGACTGGAAGAATTTGAGCAAGAATAGTATGATGTGCGAAATGGTGATCACACCTAATAATCAAATCCTAATCATTTCGCTAAAGCCTATTTATCACAGAATCATACATATGGTAGCATCAGATTTCTATCTCCTTTAGTGAATATATTATTAAAACTATATATCTGTTTGATTGTACATGTATAACCTATATCTGATTGCTTGCCTTTTTGAGGAGGAAAGGGAGGGAGAGAGGGAGAAAAAAATTTGGAGTTTAAAATCTTATAAAAGTGAATGTTGAAAACTATCTTTACATGTAAATGGAAAAAATAAAATTCTGTTAAGTGAAAGAAGAAAAAAAATTTAGATAAAATGGGGGGGGAACCTATATGTTTATGCAGTTGAAGGAAACAGTGACCAAATAAACATGCATTTATAGCTATTTGCACATAAAAATAATGTTTTCCATACAATAAGTCCTTAACAGCTTCTTAGGGATTCTTTTGATATACTTTTATTTCTTCTGTTCCTTCATTGCTATCTTTGTTGTATAGATGGAGATAGATTTTTTTCATAATCTTAGTGTATCTCCTGTTCTGGTTGTTTTCTTGCCTTCACATTGCTTCAGACAAATCTTTAAATTCCTCATATCCTCTTATTTTCATTTCATTAACATACAATAATTTTTTCAGTCATTCGCCATCTGTTGGACATATAGGTTGTTGCCAGTTTTCTGCAATTACAGACAATGCTTCTAGTTATATTTTTGACTTGACCATAAGATTTTCCCCCTTAGATGGCATGCTACTTGAGGGAAAAACCTGTCTTGCTTTTGTATGTCCCCCAGCACTTAGTACTTGCTAAATGCTATTCACTCCTTCAGTGAATGTCTCTCTAGTTAAACTGAATTCATTATGACACTCTGAGTGTGTGCTCCAGTACAGAGAGTGTTGGGTCCTAAGGTTTGGGGTGGGGTTTGGTTTCTTACTTTGAACTGCTAGGTGGTCTTCCAGAGCATTCTGCCAACTTGCAGCTCTGTTTGACATGTGGAAATGTTCCTTTTTCTCAACACTCCCCCCAGCACTGATTGGGGTCACTTCGAGTCACTTTTGCTAGTGTGATGGTCATGCAGTGGCACCCCTAGCTTGTTTTAATTTCCATTTCTCTGAAGATAGTGAGGTGTCATACCCATCTTAGAGTCACCTTTCCTGGCACCTATCTTGGCCTCTTAGGGACAGACTCTCCCAACTCTGTTGCTGACACCTTTGAGTTCAGGTTGCTGCATGTCTCTGTTTCTGTTGTAGGAGACCCTTCTTCCAGCCCGTCTCTGTCCCGGGGTACGCCAAGTAAGGACCCCGAAGAGCAGTCTAGGAAAAATACGCCTGCCAAGAACCGGGGCAAGAGGAGAGCTGATGCCACACCTGCCCCGGACAGTGAGCTGGAAGTGTGTAAACCTCCTGCTCTGTGCCTCCTCTGTAGTGTTCTTCACTGCTCACTGTCATCACCCGGACAGTGAGCTGAGAGAGAGAGTGTGCGTGTGTGTGACTCTTCTGCGTGTGTTTGAGTACTTAATCGGGCTAAGCAGAGCCTGGAGATCAGGGGATAACTCGAGTCCAAATCACAGTTCAATATTAAATGCTGGGTGGGAAATTAGGAGGCTTAAGTAGCACTGGTAGAGCTCATAGAGTGATGAAATATAGTAGAGAAGAGAAAACAAATTAATACATAAGGATATAAGAGAGATGCAGAGCTGAGTGCCGTATGAATTCTGCTAGGAAGGAAAGTACTGGCTAGAGAAGAGCATTAGGGAAGGCTTCGTGCAGGAGGTGACATTTAAGTTGAGTTTCAGAGATGCCCATGTGCCTTCTTAGGGAAGAAGCAAAGTCTTACCTGAATCCAAAATGGATTTTCCAAACAGAGCTTGTTGCATTTTTATCTTTGACCATCTGACAAATGAGCCCAGAGCCAATAACTGACATAAACTGTCCAGTTGTGGGCAGTGGAGTGTCTGTGGAGTGATCACTGGATTATAAAACTGGAGGGGATCAGAGGCTGCTTTGTGGTGCTTATCCACACCCTCTCCTGTGGAGAGTTTTAGCCAGAATGAGTGGATCAGGTTGTCTTGAGCCTGTATCTTTGGGGCTACTGTTTGTTAATATGGTTTTCATTTGCCTATTCCATGGCGATAAATGTTCTAGAATTTTCTAGAAATACAGTGATGGTGGTAAGCTCTGAAACATCAGATGTAGAGGCTCTCCTCTCCTGACTTGGTTCCTGCAGAATTTGGTTCCATCAATAAGAGAAGCGTGTATGACACTTCAGGGAGGGTGCCAAATGATGGAGTACAAAGGCTGCTAGCCAAGGATTCACAGGACCATGACATCCTAGAGTGAGAGCCCATCAAGTCCAACCCCATCATTTTATTTTTTTTATTTTTAGGCAATTGGGGTTAAGTGACTTGCCCAGGGTCACATGGCTAGTGAGTGTCAAGTGTTTGGTCTGAGGCTAGATTTGAACTCAGGTCCTCCTGACTTCAGGGCCGGTGCTCTATCCACTGTGCCACCTAGCTGCCTCAAACCTGTCATTTTACAGAGGAGAGAACTGAAGCCCTGAGAGGTTCTGTGACTTGCCTAGGGTCCCACAGTCTTCTTGACTCCCAAGTCCTGAATTCTCTCCGCTGCACCATGTTGCCTCTCATCAAGAGTTCCAATTGTCAGTAGATGATTCTCAAGGGGCGCTTTTTGGTCTAAAATTCTAGATGTCCCCAAATTGTAACCTTATGTGTTTGCTCTTATCTTTCCTGATTTCTTTGCCCAGCGGGTCTTTCTCTGGGACTTGGATGAAACCATCATCATCTTCCATTCTCTTCTCACAGGATCCTATGCCCAGAAGTATGGAAAGGTAAGTGTAATCCATTCTTTCTTAGCACTATTCCCTCCCGAAAAAGAAGAAATTCAGCTAAGAAAGGGCTGGTCCATAGCTTAGATTTTTTTTTTCCATTGGAGCATCCTTACAGTTCAGATTTACTTTGCATCTTACTGTGCTCAGTGCTTTAAGCTGAGAACTATGGAGCATTTCCTCTTACTCTCTTTCTCCTTCACCCACTGTTTCCTGTTACTTTTTAAGTAATCTTGGGTCAGGAAGGGAACGGGATGAACAGCACTGATGGTGAAGATAGAAACACAAGACTGGAGTTAAAATCATGTCTCAGAATGTTCTGTGGAGGGAGTGCCGACCTCCAGACTGGATGGGACGGGAAGTCAAGGATGAAAGCCAGGTGCCATAGTTCTGGATTTCAGAGATCACTAGGCCCAGGCTGCAGATACTGTTTAGTCAAATAACTGCCAAGCAGTTACATGTGCCGGGGAAATGGAACTCCCAGAAATTTAGTGTAGAAATCCCTCTATAGAGAATAATTTAGTTTCCATTCATCTATTCCGAATGCCTTGACTAAGCAGTATGATTAGTGGAAATATGCTTCTTTTAGATCTGCATAGTGCTTTACATAGATTATCTCATTTGGTTTTCACAACTCTGTGTCTAAAGCTGGTTGTTTTTATGCCCATTTTACATCTGAGGAAACTGAGGCTGGAAAAGGTTAAATGACTTGCCCGTCATGAAGCATATTTCGAACCCAGGCCTTCTAAACTCCAGGTCCTGTGCACTATTTACGGTGCTGCTTCTACTTCACTGGGAGTCAGGATGATACCTCTCTGAGTTGTAGTTTGCTCAGTAGTTTGCCACAATATGCAAATAATTGTAATTGCTCTACCTACCTCACAGCCTTGTTAAGAGAGTTAAATCACGTGAAATGATGTCTCAAGGTGTTTTACAAACTGAAAAGTGTTATATGGATGTGAGTTCTTATGACCATAGCCTAAAGATAGCTAATATTGTGAGTAAAATTTAACAAAAAGGTAGACCGTGGCATGTTTCTCCAAGCAAGATAGCATTTTTTCCACAGGACATAAAACCTGAGAGTAAGATGAGTCAATAGCTGCTTCCCTTTCCAGCCGAAGACCCTGAGCAAAAGGAGAGTTCACTTTTTAGAGGTTTTGGGGAGCATAGAACAAAGAACAGAGCAGGGTGGGTGACATCATGGGGTTGAGGACAACACATTGGTTACGGAACTGAGGTGTGAGGAACAATATGATTAGTTGGAAATGAGGTGATAGCAACAGCCCCCTGCTTCCCTCCTGTAACTAGGAAATATTCATAGTTTGAGTCCACCTGTAAGATGGTGGCCCAGACTTCTTTGGATAGAAAACCAGATGTCCTTGAAGGATAACTTGGTGGTGTAAAGATATTAGGCCTAACTCCCTTGTGGCAAGCCACATCCCCAAAGGCTAGCAGAATTCCTTGAGGCAAGAATAGAACAGTGATTGGCAAAAGAACTAAACTTAACCCATTATAGGCCATTTGAATTCTGAACTAAGTTCAGAGGCAAAGAACCATGACTTAAGCAGTTACAGGACAAAATCAATTGACCATAAATAGAATCAATAAGAAAATGATAGGGGCAGCTAGGTGGTGCAGTGGATAGAGCACCAGCGCTGGAGTCAGAAGGACCTGAGTTGAAATCCGGTCTCAGAGCAGACACTTGACACTTACTAGCCATGTGACTCTAGGCAAGTCACTTAATCCTAGTTGCCTCACAAACAAAAATACCCAAAAAACAACAGTAGCAACAAAAAGAAAATGGTATTGGGTCAATTTTGATCTTCTCCCTAACTTTATTAGAGCTGTAATTAGCCATTTTGCTCCTGCCACAGTGACAAAATCAAAAGTATTGGTAAGAGACCTTGGACCTAGGAACCCAAGGTTCCATTGTAGGGGAGACCCTTCCCTTGAGAGTGGAGATAGACCTTATGTTACTAGAAGGCCCTTGTTTGTTGGAGAGAAAGTAGGGGTGATCCTGGCCAGGTTGGACTCACCTGGAATGGTTAATTATTCTTGCTGATTAAGTTTAATAACTTGTTTCAGTCTGATAAAGGAATGCAGATATTGTTGGCAACCTCTAAAATTTAATGCCCTGGGAAGAGCCCCATCATCCCAACTCCAGTTACATCTCTACTGTAATTCTATAATTAGATCAGATTTTTTAAATTAAATATTACTTTTTTAAAAATTAAATTTAAAATATTAATTAAAAAATTAAATGGTGTGCTTACAGTAGTGCCTTATTGTCTAATATTATTTAAGAAAGAAGAGTGCCATATCAATAAGTCTTCCATGCAACTGAAATTAACCCTTTTGAAGACAAAAAATGTTTCTCCTTTTAACTAGTTTTCATTGAAACCTTTAAAAGAGTTATTATATACCTACTTCCTTAAATAGTGTGCTGACATTACCACTTTAATCTTTCAGAAGGTCTGTGATTTCATCCCTATAACTATTCTTCCACTGCCACAAATCGTATCCTCTTCACTCCTCAGTTTTTATGAGTTGATATGGCCAAAAACTTCATCACTTGGTGGCTGACCAGACTCAGCAAGGCTGAGCCTCTTGGTAAGAGACAGGTGGTCCATTGTTCAGCCCATACCTGAAGACTTTTCAGCTGCCAGAGCTTGTACTCCACTAGCCAAGCCTGCAAGTCCTTAGATTCTGTCCCACTCCACAAATGTGCTAGAGGACTAGAACTGTCCACTGTTCCCGAGTCAGCAATACTTCCAAATGATGACCTTGCCTCAAATCTATAAGACCAGAAAAGGGTGAAGAGTTCCAGTTCTCTAAAGATTTATTAACTAGCAGGAACCTGTTAATAACAGGTTTCATCGTCTTGTCTGTGACAGTCAGTGTGTAACATGGTCAGTAAATACCCTTCTCCACTTTGAGCCTCAGATTCATCATCTATAAAATGGGGATAATAATAGTGGCACCATTTAGACCACAGCATGATTGTTAGGAAAGTACTTTGGATCCTGACATGCTGTAGGAACCAGATGGGCATTCATTCATTTATTCACATGCTACAGGAATCATTGACTTGCACTGAACTGCTGTAGGGGGCCAAGCCCAATCTTGGAGAGAGCCAGAGGACTTGCAGAATGCATTGTTCAGCAGCTTTTGTGTCTGTGCAGTGGAATCTTGTTTCCCTAGGTCCTTTTATATGAAATGGGCTAATAGACATTGTCTAGCCCAGCTTCCCTCCTGCTCTTTTTATGCTCTGCCCTTGTTGGAAGTTTTTATTCTCTCTTTTGAGGTTTGGTCTCCCTGGGCTTCTGGGGAAGGAGCATCTTCCCAATGGGATGTCTTCATTTAGTATAATCCAGGAGTGAGTTGGGAGTTGGGATGTGCTGACGGTCTTTGTTTTAATATTCTACAATCTAACGTATGTCTCAGCTCATCCTCTCGTATTCTGTATGCTCACCAGAAGACATCTTCTTTGGTGTGCTACCCTGCTGTCTGAGTTGCCTAAGGGTTTACTTTGTTTTCCCCATCTAGATAGTATAAAAACCAAATGAAGTAATCCATCAAGGTATTAGATAAATGTGAGTTGCCATCCAACTTTTAATGTCAGCCTTCAGGCTTATTTCCTGATGTGTTGCTTGCTCAGTAAAAGATGATTTTCATTTTCATACAAATTAATATATTCCCAGAATTCTTGCTTAAACCAGACTTTCACTTGTTTCTTAAAGTCCCTAGCTTGTTCCTGTAATGTAATATACTTTATATAATTCAGCAAGGAAGCTTCCGTGATCTGTGATTGCAACATTTCTTCCATTTGCTATTGTAACTCCAAAGTTCTTTCCTGTGATGCCAGGTTAAGCAGATTTCCATCTTCTTGTCTTATAGGACCCAACAGTTGTTATTGGCTCAGGTTTAACTATGGAAGAGATGATCTTTGAGGTGGCTGACACGCATCTCTTTTTCAATGACTTGGAGGTATGTTGGGAATTTTAACCATCACCTAAGTAAGGAGGATAGGTCATACAAGACCCAAATGGGCAGACATCGTCTGGATGAGAACAGCAGCTGCCAGTGGATGCTGAATATGACATGCTAATGGGAAAGAATGCTGGTCCATCGCCAGACAAGAGTCTTTCTCCAGGCTTTCCATTTGCCAGCCATGAGAGCCTGAGAACCTTGCTCAGTTTCTCCAAGCTTTGAGTACAAGGGTTGGACTTTGAGAGGGACTTTTCCAGCACTTCTAAGACAGTCTAGCTAAATCATCCACCTTCATCATAATTATCATAAATAAAGATCTGTTCAATTAAGTGATCAGGTTCAACAGATATTTATAAATGGCCTATTAATGTGCAGAGCTCTGTGCTAGGTGGTATAAGAAATATAAAGTAAGGGTATAGAGTCTGCCCTCCAGTTCCTTACAGTTGCGTAGTGAGATGAGGAATGTACTTAACTCTGGTACAGAAGACATCATGCCCAGGCCATGGGAGAAGTAGAGAGTGCTAGGAGAACTCTAAGAAAGGAAAGGATTGTGACTTGGGGGCACTCTGCCCCATGCCAGGCACAGGAATATTGGCAAGTGTGGCAGTCCATCTGTTTGGGGTCTCAGGAGGCATGTGGACGTATGTCAGTGCCTAGGGGGGTTCCAAGTAAGTGGTGCTTTACAAGGTCAAGGGAGGCTGTGAAAGAGAGCTGGTGGCAGCAGGGCCTTAAGGGCAGAGGCAAGGAGTGGGGCTGGCTAGGCAGTGCCTCTCATCCTGCCACATGGACTGCCACAGCTCACTCTGGCTCACCTGTTTCTGTCCCTTTCCCAGTAACTCTGTGTCCGCTGATAGGAGTGTTGCCCCACTGGGCTAGAACACCATGTGACTTGTTTTATTAACAGGAATGTGACCAAGTGCATGTGGAAGATGTGGCTTCTGATGACAATGGGCAGGACTTAAGGTAATGAAGAAACTACAGTTCTGATTCTTCTCTTTGGTCACAAATTTTAAACATCTCAGTCAGAAGAAAGTGTCCTTTCACACTAGATCATCTTATCTGAACCCAGCCAGCGCAGTTCCCAGCTCCCGCTAACTTTGGTGATGGTAACTTTTGTGTTTTGGTGATGTCTTCGGGAAGAAAAGGACAAGATGGAACTACAATGAAGGTGGAATTACGGAGGCCCAGGTGGGGAAGCTCCACCTCAGCCAGCCTGGGCCACATTTAAGTGACTTCAGACTAATGGTCTAGTCCTGGCCTTTATCCCACAGACAGTGACTCAGGTTCTGGGCCACACTGATTTCATTCAGCATGGCTTTCTTACCTGCCTCGCAAAGGTCTCTAGAAAGAAACAGCACATCTTCTTGTGGTACTTTGTTCTGCTGTTTATCAGCCTTCGTTGGCAAAAAGTTCTCTGCCTCTTTCCTTCTACTTGGTTCTGGTTGCTGTTGGATAAATAGTCAAGTGGTAGCTTTTTTTAATAATACTTCATAGAAGAAATAGTTTCCTCTTTAACATTCCTTCCTCTAGGCTAACTTTTTTCTGGCTTTAGATTTCCTTTCCCAAATCCCATTTATTTACTTTTTATAGGACTGAAAATTCCTTTTATGGTTGTTTGTTTTAAGTAATCCATCTGTAAGCCCCCTTCAGTTTCTCTACATCCCTTTTCTACACATAACTTAATTGAATCCAATAACCCAACAAAAAGAAGCAGAGTTAGTTTGGCATGGCCTGTTCCTGATGAAACTCTTCTGGCTCTTGGTGATCCCTGCCTCCCTTTCTAGATGTTCCCTAATCATCCCTTTAATAAGACATTGCAGAAGTTTTCCAGGAAGCAGAGTCAAGGGCATTGGCCTGTTATAATGAGCAGATTCTAGTCTGTTCCTTTAGACCATGGAAAAAATTCATTGAACCTTTAAACCTAGTAGTACAATGCCAAGAAAGTCTAGAGACCCCAGATAGCAGAGTCACCCGGTATCCAGTTGGGAAGGATTTTAATCGCCCATGTTTTCTCCGGTACAGCAACTACAGCTTCTCAACGGATGGTTTCAGCGGCTCAGGAGGCAATGCGAGTCATGGCTCCGCTGTGGGTGTGCAGGGGGGAGTGGACTGGATGAGGAAGCTGGCTTTCCGCTATCGCAAAGTGAGAGAGATCTATGACAAACACAAAAGCAATGTGGGCGGTGAGTGCGCAGGCTAGCCGGACTTCCTATTTTGCCTGTTCATTTTTACTCTTTTTTCATCTAAAAAGCGTAACTACTAAATGACATTTCCTTGTCTGCCAAAGAAACTATTTTTCCTTTTTTTAAGAAGCAACTTAACTGTGTACCTGTGATATGAACAGATCTTCTGGAAAGTATTCCTCTTAGTTGAAACTTTTTGTTTTTAACTCTTGGTATGGCCAGAATTTATTGTCACCACAAATGCTTTAAAAGTTCTTTTGAATTCTTATTGCTGTTATAGCTTTTGTGAATGACATTTGTTACTATCTTGTTCAAAATACTATGGGAATCTCTGAAATGAAGTATTGGCGATTTTTGCCGTAAGATTATGGAGGCTTCTGGTCCCTTGGTCCCTGGGTTTTCATTTTCTGAGTGTGCCCCCTGCAGCTGAAGCTGTCTAGGTGTTTTCTGCACACATTTCAGTAACCTTTTCAATTCGTGGGCATAAATCTGCAGGTTCCGCAACTGGCCTTTGAAAGAGGCTTCATATCAGTAGTAGCACAGCCTGTTGGATAGAGTGCCAGGCCTGGAATTAGAAGGCATGGGTTCAGATCTTGGCTCTGCTTCTAATTCACTGTGTGACCTTGGGCAGATCACTTCCCTCCTTAAGATATCAGTTCAGTCCTTTGTAAAGTGTTCAGGGGGCAGCGAGGTGGTGCAGTGGATAGAGCACCGACCTTGGAGTCAGGAGGACCTGAATTCAGATCCAGCCTCAGACACATAACACTCACTAGCCATGTGACTCTGGGCAAGTCACTTAATCCCAATTGCCTCACCAAAAAACAAACAAACAAACAAAAACTGTTAAGTAAAATGAGCGTTCAATTGGATTCGCTCATTCAGCAAGCATGATGTTGGGGACGATATAAGGATCAATGAGATCTCACCCTGTCCTGCCTAGTAGGTGTGATAAGACATGCATCCAGAT
Organism: Vombatus ursinus; assembly: GCF_900497805.2. Taxonomy (NCBI): domain Eukaryota; kingdom Metazoa; phylum Chordata; class Mammalia; order Diprotodontia; family Vombatidae; genus Vombatus; species Vombatus ursinus. The sequence continues at coordinate 3,158,310 of NW_020954555.1, read as the reverse complement.
AAATGTAATAAAAAATTAGAATATAATTGCATATGAGAAATATGTCATGCTAGGAGATCAGATGAAGAAGATCTTTAGGAGAGGGAAGAGAATTTAGGGATGGCATCTTGGAGGACATAGCATTTTACCTGTGTCTTAAATCAGTCATTAAGCATTAAGCACCTACTATGTGCCAGGCATTGTGCTAATAATAAGTACTGGGGATACAGTGAAAGGAAAAAGACAGTGCCTGCCCTCAAGGAGCCCACAGTCTTATGGGAGAGACAACACGCGAACAACTTTATACAAAGAAGATGGCTATAGGATAAGGCACCGAGACTAAAGTGGATGAGGCAAGGCTTCTTGTACAAGGTGGGGTTTTAGCTGAGACTTGGAGGAAGCAGGGAGGCAGAGACGGGGAGGAGGGAGTACGCTCCAGGGTATGGGGGAACAGCCAGAGAAAACGCTGTCAGGAGACAGAAAAACAGAGTCAGGTTGCGGGAGAGTGAGGAGGCTGGCGTCCTGGGGTCCTGGAGGCCGTGTCAGTCATCTCTGCCCTCTAAACTTCCTGCTTCCTTTGTCCACTCTGCCTCCTCGGACAGACACCCGTTCAGTGGAGCTGTGACAGGGCCTCTGGAGTCCTCTGGTTTATTGAGGAGGCTTGCAGTTCTACAGCCACCCCTGATTCCCTCTAATGAGCACACTACATCTCGAATTAGTCATTTTATGTTAGGAAGTAGAGACTGTGAAAGTTCATTCAGTTCAACAAATGTTTGCTAATTGCCTGTCACAGGCAGACACTGGTCTAAGCATTGCACATTTAAAGACAAAAATGAAAAAGTTCTACTTAGTTAATAAGTGTTTATTAAGCTCCTACTATGTGCCAGGCACTATGCCAAGCACTGGAGATACAAATACAAGTTTAAAAAAAAAAAAACCATCTCTGCCCTCAAGAAGCTTACGATTTAGTGGGGAAAGACAACCCACCAAAGGAGGCTGTAAAGGGGAAGGGGGAGGGGTTGGAGTTAGCAGCACCGAGGTGTGATGGAGAAGTCCAAAGCAGAGGAGCTGGTGGGGCATGTATTCAACCAAGGAACACAAAGAATAAACTAAGTAAATGCAAAGTGATTTAAGGAGGGAGATAAGGACTAGGAGGGATCAGAGAGAAGACTTTTTGGAGGGACTAGAGCCTGAGCTGACCTTTATAGATAGACCTGGAGTCTAAGAGGGGCTGCTAAGGAGGGATCTCATTCCAAGCATAGGGAACTGCCCTTGCAAATGCAAATGCACATGCACTTGATAGCATATAAGCCAAGAAATAGCTGGTAGTCCAGTTTGGCCTAAGCTGGAAATAATAAGCCTGAAAGGGAAGGTGGAGCCTGCCTGAGGAGCCTGTATTTTATCCTCGAGGCAGCAAAGAACCACTGAATATTATTGAGGAACTGATGTGGTCCGACCTGTGGCCTGTGAATGTTGGAGGCAGGGAACCAACAAAGAGGCAAAGAAGGCCTTCAACTAGAATGGTGGCTGTATTGGTGGAAAAAAGGGAACAGGTTGGGTGACGTGTTGTAGAGTTTGAACTAACAGGTTTTGAAAGCTGATTGTATATTGTTGATGTTTGTTCTTTGTTCTCAAAAAGAACCATGATATCAGGGAAGTGATGCCATGACATGTGAGTGAATTGGATTTAAGTGAGGGAGGGCAGTGCAAGGTCACCACCTCACTCTCTCCTCCTGGAGCTATCTGGGTCCAGTGGCCAGATATGGTTCAGGACAACTGGAGATGGCCCAGGATGCAATAGGAGATCTTGGCCTTTTCAAGCTATGGTCTTTAACAGGTCTCAGAAAGGAAAGAGTCAAGGTTAACTTCAAGTTTATGAACCTTTGTGACTGGCAAAATAGTGCATCCTCTCAGTAAAAATAGAAAATTACAAAGGACAGGCAGGTTTAGATAGGGGACATCATAATTTTTGTTTTGGGCTTAGTTTTGAGTTGTCACCTGGTTGGTTGTCTGGGAAAAAAACACCTAGCAGGCAGTTAATAATGCAAGAATGAAATTCATGGGAGAGATGACGAGTGGGTGTGTAGATTGGTAGTCATTGACATGGAAGTCATGATTGAATTCTTGAGAGCTGATGAGATCACAAAGAGTGAGTTTAGTACTTGGAGCACACCCACAGATAATGGGTGAAATATTGGTCTGACAAAACAGAATAAGAAAGATAATGGTCTAGTAGATAAGAGGAGTGTACCCCGTAAGGGCAGTATTTCATAAAGCCAAGGAAGAAGAAAACCTCACACAGAGAGAGGTCAGCATTATCATGAGTGCATAATGAGTAAAAAACAAGGTCCACCCTAATGACTTTAGTGATGATACCCACTATATTATGATTCAGAGAGCCTGGGAAAGCCCTTTTGTCCATAACAAATCCAGAGTATCTGGAATTGTACTATTAATTCTTCTGAGGTTGTAACCACTCTTTTTTCAGTTAACCCTTTGAAAGTGCAAACCCTCCATGCCCATGCCGATCAGCCACATTTCCTACCCCATCAGAAAGGCCAAGGACAGCTCAGGAGGACTGGGTGCCAGGGCAAGGTTTGGGAGACTGAAAAAAAATTGAAAGATTGCAAGAAGTAGAGGATCAAATGCAGCTTGAGCATGAGGAGAGGGGCTTCACTGCTGAAGATTATTCAGACTCTGTAGAATAGTATATTCATAGTGTTACAGCCGAAAGAACCAAAATCATCAGAAGTGAAAAGCCCTTAGAACATATACACATTATAAAAACACAGTGTTTCACAGCCCAGGAAGCTGAGGCCCAAGGAAGAGAATTGCTTTGCCTAGGGTCATGTGAGTTAACGATGGAGTTTGGACTACAACTCTGAATGCCACATAGAGGATTTTGTATCTGATCCTTGAAATGACAGGAAGCCACTGGAGTTTACAGGAGTGGGGAGGTTACATGGCAAAATGGTCAAGGACAATAGGCACAGAACAAGGTTTACATTTTTAGATGTGACAGTTGTGGTTTGTTTGCTTGACTATCCTTATTGGTTACAAGGAAAGGATCCATTTGTTTGAGGAGATCTGTGAGGGAGGAGGATAGAAGGCAGTTAATGGGAAGGGACAGTGATGTAAACAAAGAAAAGAGCATCAATAAAACATTTTTAAAAGATGCTAATGATCTACAAGACCATGGAGAAGGGCGCTTTTCTAGGGGGTCTCTGTGTCTCAGACTTTTCTGACATTTTTAGATATTATTTCAAAAAGTAATTAAATGCTAGTACTGGCAGGGATCTTAAAGACCACATAATCCAACCTTTATTTTTCACTGAGGAAGCCCCTTGCCTTGAGTCACACATACAGCTGAGGTGGACCTGAATCCTTATCCTGAGGCTCCTGAGGAGGGGTTGACCTGGGTCTGCTTGGCCTCACGGAGCAGAGCCAGTGGCAATGGCAAGGGGTAGGAGTACATGGAACAATTCAGGCTCGATGTCAGGAACTACTTCCTAAGAATGTCAAAGGGCAGGGTAAGAGGGGACAAAGACCTGGTTCTAGCCCTAACCCTAATTGCGCTGGGTATCACCATTCATACAGGAACCCATTTCAAGAATTCCCTTCTAGGGGCAGCTAGGTGGCGCAGTGGATAGAGCACAGGCCTTGGATTCAGGAGGACCTGAGTTCAAATCCGGCCTCAGACACATAGCACTTACTAGCTGTGTGACCCGGGGCAAGTCACTTAACCCCCATTGCCCAACCCCCCCCCCCAAAAAAATTCCCTTCTGAATTTAGCACAGAGAAAGATGAACTTTGTAGATAAACTTCGGTGCTTCCTCATAAAGAACACCCCCGTCCCTGTCCCCCTACATCTAACCTATTTCTCTCTTTTCTTGAGCTACTGTAAACCTGAGAGGTCACTGTATTTCCCAAGTGTTCTTTCCTGTCTGTTCTGCAGTAGTGCCTGAAAATATCTCCTCAGATGGTCTGTTTGATGCTTAAATGTATTTCCTTATATGCTGTGTCTATTTGTAACCACCTGTGGTCCTTCCAGAAATAGGCAAGCCTGATCAAAAGAAATGAGTTAATTTGGGTTGAGTTGAACGCTTAGATTGAATCCCTCAGTTGAAGTGCCCTGGTGCTGGTGGTCATGGTTCTACAAGGGAAGGCTGTTTTGTTTCACTTGGGTGCTCGGCTTCCCCTCTGATGGGCAGCATCCAAGAAGAGCGACATGGGCATTCACCTGGACCACCTGAGTTTGGAGAGAGTCCTTCCCCCTTGTACCAGCCAAGACATGATGTCAGGAATTAGCTTTGTCTGGTTTTGTTTCCAAAGGCCTTCTCAGTCCCCAGAGAAAGGAAGCACTTCAGAGACTAAGAGCAGAAATTGAAGTCTTAACTGATTCCTGGCTGGGAACGGCACTGAAGTCTTTACTTCTCATCCAGTCCAGGTATGGAATTGATCTTTACAGGCTAATGGTCTCAAAGCAAAGCTCTTCCACCCCTCCTCAGGTGGGCTGAGCAGTTGGGGGCGGGGGGGGGGGAGAGGAGAGAGAGGTCTGTGAGCACTGGAGTTATGAGGGCCAACTTCCTAGAGAATGTGGACCCTGATGTGGGCTGACCTGGAGGAAACACTGGGTTTGAAGAAGCCAAGCTGGGGCTGGGGTGGGACGGGGCTGTTATTTCTTATTCTGATGTATCTTAGAAGCTCATTATGAAAGGAAACTTGTTAATCCAGGGTTACAGCATGTGACAACACTGTGTCCATCCATGCCCAAGCTAGTGCTTTGGTGATTTATTAAATGTAGGGGGGTTGTCACCAATTTCACATAGACATGAGAATCCACACTCATGCCCTGACCTCATTCTACCACCTCTAGTCTCTGTCCCAGAACGTTCACTCAAGGCACAGGCCCAGCAACCCCAACCTCGCAATCAGATCCAGTGGGATCCCAGTTGGAGCGCCTCCCCGAGTCCCTTTCCTGTCAAAGGGAACTTTCATCGTGGGTCACACTTTGTTTTAAATTTAGCAAGTATTAATCGTGTTTGATACCCAGCCATAGCATCGCGGAGGATACAGTGGTGTGTGCATGCCCTGTAGACCCCCTGCCTTCATGTGTTTTGTAATGTTTTGGGCAACCAAGCTTCCCCACACATCAAACAGTTAGAACAGTCTTTCGTAGTAATGGTGATAATTGCTCCTAGTCTTAGATGTGTTTCCTCAGAGCAGCTGTCTGAGGTGGGTAATGAAGATACTTTTATCTCCACTTTTCAGAAGACGCTGCTAAGGCTCACACAAAAGTAAGTTCTAGAGCCAGATCTTAGTGGTCCTGACCCTTCCCTAGAGTGCTCTTTCCAATATATGTGCTGCCTTGACTCTCCAAGTTCAGAAGGGAGCATCGTTGCTCCAGGGGTTCGCGTGGCACTCAGCCCTCCCTGAGCCAGCTGCTGCATTAACAGTCCTTAAGAAGGATGGAGACCATGGTCCTCTGCACTGATCAGGCCACGTCTGCAGCATAGTGTCCGGTTAGACCTGAAACGTGCGCGGCACATCTAGGGAGGAACATGTCTAAGCTCAGGTGTGTCTAGGAGGCCAGGAGAGGGAGGGACTGAAGAGAAACGTGCCATACAAGGGTCAGTTGGAGGACCTGAAGGTGTTCATTCTGGAGAAGAGGAGATTTAGGGGGAGAGACTTGTTTTTCTTTGCCCCAGGAGACAGAGCTAGGACCAGAGAGCTGAAGTTAAAAAGAGGCGGGCTTGAGATCAGTGTTAAGGAAGAGGCATCTGTACTTGGGATGAAAAGCCTCTGTGCAGCAGATAGTGAGCTCCCTGTCATGGTGCTCCATGCTTAAGTAGAGGCTGAGAGACCCCGCATCAAGGACGTCTTCTGCACCGTGGTAGGGTGACGGGCTTGATGTCAATGCTTCTGGCTTTGAGTCCTAGCTTCACTGTTTACTGTGTAACCCTGGGTAAGTCGGTTACCTTCTCTGGGACTTTTCTCACCTATAAAATGGCTTACCTACCTCATGGTTTCACTTTATAAACTTTAAAGCGATATGGAAATGTATGTTGGTATTATTTTGATGAGGTTGTAGAGGGAATTCATGCTTGAGGGGTGAAGATGGGCTGACGTTCTCCCCCTCTAGGATTTTTTTAGCCTGTTAGACTTGAATCACAGTCTGGTTTTCCTTATGTCACCAGCCTTGATCAAGCCACGTATTAAGGTTTTGACTTGAATTTTCTCTCCTTTTCTCCAGAAAGAATTGTGTGAATGTCTTGATAACCACCACACAGCTGGTGCCTGCTCTGGCCAAAGTCCTCCTGTATGGCCTGGGAGAAGTGTTCCCCATCGAGAACATCTACAGTGCTACTAAGATAGGTACTGCGTGCTTCTGTTGTGCTTCTCCAGCCCCGACATTGGGGAAGGGGTTCCCCAGCTTGTCCCCCTTGGGCTTAGTAACCTAGTGTTTGAAAGAAAGCACTTTCCAGCAGCAGCTGAGAGCTTGAGTTTGTGCCTCCTTTGGAATCTCAGTTTACAGCAGGCGCTGCTTTTAGTTTTTAGGAAACCTGCCTGCCCATGTATGTAACAAAAGAGCACCATTGTGTGTACCGGAAGACCCTGAACCCTGAGCCGGGAGAGCCTGGCTTTGAATCTCATATCTGGCACTTAGTAGCTGTGTAACCAGGGACAAATCACTTCATTTTTCTTTGCCTTAGTTTCCACATCTGTTCAGTGAGTTTACTGATGCAATTAGTGTTCCTCTTGCAGGGCTATTGCAAGACTTTAAGGAGGTAATATGAAGAAAGCATTTAACATAATACAATGGGGGTGTGCCTAGTTCCACTTCCTGCCTTGTGACCTTGGGCAGGACACCTGACCTGTCTGGTCTGAGTTTTCTAGTCTGTAAAATGAGAGAGTTGGACCAAATAACATCCAGGGGCCCCTTCTGTCTTTATGCCCAGGATCAGATGACTTTAAAGTACTGCCTAAGGTTTCACTGTTGTTGTCACTAACGTCATCATTATTCTTAGGCCTTTGACTGTTACCTAGAGAGGTAGCAGGGTGACTTCATACAAAATTTGGGTGCCAGACATGATCCTGCAAAGTGGATGGCATTTAAATAATTGCACTTTCAAGTTACACGATGTTTTTACACATTCTCTCATTTTGTAGGCTTATATATTCTCAAAGTTGGAAGGTATTTCTTTACTTTGCTTGCAGTTAAATAACTATAAGTAAATATAAATGTAAATAAAATGCTGACTTGTTTTACTGATCAGGAGACAAATGAGAACTCAGGCACAGGCAAATGAAATGAATTGGCCACGGTCACAAAGCTAATGAGTGGTAGATTCAAGACCTCGATCCAGGTCGTCTTACTCCAGGCTCTGCTTCTCCACCTCCCAGGATAAGTGGGGGAGTCTGGGCCTGCCCCTTACTAAAAGATGGCATCCTGAGGAGGCACATCTTGGTTTTGGTTTTTTTTTTTTTGGTAAGGCAATTGGGGTTAAGTGACTTGCCTAGGGTCACACAGCTAGTTAAGTGTCAAGTGTCTGGTCTGAGGCTAGATTTGAACTCAGGTCCTCCTGACTCTATCCACTACGCCATCTTGCTACCCCTTTCAGCTTGTTTTTTAAGGACCTGTTAAATTGAGCACAATAGTATAGCCCTGTCCAGCTTTTCTGTTTCCTTCTGAGGTTTTCTGGCGCTGTCGTTATGGTTTATTGTGATTCTTGCATTCTGGGTGATCTGAATTGAACAGTGGCCTACCGAATGTCTTTTGATTTAGGTTAGAGGATGTGGGAGAGGGGAAGGGAGAATCCATTAGACACCCGAACCGGGACTCTGGCCAGGAGAGCCGCTTAGCTGTTCTGTAAATGGAGTGATTCACACCATCATTCACAGACCACTCTTCTTCCTCACCCCCACCCCCACCCCTTTGTGAAGCCTTCCTTAGTACCCCAGTCATGGTAGTGTTTGCTTTCTTCGTAGCTATCTGGATATACGTTGTATTCTTTGACCCAGGAGAAACAGCTGCAGGCACTTCAAAGGTCATCGACTTCAATCTGTACTGTAACAGGCACCCCACCCCCTACTCCTCCACACACACGGCATCCTGAAGGGCAGGGACTGTTGTTGGATTTGTACATTGTAGGTGCTGGATAAAAATGTGTTTAGCTTAATGTACGGGATACTTAGGATATAGAAGATAATTCCATCATAGGATTTTAGAGCCAGGAGAGACCATAGAACAGTATCTGACCTCGGTGGGGATCTGTTTCACCCACTGCCATTGGCAGATGAGGAAACAGGCCAAGAAGAGAAAAAGGACCCGGTCACTTAAATTCAACAGGCATTTATTCAGTAGCTGATGCTTTGTAAAGGGCACAGTTAGAGATGGTAACATGTATAAGTGTTCCAAGTTAGGAGCCAGCTGATGGGGTTGAGCAGCCAAAAGGCTTGGAGCAGTTATGAATGCGAGCCCTGGGTCCAGGATGGGGTGAGGTACAGTGGATGCTGGGTCCAGGGTGGGGTGAGGTGCAGTGGGTGCTGGGCAGTAAGACCTGGGATATAGGAGGGAAGGATGATAAGAGCAGCTGAGGAAGGGGGCGCTGGAGGAAGAAGTTTCCCTTTTTCATTTATATTTATATTTTTGTGTAGTAGAAAAAGCATTAGACTAAGAGTCGGGTGACCTGTGTTCTAGTCCTGCTTCTGCTATTGACCTGTGCCAAGTCACTTCTCCCTTGGCCTCAGCTTCTACTGTAAAGTGAGCGGTTTGGTTTACAGATTTTCTCTCTGGTTCCTTCCAGCTGTGACTTTCTAGGATCTTAAAGCCTTTATTTTCCATTGGGTGTTTAGAGAATAAAGGATAACTCAGATAGCAAATCTGGTGTTCACATTTTAAATTTCAGGATGAAAACAAAAACCAGTTGTTGGGGGGGGGGGGGGCAGGCTGTGACACTGCAGGAGGCAGGGAATTTGGTGTGTCCTGTGGGGGCGGGGTGGGGGGGATGTACAAACAGCTGAGTTTCTCAGATTGAGTTCAGCAAGCATTCATGAAGTACCTGAAGGTATGTGACACTGTGCTGAGGCACTGGAGTGACAGGTGTTCATGTTTAGTACAGAAGCTCTAGGTAGTGTCAGTTGTGTTGAGGAGATTAGCAGAGGCCTCCTGTCTGAGGTGTGGCCTGAGCTGAGCCTTAAAGAGATGGGATGGGTCTAGAAATGGGGCAAACGAGGCATACAATCTACCCGGAAAGCTGCCTTAATTGCCTCTATTACCTGGGATGAGTTTTGGTAATGCAACACCTGCTCTTACACCTCAGCACCCAGAAGTGAGGCAGTGCCCTTGGGAAATGGGATGCTTCCCTAGCTGGCTGGTGTGCTCCCTTGGGTCAGGGCCAGGGCCCCAGCGCTGAAGTGAGCATCAGGAGATGATGGGGCCCACCTCCTCTTGGGCACACTGGCTGAGGCCAGCGCTGGCCTTCAGTTAAAACTTGGCAAGATCTCCTTTCCACCCCATCATCCCTCATGCTGCCTGCTGACCCCCAGCACGTTAGCCTTGGTACTGACTTAAACAGAGAAGCTAATCCCTCCTCCGTGAGTGGAGAGGAGGTGCCTCCTGAAAGGGGATCCTGCAAAGGACAGTGGGAAAACCTAAAGATAGTAACACATTGTAGATGGGTGAGGTGTAGGGGTCAGGCCAGGGGCTTATTTGGGGAAGCTCAGGAATGACATGTAGGCAGCTATCAGCTGAGGCACAAAGCCAGCCCTCACCAGGAGAATGACAGGGACATCTGTTGAGTTGTGTCAGGAGGTCATACATTTAGAAATTGTTTTCCATCAAGCTGATGAAACATCCTTCCTTACCCCTGCACCCCACCAACCCTGGGACCTGAGCAAGGCCCGAAGACTAGGGTAGAAGCCTGGGTTCCGGGACCCAAGATTTTTACTCTAGGGAGATGTGTGGCAATAGGAGGCCGGAGAGGAAGTTTGGCACAGCTGGCTTACAGAATGGCCTTCTCTGGGCCACAGAAACTAGAAACAGAAGTCCCACCCCAAGCTGTCCTTTCCCCACAGGTAAGGAGAGCTGCTTCGAGAGAATCGTGTCTCGATTTGGCAAGAAAGTGACATATGTAGTGATCGGAGACGGACGGGATGAGGAAATTGCAGCCAAACAGGTAATATCAGGAGAGAAAACAAATTCTTACATGTGAGAAAGTGGCATGTGTGCCACTAGGGCCTTGGAAAAGCCCTGCAGCCTCCATCACCCCCTGACCAGGCCTGGCTGCCAACAACAGAGGCAGACTGTAGCTTAGGGGATTCACTCCCAGACTGTTCTGAGGCCCTGGGAGGTGACGAGGGAAGGGCCTCTCTGGTTCCCCTCCTCCGTTCTTCACCTTCCTGGCATACAGGTAAAGCTCCGAGGGGACAGAGGGTGCCCTTGCCCCTCACACCTGCCAGCCACATGCTCAGACATGTCATCCCCTCCATGCCCTCTCCTTGCCCTTCTCTGCCAGAGAAGGATCCTCCTACTTCCTCCTCATGGGTTTCCCATGAGAAGGAGAATGTGTATTAAACTATAGAAAGTGAATAAAGGTTTCTGTTCTCTTTTCCCCTTCCCTCCTGCCTGGTGCAGTCTGCTGCCCTCCTAATGAGCATCTTTAGTGCCTTGAGCGGCAGCGCCAGGCAGAACGTCCTTTTCCCCATCCTTTCCCTTTCTTCATCTGTTTGTCCTCATTCCTGTTTCTCCAGCCCTTTGGGCCTTGTGACTGTGCAGGATGTGGGCTTCCCTAAAAAGAAGACCCCAGTAGCAGTGGTGCTTTGTGTGCATCTAACACATTGTCCCTTTCAGGCTGCACTCGATGTGAGTCAGGCCTGTGAAGTGAGTAAGGCAGAGGTGGTCTTCTCTGACAGAAGCCTGGATGGGGGTGAGAATACAGGGGGTGCTGTGAGTTCAAATTCCAGGTGACCTGGGGCAAGTCCCTTAACCTTCCCAGACCTCAGTTATAAAGTGTGCATTAGGGTATGGAGTCTGAGGGAGGGAATACCCAGAATTAGAAAAGGATGACCAGGAACGCCTTGTCTCCTAGAAAGAGCCATGTTCTTATGAGTGCAAGAAGCTGTCAGGGGATTTGAAGGTTCTTGGAGTCTCTGATGACTCAGCAGATTGGGATGGCCCTGAGGAGAGCCAGGCCTAAAGCCGCATCGGGGGGTCCAAGTTGGGGGCTTGGCCTCTACAGGCAGGAGGGCGGGTGGCACAGGCCTAGAAGGCCACCTCTGCTGGTCCTGACAGTTACTATTATCCACCAGTGAGGAAGCTGCCCAAGCAGACGCTGGACAGCTCTTGTCTGGTGATGGTGTAAAGCCCATTAATGGGGTGGTGCTGCTCTTCTTTCCCCTTCTGTATTACCAGCCCCGCCCCACAAAAGCCTCCCTGCTTTTCCAAAATAAATGAAGGACAATGTGTGAATTTCAGACAAATCCCATAGCACAATAAAGTTTTATAGAACAAAAAAGATTTCTTAGCCTTACTGCTTTCCCACAGTCGCAGTCTAAATTTTTAATTATTTTTTTCAATCTGTGAAAATCCACCTCTTTCTCCTCCCTCCCCCCAAATTAGAAAGAAAACAAAGCTTCTTTTACAAACCTGTATAGGAAACCAAAACAAAGCCCTAGATTGGCTCTATCCCCCAGAATTGTTTCAGTTTGCACCCTGAATCTCTCCCCTGTCGGGGACAGCCAGAAATCAGGACCAGAAAGTACTTTGGAGATCATCTCATTTGCAACCCCTCATTTTACAGAGGAGAAAAGGGCCCAGAAAACTTTCTCCCCCTTCCATCCTTCTAGATTGTCTGACTTGGCCTGTCTCCTTATTGAGGATAGCTTGGTTATGGATCTGATCTGCTAAAACCAGGCCAGAGAGGCCAAAGGCACCATCACCTGTGGTCCGAGCCTGGCAGTGGAAGGTGGCCTGAGTGATGAGGCACCTGGGAGGTGGCTTGTGGAGGGGCTGTGACTAACCTGGCGTCCCCCATCTCTTTCAGCACAACATGCCTTTCTGGAGGATCACAAACCATGGAGACCTTGTGTCACTCCACCAAGCTCTGGAACTGGATTTCCTTTAAGGATGGGAGCTGAGGTGCCAGCCCCAGGAGCCCTTCTCCCTCCCCACGGGGGCTCTTCTCTCTTTGGGACAAGATGTGAGCCCAGCCGAGCCCAGCGCAGGAAGGGACAGTTTGTTTTCTCCACGAGGGAGATCCATCCCCGGGCACGGCCTGGTGCAGAAGCAGGCGACAGATGGAGAGGACGGCAGTCTCACCTTAGCTACAGTGATTTCATTCTCCTATTGTTGTTTTCTTTTTAAAAGGAAAAAAAAAATCCCTGAGGCAGAGTTGTGCTCCAGTGTAGTGTGTGATGGGAAAACACAGTGCTATGAACTTGTGGTCACTAGGTTAGAAGCAGTAAGCTCTTGTGACGTCTCCGTCCTTTACAATCCATTTAGCTATTGAATTTATTCCCGGTGAATGGATGTGTTCTTTTTATAGGCCAGGCTCTGGTCTCTGAAGCAGATTTTCTCTTTGTCCCTTCTTCATTAAGCCAAAAGTTGGGGTGGGGCAGAAGGGTAGATTTTCTTGGAAAATCTGAATGAATGGTCTCTGATCTCCATTACCCGTGCCAGTAGCTTTTCCTTAGCTCCTTCCTGTTCTCCACCCTTGAGGTTGGTGGCCCCGACCCCCTCATCCCCCCAAGCTGTTCTTTCATTTGGGCCTGCCCCCTCCTGCTGAGGTCACCAGCGGCTTCACTGCTTTGTGAGCCCAGTGCAGGAGCTGGCCCTTAAGGAAATATGTCAGGGGCACCCAGGCTTCTGCACTAAAAAGCGCCCCCACAAGTGACCTTCTGTCATTGTGACATCTGTTCTAAAAAATGTTCTCTCTCCCCTGTGCCTCCCTTGCCAAACCCAGATAAACCTTGGATTCTTACCCCACCGCTACCAAGGTGTTTGCCCAACACTCAGATCTCCCAGGCATCTCAGCGGCTGAACCAGGCCAGAGAAACCAAAGAGAGGGCCCCGTACCTCTTTGCACATTTCCCATCTCTATGGTGCCCTGATGCCTGCTCCTTTTCTCTCTCTCCCAGTCCCCCAAGACTCTTCTCTCCTAGCTGTGTAGTGAAGCTGCATCCCTTGGCCAGGTCACCAACCTCCTCAGGCTCTGCCCACACTTCCAGTGCAACCCTGTCCGTATGACCGACGGTGAACCACCTCTTCTTCCAACAGCTGTGGGGACGTAGCCCAGGCTCCTTTCCAGGTGTAGATGATGCTGCTGGGCCCTGACTGTGTGCTGAGACCTTAAACCTGAGGCAAGGAATTGGGCTTTCTCCAGTCAGCCCTGACTCCCACAGGCTAGCGCTGAGCTTGTGAATCCCAGGCATGGCTGGTAGAGTTGCAGCTATTTGAGCCGTCGATGTGACCTGATTTTCCATTGGCTCCCAGTTTGAAATGGCATCTTTGGGGCTCCCTCTGCCAATCTGGAGACCCTGGGAAATGCCCGCCATAAGAGGAACATCTCTCGTTGGCAGCAGCCTAAGTCTGCCGCCTGAACTTCCCTAGTCTCAGCTGCCTTGGTCTCTGGCTGGAGAGGAGACACAACTGGGGGAGTCAGGAGGCTCTGCCTGTCTTCAGGGGGGCTGTACTCTGCCAACCCAAAGAGAGGAACTGGGCCCTGCCTGAGGCCACCGAGCCCTGCGGAGGAGCAAGCAGCAGACACGAGACCGTCCCTCGGATCCTGATGGCCTGAGAAGCTGCTCCTTCCTCATCCCTTAGAATTGGCAGAAGCATCTCCTTCAGATGCACCTTCGTGACCTGCAGAGCAACATCAGGAAGATGAGTCTGCCTTCTCTCTGGTTCTAAGCTTCTCTTACACCTACCCAGAGGACGCTGTGCCATAGGCTGGGCAAGAATTGTAGAGGGATCCACCCTCCAACTTCCCACATACCATAGAAAGTTCTCCACTCTTGTGACCTAAGGAGCCTAGAACCCTGGTTTTTTGGGGTTTCCCCGCCCCCCCCCCCAGTACAGGGGCCAGTAGCTGGGTACAGGTTGTTTGCAGATGAACTCTGACTTTGTCAAGGGAGGAAGTTCTCTCAGGAGAAATACCCTGGAGGGCAACCAGGCTACTCCAGTCCCCTTGGCCCCCTGCCACCAAAGGGGAGGCCAGGAGGAATCTGCCTCCACTTTACCAGTTTGCAGTGTTCTGCCTACACAGCACATACTTCCCTTATCTCCAGGAATCTTTGGAATGGAGATGACTATGTTGGGCTGGGCCTAGTAGGGATGGAGCTGAGGAATGCTATGAATCCTTTAGTTTCCAAGAAAATAGCCTAGTGGAACATGCCTGAAACCCTTTGTATTTGAGACAATCCCCTATGGAATTAGCCAAGTAATTGACACTTCCACCTGACATTGGTTCCTGTAAGATGGGTCCAAAAACTGCCCCTGGTGATCCACAGCCACCAGGAGAACCCCAGGGTCATAGGGCGGCTTACCTTTCGAATGTAAAACTGACCGTGCCTTAGTGTCACCGTGTCCAGAGCACTGACAGGGAAGTCTGTGTGTCCGTGAAGTGACCCCCAAGCTAGCCCAGAAGCCCACCTAGGGCTTCTGCAATATGTGTGTTCTCATTGGGTTTGGTTTTTTCCTTCATTCTCTGCCGAGGGATAGGTGTGGAGGCTGTTAGCAGAGAGCAACCAGGTACCATTTACTCCAAGGTCAGGTTCAGTGAAAGCTCAGGTTGGTGGCAGATTGCATTTGAATGGAAATAGTGGTGGCTGCAGGGCTCTTCCCAGCCCCATCTACCACCGCCAGAGTGACTGTGGGGCTGCTGCCAATGCCTGGGGAGAGCTGCCAGGCAGACGCTATGCACATACGTGACTGTCCTCCTTGTGGGGGCCGTGATGGGCAGAAGGCTGTAGCCAGCTCTGGGAGAGGCAGGCTCACCGTACAGAACTTCCACGCCCCTGAGACAGGTTTCATTTCTCACCATTCCTTGTTTCGTTATTCATTCAGAAGCTGAAGCATTCAAACTGTGGAAACCAGATTTGAATCCTGGGAGGTCTCAAGCCACAGCAAAGAAATTCATGTCCTGACCCTGGGTGAGCTCAGTAGCAATGGTTCAGTCCTCCCTTTGCTCCCTCTCAGAAAGAAGACTGGAAAATAAAACTACTTGGCTAGTCCCTACTGCACTGACAGGAACCATTCCCTTAAGGACTGATTCTGCTTAAAACTGGATTTTTCCCTCTGGACTTTCGATGCCTCAAAGCAGGAATAAAACGTGGGATTTGGAATATTTATGTGACCGAGGGCATTCGTGGCTGTAGATTCCTTGACCATAATGTTATATGTAATGGGAACTATCTTATAAACTTGAAAAAAATAAAGTTTTTATTTTCTATACAATTGGCTTCTGTCCCTTCTTCTAAAGGGACACTCAAGCATAACAGTCGGGGTCAGCCAGGGCGGAAAAGAAGTCACTGTCGTCTACGTCCTGCCCTGACTGCTTGGATCATAAGATAAACTCCCCAGTACAACCTCACTGGGTCCTTAGGCAGCAGAGACCCGGCCACTAAGAATGGGGCACATCTCTTCCCACCTGCCCTGAGCCAGGGCAGCAGGGTAAGAATTTGCTCCTTTTGGTGAACCACAAAAATGAGACCTTCGGGGTCGAGTGACTCCTGGAGGATCACACAGCAGTTAGTGGGGCCCACAAACATTAATAGGGAATTTGTTGAGTTATTAAAGGAGAGTTTAAAACCTGTTGAGGCTCCTCTGAGGACCAGCCAGCACCAGCAGCTCTACTCGGGATAGGGTCCATGGAGGCAGAGCCCATCTAGGCCAGGGAGCAGCCGGCTCAGCCCATGCTGGCCAGCAGGAGACTCCGTTTTTTGTTCTGGCTCCTCTGCCTCGAGCTAAGTGTGACCTTGAACCTGTCCTTTTCCCTCTCCGGGCCCATTTCCTGTTTGTTTGTTTTTTTTGTTTGGGGTTCTTTTTTTTTGGTGGTGGTGGTGGTGGTGTTTTTTGTTTTTTTTAAGGAAAAAGGGAATGAACTAGATTATTTCTAAAGTTCCCCAGCATTGAACCAGTTGACAAAGTATTAGTCCTGGGCCCTAAGGCCTGAGGGAAAAAAGCATCCGTCCCTAACATGCTAGTGTTGCTAGCTCCTTTTTAGGGGTGGAGGAAGATCGAGTGAGAGGCTCCTCCTTGGAGCAGGCAGAGCCGTACCTTCCCAGGGCAGATGAGTTCAGGCACAACGTGCTGCTGAGGCCCTGTCTCTGCACCAGATGCCAAGCTGCTATCCCCAGACAAAGGATGATACAGTGGTCTGTAGAGCTGGAGTCTTCCTAGCCTGGGCAGCCTCCTCCTCAGGGGAGCGATATTGGACCCAGGGACCAGACTAGAAGGTGCTGTCCACGTCCCCTCTACTGGGGATGCTAAACCAGCCGCAGCTTCCATGGATGTTGGTGACAGAGGTCACCAGAGAGGCAGCGGCAAAGCCCAGAGCCCCCTTTAGGGGGCTCAAATGGGGATATAGGCCTGGGTAGGCCATAGCCTGGGATGGTCAGCTCACAAATCAGTCTAGGCCCCTCACTACTCCCCCCGCAAAAAAAGCCACTATGGTTGGATTGTGCCATTTCCCAAGGCCCTTTCTTCAGGGGGAAAGGATGTGTTTCTGCATGTGTTTCTATGTGCCTGGGTCTGTCCTAGGCCAGAGCTCTGGAAGGGCAGGGTTGGCAGCTCGCAGTTGTCTTGAACTGGTGCAGTAAGAAGACAGGCCATGCAGGTTTCAAAGGTTTTAATAAACTTCACATAACACTGTGCAAAACGAATCAAACTCCTTCCCAACTTAAGCAGCACCTCTTCCCTCCAGTCGAGATGGGAGGTACAAAGAAATGATAGAAAGAAAAAGTGTTTCCTTCTTGACAACAAAAAAAGCCTCCAGGGAATGAGGCATGTGTTGGTCCTGATATGAGGCTCATGAGGCACTTTGAATGGCACTGGCAGTTTGCCCTTCCTGGCTCCAGCAGGTGTGAGGCCCAGCCAGCCATGAGCACTGCCCAAGCAGGCCGGCATCCCTGTCCCCACCCAACCCTGCTGGGATGACCAGTAACAGGCCACTAAGGCACTGCCGGCTCCTGTGTGTGTTGGGGAGGGAGGGGGGCGGCAGCAGCGATGAGAGCCCACCACCGCATCCTCCCCCACTTCCCTAGTCCCAAAGTACCGATAGCATAGTTTCTGACACTTCTCCCATCTCCCAGGTAGAAGCAAGAGCCCCTGTGAACCTGAGACTCGGAGGCCAGGCTGAGGAAGGCCACCTGGCGTGGCTTGGTCCCGGTCCTAGCTCAGAGGACACCATTCACCTCCTCACTCTTGGCAGGGGCAGCTATAGGGAAGAAGCTCTGGGCGAGGACAGCCATCCGCCTGTTGAGGTGCCCGTCCTGGAGAGCAAAGCCCCGGCTGCCATCCCCCTCGTCCAAGGCTTCCGCTTGGCGGCTGGGGTGCAGCCACTGGTAGTAGGCGCCCCTCACCCCCAGGCCCAGCAGGAAGCAGAGCGCAGCCCCAGGCAGCAGCCACAGCAACAGCGAGGGGCTGGGCAGCGGGATATTGTGTGCCAGCCACGTGCCGCCCAGGAGGGCACTGTCCATCGCAAGGAAGCTGAAGTAGATGATGCTGCGGCTCTGAGTCCTCCCCTCTGACACATTGAACCAGGAGAAGTAGAGAATGACAGCCACCGTGCCGCGGTACAGCCACTCAGACGCGGGGCCTGGCATGAAGTCTGTGTTCTGCAGCCACACCCAGAGGAGCAGGACCACCCAGAGGAGCAGGAAGTGGATGGCGATGTACCTGGGGAAGACAGTGGTGAAGAGGGCCAGCGCCACGATGCGCGGACACAGCAGCAGCAGGTTCCAGAGGAAGTAGACAGTGGAAGAGAAGTAGCCCAGGGCCGGCTTGGTGGGCAGGCAGCTCCGCAGGGCCCGGTGATAATCCAGCAAGGCCCACGCCATGCAGATGAAGGAGGTGCCGATGCCTAGCCCTGTGAAGCGCAAAGACAGCAGGCGTGAGCTGGGATCCACAGCCACTGCCACTGCCACGTGGCATTACGGGGTGAGACGACAACAGCACAGGAGAAATGACTGTGGCCTCAGGCTGCCGGAAGAGGCGACTGGAGGGGACAGAACCCACCAAGTAGTTTACCAACTCACCTCAGGTCCTGAGACCCAAGACCCACCACACAAGACAGAGCCTTAAACAGAGACCAAGTGCCCAGAAAACATGGCGGCAGCTCCCCACCCATCCCAGGGAGTTCGACCCTGGCCCAGTCTGTTCCCACCCGGCTCCTCCCTACTACACCTCGGAAGGAAATCCCTTGGTGAACAAGTTCTCCTCAGGACTGCCCCTTAGGGCCTGTGACCTTATGGAAGGCAAAGCGAGCTAATTTCTCACAAGAAGGGTCTACCTCAGCCCCAGCTTTCCTAGGCCTCCCTTGGGGCCTGGGAAGGAAGTTGAGGCAGGACGTCTGCAAAGGGGCAGAGCACCTGGTCCCGTTCCCAAGCCCATTGCTGCTGCCTCTGGCCCCTGTGTAACTGGTGGGTGTCCCAGGACTGGTCCACAGATGGAAGCTATGCCAAGGCGCTACTCTGGCAGAGGTTCCCAAACTTTCTAGGGTGATGGCAGCAGCTAGAGGGCCAGGCCTGGAGGCAAGAAGACCTGAGTTCAAATCCAGCCTCAGACACTTGCTGGGTGCCCCTGGGCAAGTCACTTCACCCTGTTTGCCTTCATCCACTGAAGAAATAAGTGGTAAATTGCTCCAGTATCTCTGCCAAGAAAATCTCAGAGATGGTATTGGCATGATATGGGCGACAGGGTCAGGAAGAGTCAGACACGACTGAACAACAACAAATCTTTTAATGGTTTCCATGGACCAAAAGAAATAACTAACAGTTCTATTTAATAAATAGGTCCAAAATGTGAACTGTCTCTGGTGTCCCTGGGAGTTTGCTGCATGCGGCACACATAGTTTGGGAACCGTGGCTCTCTGGCACTCGTGCCCCTCCCTACTCCAGACCCTGACCCTATGCTGTCAAACCTCATCAAAAGAGCTGTGATTTCCTAAGCCTGGGGCCTCCCTCCAAAGAGCAACCAACTCCTTTGGGCTTTTGGAGACAGCTGTTTCATTATTTACTGGAAACCTCTCTGTGCCTCATAGGGCAGGAGCTGGCAGTATATGGGGGCGTGCCGGGAAGCCCAGGTACATTCTGTTCCTCTGTCCACCCTCGTGCTCTCCTGAGTTTCCACCATCCATGTCTTAAAGGCCAAACACAGAAATGCAGCTCAGATATATAAACTACCATGTGCATTTGGGGAAGCCCTTCTCGCCCGGCAGCCCTTGCCAGACTTGAGCTCCCTTGGCATCTGAAAACCCTGAGTCATCTCCGTACCACGAAGAACCACTTCTCTCTCCACACTTTCTTGGTGACTTCATCAGTTGCCAAAGGCGTAATTATGTCTGTGCAAATGGCCTTCAAGTCTGACCTCACCTCCCAACTTACGTCAATGAGCATTTATTAAGCTCCTACTATACGCAAAGCAAAAGAGCTCACAGTCTAATGCATGAGACAATATGCAAATGTGGACAAGTAAGATCTAGCCAGGATAAACTGGGGGTGGTCTCAGAGGGAAGGCATGGAGATTAAGCAGGTCCAAGAATGGCTTCTTGCAGAAGGGAATTGAAGGAGGTCGGGAAAGCCAGAAGGGAAGATGTTGCAGACATCGGGCACAGCCAGGGAAAATGCCCAGAGCTGTGAGATGGAGAGTCTTGCTTGAGGAGCAGTGAGGAGGCCAGTATCACTGGACACAGAGTGTGTGGAGGAGAAGGCAAAGAAGACCAGAAAGGGAGGAGTGGGTCAAATGACAAAGGGCCTTAAAAGTCAAAAAGAGGATTTCATATTGAACTTGGGTTAATCGGGAGCTCCTGGGTTTACTGGGTAGGAGAGTGACATGGTCAGGCCTGTACTTTAGGAAGAGCATTGGAGTGAGTGGAGAGCACCAGGAGGCTGTGGTGACTGGCCGGGAGCAGCTGGGACATTTTCCAGTTCGACGTTATAGCGGCATCTCCAAGTCCCCATCTAAAACTGAGGTCATTATCTTTCCCCCCAAAACCCTTCCCACTCCCAACTTTGGTCCCTTCCAGCCGCCCACGTTTGCAGCCTCAGTGTCATCCCCCTTCCCTCTGTCTCCCTTACTCTACCCACAGCCAATCCATCGCCAAATCGCTGATCGCCATCTCTTCGTCTCTGCCCCGTATCTTTCCTATCCATCCTGCTCTCTTCACAGGGTGGCAGCCTGGTCTAATCCTTGGGCATCTCTATCCTCGCGTCCTATGGTCACCCTGCCTCAAGTCCTTCCTCATGCCAGCCTGTCCTCCACACAGCCCCAGTGTTGTCCTAAAGGGCTCTGCAGGGGCACAGATGGCCTCTCGGGTTGACTCTCAGCCTGGCTTGGACCCACATCCATTGCCCCCCTTCAGTCACATTCTCCGCAGTCTAGGCACAATGGCTTTCTTTCTCTCCCTCCCTCCCTCAGCACTCTAGTTGTCTTCAAGGCTGAGCTCAGGCAATACTTTTTACCCAAAACTATCCTTGATCTCTGCAGCTGCTAAGACCCTCCCCCTAAAAAACTACCTTGTTTTTATTCTGTATACAGGGTGTCCCAAAAGTCTCAGTGCAGCTCTAAACTCTTACATGCATTAAGACTTTTGGGACACCATTAAAACATGAAGCTGTACCAAGACTTCTGAAACACCCTGTATATCTTTAATATGCTACGTGTAAAGCATGTTATATATATGTATATATCAGTATATATACACATAGTGTGTGTATATATATATATATATGCATTCACATATATATACTATGTATATGTGTTTCCTTCAACAGAATGTAAGCTTCCTGAGGGCAGGGGCTGTTTCATTTCTATCTTGGTAGCTCCAGGGCCCAGCACAGAGGAGATACTTGATAACTACTTGTTGCTTGATAGATTCCCTGTCAACAACAGGGGTCCCTGAACCCCACAAAAGCCCTCTCCTGGGGCCCCCTCCCTTGGCATGGAGCATCTGGGTGCTGGGGAACAAGGGGGCCTTTACTTTGTCACCCTGGGAAACAGGCTTAGCCAAGGTCACAGAGATAGCAAGGAGCAAAGCCACTCTGACATGGGAGACCCAGAATCTGGCCCAGGGCTATTCCTGCCACACGGGAGCAGGCCCATGCCCCACAGCCAACCACCTTGAATCCATCCTCCTAGACCCTTTCAAGCCCACATTTGGGCAGAATATATCCTTTCTAGCCTGAGATTCTATGAGATCTTCATATACCTAGAAGAGGCAAAATCCCCTTAACTTGGTCTCCAAGGAGCCTTCAGCAAAGCAAAAACACTATTAGGTTTGGGACATCTTCTCCAGCCCTGACACACAGGGGCCCAGGGCCTCCAGCCCCACCAGGGCCCAGGGCCTCGTCCCTCCCACGCCCACCCCAGGAGGGTCCTGGGCCAGCACTCACACTGATAGTATTCCACTCTGCTCGTACACAGGGTGATATGAAGTACCAGGATGAGCTGGGGGGTAGCCTCCAGGAAGGTCTCAAAGAGCCGCAGCATACTGATATCCATGGAAATGAAGTTGGCATAGTCGAGGTCAAACTCTGCTGGCTCCTCCTGCCTCCACAGGGCAAATCCCACTTTCAGGGCCTGTACACACCTGGCAGGGAACCGACAGGGGCAGAGTTAGTCCTCTGAGTCCCGGGCAACAAAGCAAAGGCTCCCAAAGACTCCCTGCCATGGGAGGAGTCTGGGGGTGGGGCTTTTGAACTATGACCTATTTCAGTAGAATCAGTTTCCTTTGTCGTCCTAAGTCCTTTAATTTATTCACTTAACAATGTTCTTCTGAGGAACCCATAGGCTTCACCAGAAACTAGAGGGGTCTGGGACACACAAAAGGTTCAACACACCATTTGCCCTCAGACAATTCCAGCTTTGCCTGCCCCCTCTGACCCGGAAGGCCGACGCAATCACTGAACAGGTTCTGGGACAAACAGCTCTATCTTTAATTTTCAACTTGCCCATGGAGGAATTAATTAACTGATAATTAACCTTCTGATCAGTTTTAACTGAGATACACATAGCCTATGCTTTCCTCACACTATTCAAGGAAAAGCAAAACACTACAGGGCACCAGGGACAGAAAGACCAAACATGGGAATGTCTTTTTTAGATCCCAAATCTGTCATCAAATCTATTAACCAACTGTTCCCAGCTTTGTACTGTCTGCAGATTTGACAAGCGTTCTGTTTATGCCTTTATTCAAGTTACTGATAAAATGGCAACAGAGGGCCAAGCAATCAGCCAATAAATATTTATTAAGGACCTCCTAGGTGCCAGGCAGGCACTATGCTAAGCTCGGGGGACATAAATACAGTCTCTGGCTGGATCCTTCCATGTGGACATTGAATCATCCAACTAGTTCCCAGACCACAGAGTTGTATTAGTTTAGCTGACGTCACTTCACCTTTTCCAGCATGAGGCAGTCTAATATTTGGTAAGATCTAGGTATGTTGTATCTACAACCTTCCCCTGACCAACCAGTCCAGTAACCGCATTAAGAAGGAGAATGAGGCTGCTGTGGCCCGACCTCTTCTAAATGAGGGTGTGCTGGCTCTCAGTAACCATCCCTCTAACAGGGAGCTCTATACTTGGGCAGGAATGAAGGGTAAGGTCATCGGGCTGCAGTTTGCAGCTTCCATTCTCTTCCTGCTCCCAGACACTGGTCTTCTTCAGGAGTTCCCTGGGTGTCTGTCCCATTCTCTCAGTTCTTTCAAAGATCACACTAACAGTGGCTCGCTATCCACCAGCCTGGTCACTTGAATTTTGTCTTTTGTCTTTGGCAGAGAAAAGAGAAGAACAATCAATAAGGGTTGGTATAGGGGGTATAACACAGACCTTGGCGTCAGGAAGACCTAGATTTCAATACTGTCTCTGACATGAAGATCAAAGATTTGGAGCTGGAAGGGCCCTCAGGGGCCATGGGGTCCAACTCTCTCCTTTTACAGATCACACAGGCCATTGCTCTGGCCACTGAGCTACGGCCTTCCCTTTCACCTCGACCCAGACTATCTGGACCACTTCTCCACCCCTGCCCTAGAAACCTTCTCAGTCTCCAGGAGTGTAAACTCCTTGCGGTCAGGGCTGTCTTTTCGGCATGTGTGCCCTGTGGTTTAGCACAGTGCCTGGCCCATAGTAAGAGCCTGATGACTAACTGCTTTCTAGTTGAATCTGAAAGGAGGAGATGCCCTCAAAAGTCCCTTCAGTTATAAATCTAGGATGTTCTGCTACCTGCCTTCACTCCAGCAGTCCAAAGGCCTGTCCCACCTTTGATCTCCTACTGGAGCTAAAAACTGGGTTATATAAAATATTAGGTTAAATAAAAAAAAACTACCAGGTTAAAAAAATAACAAAGTTTTTTGTAATCCTTAACTTCAGCCCCCTGCCTTGGCTCACCCTGAGCTGCAGTGTTCTCAAAGTGATGTTTCCAGGCCTAGTCTGAAGATGACAGAGAAAGGGGACCAATCAGCAAAGTGCAAGAAATGCAGCTCAGGTGGTCTGGGAAGGGGACACAGCAAATGGACAGCTCTTTACTGTTGTTTGGTTAACATTTATATATATGTTGGTTTGTTTTGGTTTTTGTTTTCAGTCAAAAAGGAAAGTTTGAATTTCAAGGTTCTCTCAGGAGCCATGACCCATTTGCCTGTTAGTGAAGGGGTCCTACATTTATGAGACAATGTCAGAGGGCTTGTTCCATTTCCAGGAATGATTCTGCCCATTACAGTTTTACTACATTTTCAATTCACAACCAACAAGCATTTATGAAGAGCCGACTGTGTACTGGGCCCTTCACATCTTACCACTCCTGAGGGCCCTATTGGAGATGTGAGGCAGGCATTAGGACCCTATTCGCCCAAGGTCACAGAGCAAATGAATACCAGAGCAGCACCTAGAAATCATCACCTAACACTATGAGACCTCAACCAGCTAAAAAAAAGTCTCCACTTGAATAACAGCTCGCAACATAAAATGTTGTTCTTGTACCTGGCTGCACCACAGGGTAGGAGGGACTATCGAATTTTTTTATTCAACCAACTTTGCTCCCAAGGGCACCATGATTACTGCACTGAGTTGGAAGAATGACATTTGTAGGCAAGTCTCATAAGTCTCTGTAATTCCCTAGAGCAGGAGGCAGCTAACATAACAGACTTCAGCCAAATCACAAATGGAAGGCTACTGAATGGGACTGAGAATGCAGCAGGCTTGGCAGCTAGACGGTGCCCACTCCTAGAAAAGAACTCGGGAATGATGTCTAAGGCTTCCCTGCCATAAGCAATGGGGAAGTGGACAATCACTGGCCCATCTGCCACCAACTCTTTCCTGTAGTTCTTAAAAAGTGGTGGTGAGGTCATCACCAAAGTCTGTTCCCACTTTAACATTCACTGTTAAGAATAACTGGCATTTTTATAGTGAGAGGCAGCTTGGTACAGTGGAGCAAGAGAAGGCCTTAGAGTGCAAGTCCTAGCTGAAGAACCCTGGCTGTGTAGGACCCTAGGCAAGTCATTTTACTTCTGAGGGAGATGGGAAGAAGAGAGAAAAATAGATGATTGATAGAGAGAGAGGTAGACAGACTGAACATTTCTTAAACACTTACTTCTGATACCCTCCTTAAAAGAAAACCCTCCAATGTACTCAGAAGTTAAGATGACTTTTCTGCCTCCCTCTCTCCCCCCACCCTTGCCTTTACAACTCCCCCAAAATGTCTTTAAAGTCTCCCTCCCTTCCCTTAGAAAGTAAGCTCCCAGAGGGCAGACACAGTCTTTTTTTTTTTTTTTTTTTTTTTTTTTTTTTTTTTTTTTTTTTT
>NW_020954555.1:3126541-3133313 GCF_900497805.2 Vombatus ursinus | reverse complement strand
TACCTCTAAGGACTTAAACACTTATCTAATCTAACCTACTAAAGATAAGGCTGGGAACTTAAGAGCTGGGGAATGGGGAGCAAGTAGGAAGACAGTGCCTACCCTCAAGTTTACAATCCAATGGTTTAGGACAAAGATGGCCTCTGGCAAAGAGTATCCGTCCCAGTTCTGGACTGGAGAGCCACTGTGTAATTATTTAATAATAATCATGATAACATTTATATTTATATTTAGGGCAGCTAAGTGGAGAGCCTGGAGTCTGGAAGACCTAAGTTCAAATCCAGCCTCAGACACTTTCTAGCTGTGTGACCACGGGCAACTCACTTAAATGCTGTCTGCCTCAGTTTCCTCAACAGTGAAATGGGAATCATAATAGCACCTACCCCTCTGGCTTATTTTGAGGGTCAAATAAAATAATCATAAAGCGCTTAGCAAGGTGCCTGGCACAGAGCAGGCGCTTAGTAAATGCTTGTGCCTTTTCCTTCCCCACCTAGAACTGGCAAGGACCTTAAGTATCATCTAGTCCCCCTCCACCCCGCAGCAGGAGTCATCTGAAAAGGGGGGAAACTGAGGCGCGGCCGGTGGCGCGGGGACTTGCCTATGCAGGTAGCCCAGGTGCAGGAGGTGCAGCAGCGCCAGGAGGCGGCCCGGGTGCGGGCTCGGGTGCAGGTCGGCGGGGTCTCCGCGGTACCAGGTCCAGCTGAAGAGCTGCTGGGTGGTCGAGGCGAGGCCCAGCGCGGCCAGCTGCAGCGCGGCCCACAGCAGGCAGCCCTGCCGCGCGTACTGGCCCGCGGCCCATACGTCGGCGCCCAGGTCCAGCACGAAGGCACCCGTGCCGAACGCCGTCAGCAGCAGGTCGCGGAGCCGGCAGGCGCGGGGGGACCCAGGCATGGCCCTTCTTCCTCCTGCCTCCGCCGGCCCCACTCCAACCCACGGCTCTGGCGGGCCGGGTCAGTATGCGGCAGACAGGAATGAGGAGGGGATGTCCCGCCCCTTCCATCTCGTCCCCTCCTATCCCGCGACGCCCCGCCCCTTCCATCTTGTCCCCGCCTATCCCCGCGATGCCCCGCCCCTTCCATCCCGTCCCCTCCTATCCTCTACGTCATGACCCCTTCTCTTCCTCCTCCCCTCCCCTTCTCTACGGGGCCCGCCCCCTCCCTCCTTTTCCTTGCAAGAGCCCCGCCCCTTTCACATCCTTATGTCCGGGTGGGGTAGGGAGAGGGCTCTCTCCCGGCCCCTGGGACCGCCTCCACGGGGCGGGGGCGGGATCAGGCATAATACACCTCCTCCCCCAGTGGGGCGGAGCCCCAGGGAGCTCCTCCCTGGCCCTCCCCTCCCCAGCCCGGCCTTTGGGGCGTTGTTTTTCAGACTTCACGTGCTCCTATGGGGGAGTGTCCAAACGGGGAGGCGCTTCAGTGTCCCCCTCGTAGCAAAGGGCTGCCACCCCCCACCCCGTGAGAGTGAAGGAAAACACTTTTTGAAACGTCGAGGGTGTGAAATTAACCACGTTCCAGGCCTCTGTTGGGTCTTCGGTTCCGAGCCCTCGGTCCAGGCATCTTGCTCCTGGAGAGGCCGGTGCAGGGGCCATAATCACCGGCCCCAGGGCGACGGTCGCCTGAGCTACAGGACCGGGAGGGACCTCAAGGGTCATTTAGAACGGGTGAAACTGAAACTGGGAAATATTTAACAAATAAATACAGCCACTGCTGCGTTTTAGAACTAGGCCAAGGTGCGTGGGGCCGGCACCCTGGGAGCCTTACGCATGCATCATACTGGAGCTCAACACCACGAGGCCAAGCCTCTCTTTCTTCCTCATCTGAAAATGAATTTTTTTTTAAGGGGGTGGTGGTTCTGGAAGGGGGAATCAGGAAAGGCTACTGTAAGTCAAATCAACAAACATTTATTGAGCACCTACTGTGTGCCAGGCGATGTGCTAAGCACTGGGCATACAGAAGGTAAAAGTCAGTCCCTGCTCTCAAAGAGCTCCGTCTAATGGGAGGATGACTATGTCCAAACAATATACACATGGGATAAACTGCAAGTAGTCACCCAGGATTAAGGGAAATCAGGAAAATCGTCTCACAAAAATGCAGTTTTAGCTGAGATTTGAAGGAAGCCAGGGAAACCGGGAAGTGGAGATGAGAATGAAGAGGAGGGAGAGTATTCCAGGCATAGGAATGGTCGGGGCAGAGGCCTGGAGTCTGGAGATGGAGAGGGAGGGTCTTGGCGGCTGTATAGAACTGGAAGAATTCGAGGCTGCAGTCAGGAGGACCTGAATTCTAACCAACCTGATACTAGCTGTGGGAGCCTGGGCAGGTTCACTTAATTTCTCTCTGCCTTGGTTTCCTCCTCTGTCAAATGGGGATAATGATAACACCTACCTCCCAGGGTGCCTGGGAGTTGCAAATGAAATAATATTTGTAAAGTGCTTAGCACAGTAGTAGCTTACACGGTAGGGATAGAGTAGGAGCTTACTAAATACTAAAAGCAGATTACTTGGAGCAGGAAGACTGGGAAGGTGGGAGGGGCCAGCCATGAAGGGCTTTCTCAGTCCCCTGCTCTTTCCACGTGTATCCCTTTGACTCCCCGGCAGCCCCAAAGGTTTGGGCTTCAGAAGCTCTGTGCCTGTTCTGGGCCCTCTCTCCCCACGACGCTTCTCTCCCGCTGGGGAGTCAGAGCTCACATCAAGTGAAGCCCCATCATCAGGCAGAGGAGGAGCAAGGACCCCGACAGCCCACAAGGGCAGCTGGCCGACTCGATGCACTTTTCATAGTTTGCAAAGTCCACCTCCCTCACAGCACACAGGTGCTCCACCCGGCAGCGCTGGTCACAAGGGTCCAAGTCATAGTTGACGGAGTTGTACTGGTAGTATCTCTGCAGGGCACAGTTATCCTGCGTAATCTGGTCCAGCACCCGCTGCATGGAGGCTGCTGAGCCGTCCTGGGCCTGGAAGGCTTCAGTCAGTCGGTACTCCTTCTCCCACCTTGGGGCGTGCAGGTTGGCATGGGTGAGGTTTAAATAGTAAGTGACCATGTCCTGAAGAGGCAAGAAGAGCTGCAGAAGTCAGCTATGGTCTGGTGAGTGACTAGCCAAACACTTCCAGCCCCCTCTCCACCCATCTCCTCCTTTTCATCCTCATCTATCTCTTCCTCCTTCTGCCTCAAATGCCTGTAGCACTTAATGTATATTACCTAATGCTGAAAGGCTCAATTGTGATATTATAATAATAATAATAATAGCTAACATGTATTTAGTGCTTGCTGTGTGACAGTCACTGTGCTAAGTGCTTTACAAGTATCATCTCATATAATCTTCACACAACAACCCAGGAGATAGGTGCTATTATTATCCCCATTTTGCAGATGAGGAGAATGAGGCAGATGGAGGTTCAGTGACTTACCTGGGGTCACCCAGCTGATGAAAAATCTCCTCAGTCTGGACCTTCCCTCCCTTCCAGGGTGCAGATCACAACCCAATATGAGTGGCTTTTGTCCTCCCATCTGGTAATGCCCTGGGTGGCCTGGACACCGAGGACCAGCCAGGCCCAGTTCAGTTCACCTTGGGGGCCCTAATGGGCTGCATGCCTCTCTGGCTTTCTCAGTTTCCTGTGCCTCTGTGTCTCATTAGAGTGTAAGCTCCCTGAGGGCAGAGACTGGCTTTCTTCTTTGTTCACCTCTGTTCCCCCAGCTCTTATACTGTGCTGGGACACAGTGAGTGCAGTCATCCAGGCTGCAGGCCATGGGGTCCCCCTCAGATCCTCACTCTCGTCCCCCACCCCGTTATCCAATCAGTGGTAAAGTCCTGTCATTTCTACGCTCCTCTCTCCTACAAACCCCCTTCTCTCCTCTGCCCTGGCCACCGCCAGATCCAGGCCTCACCGCCTCGAGTCTGGGCCAACCCCACTGAGGCCATCTTCCACTTGGCTGTCAAACTGATCTGCCTAAAACACAGATCTGACCATGTCAATAAGCTCCAGGGTCTCCCTATTACTCCAGGATCAAATAGAAGACCCTTTATTTGGCTTTTAAAGCCCTTCATAGCCTGCTCCCTCCCTACCCTAACCCCAGGTTCACAGATCTGGGGGGAAGAGGAGAAGCATCTATTAACTACCTACTAGGTTCCAGGCACCAGTACTAAGCATTTTATAAACAATCACATTCTCATAACATCCCTGGGAGGGAGAAGTTATTATTATCCTCATTTTGAGGAAACGGAGGCAGACAGAGGTTAATTGTCTTGCTTGGGGTCACACAGTTGGGCAGGTGCTAAAATCAGGTCTTCCTGATTCCAGTCCTCTGGAACCAAGAATGTCAGAGCTGGAAGGGAGCTCAGAAGCCACCAGGCTCTCATTCTGGAGTGGAGGAAGGCAAGGCCAGACGCAGAAACGTGACTCACAATCAGACAGCTAGTAAGTGGCACTTACTATTAGAACTCTTATCATTAATATTATTATTATTACTCAAACCCAGGCTTTTGGGCCCCAAGTGCAAGACTTGCTCTTTCCACTTGGGGAGACATGTTAAAAAGCTGGTTCTTTGTTTCTTTAGAATTATTAAGAAATTCTTTTGGCGGCAGCTGGGTGATATAAAGGATAGAGCACCAGCTCTGAGGACCCAAGTTCTAATTTGGTCTCAGACCAGACACTTGACACTACTAGCTGTGTGACCCTGGGCAAGTCACTAAACCCCAATTGCCTTACCTGAAAAAAAAAGAAAGAAAGAAAAAGAAATTCTTTCCATAATCCTCAGAGAAGCCCCTTGGAAAGGTGGGTGAGAAATGGGTGAGAAAAAGGTTTGTCTAAAGGAGATAGTTTAACCAGTCCGTTGCCTCCCCACCCGTAGGAAATGGCCATAGCAGCCACCTATTAAGATATTGATAAAAGAAAGTCTGTCCCTTTGTTTACTTACTAGATGCTGGTGGATCTATTCTATGCACTCATAGAATGTTGGGTCTAGAGTCAGAAAGATTTGCGTTCAAATGCAGCCTCAGATACTTATCATCTGTGTGACCCTGAGCAAGTCATTTGTCTGCCTCTAACCTCTGTTCACCTCAGTTTCCTCAGCTGCAAAATGGAGGTAATAATAGCACTTATCACCCTGCAGAGCTGTTGTGAGAGTCAAATGAGATACTTGTAAGGCCCTTCTCACAGTTCCTGGCATATAGCTTTTTTTCAGTCGTGTCCGACTCTCAGTGACTCCATTTGGGTTTTTCTTGGCAAAGATATGGGAGCAGTTTGCCGTTTCCTTCTCCAGCTCATTTTACAAATAAAGAAACTGAGGCAAACAAAATTAAGTGACTTGCCCAGGGTCACACAGCTAGTAAGTGTCTGAGACTAGATTTAAACCCAAGTCTTCATGACTCCAGCCCCAGAATGCTCAATCTGGGAGGGGAAGCCTCTCAGGGTTTCTGGCCAAAACAGAAACAACTGCTATTTACATTCACTCTGAGCTAATCAGGGCCCAAATAATGACCTAGTGGGGCTTGGCCTATTACCTATAGCTGACTAGGTAAAAGAGGCCATTCTCTTACCAGGCCTAAATCACTGAATGGGCATTGCTTCAGGCAAACTGAGACCTGGGAAAGACCTAGCTTAAAAAGGCCAAGGTCTCCCACTGCATCCAGGGCCATCCCCAGTCATCCTGATCTATATCTTGCCAGGGACCCAGATGGCTCCAGAGGAGAGAGTGAGGCCGGTGACCTTGCACTACCCTCCCTCACTTAAATCCAATTCACTTGCAAGTCACGGCATCACCTTCCTGATGTCATGGTTCTCTTCTAGAATGAAGGAGACACAACAACAACCCAGAAGGCTATCCACTGAGCCACTACCTACCTCAACACTAAGAGGTACGTCACAAAATATTGGCCAAATGCTGTGGATTTAGTTTTTTGGCCTCAACAACTTGTGAACCATCTGCTGAGATACTGGGGGGGGGGGGGGCGGGGCTGTGATTTGTGGGAGTGCAGAGCCAATTCCTCCCAATTAAGTCGGCTGCTGCGCCCCTCCCTCCAATCCTTCCTGTCATTTGTGACCAGGGAGCCCTCCTCAAGGGACCTCCAGCTACGTCTGTCTAGCTACCACCCCAGTCCTCGGCCCCCCTTCTCAAACAGGATCCCCAATATCAAAGCTGGATTGTCAGCCAGCTGAGGCACCGTCAGAAGGGCTGAGGGCCTGTACCAAAGGGATGGCTCCATGAACAGATCAAAGCAGACGGATGACAGATGCTGTCTGTGGTGGAAAAACACGATTTTGTAACTCACTTGCTGTGTGGGGTAAATGTGTGTGGCCTTCAGGAGCCCCCTACTGCCTCAAAAATAAAACTTCTCAGACTTCTCAGTTTGGGATTGGAAGCCCTTCACCTCCGGCTCCCACCTCCTTCCTAGATTCATTCCGCATCATTCTCTTTCATGCAATCCATATTCCAGCCCAACTGACCTACCTGCTGTTCCCAGAACATGGTGCGGGTGCCTCCTCAAAAGCTGTCTCCCTCCTCACCTCTGCCATTTAAAGTCCCAGAGTCAAGGTTCAGCCAGTGCACCACCTCCTGTGGAAAGCCTGCCCATGCCCCCAGTCCTGAGGGTCCTTGTTCCCCTCCTCCAGGGGTCTGAAGTTTGCAGGTTTACATGTTCCCTCCCCATAGTAGAAAGGAAGCTCCAGGAGGACAGGGGCTGTTTCTCACTGTTGTCTTTGCATCCCCAGCACGGAGCGCGCACACACACGCGCGCGCGCGCGCACACACACACACACACACACACACACACACACACACAC
>NW_020954555.1:3108990-3126511 GCF_900497805.2 Vombatus ursinus | reverse complement strand
GAATTACGTTAAGTTGGCTGGGGTCACACCTGTGCACACCTGAAGTTGTAGGGTGTCTCGATCATAGTCCCACACTCGGATCCCAGGATTATTGGCTCCGTTGTTCACCCCAGGAAGGGTTGTCTTCCAGGGACTCACCCCGGGAGCTAGGAACATGACGCTGATGGGGTCACCTTTACAGAAGAAGGCAGAGACGAGCTGAATTCAAATTTCTGGCATTCACATTCAAGGACATCTGACATCTAGCCCCACTCTACTTCCCTTTTAAAAAAAATGTTTTTCTATTAATCAAAATCTGTTTTCTCTGCCACCCTTCTCTTCCAGCCCAACGTCATAGTGGTCCTCTCTAGATGCTCTAAACTACAGCCTACGTGAACTCCTCACGACCCCCATCTATAACTTAGCTTCTATTATTCCCAATGATGCTGCTACCCTCTTCCTGTCTCCTCCTGTTGAACTTCCTCATCCTTTAAAACCTTCTTCAAATACCAACCTCCTTCAAGAAGCCCCCCAGTCTTCCCAGATAGTGAAGACCTTTCTCCCCTAGTACTCCAGAGCAGTTTGCCTCATCCCCGGCATGTCTTTCTATAGATATGTCTTATTCTCCCCTACCTGACTGCATCCTCCATGAGGGCAGGGCCCAAATCTTACTTATCTGATCTGTGTATCTTCCTTCTCACCCAGCATGATATGGCACAAACTTGTTGTGCCTTGATTTGTAGGCATAATTTATGGAACTGAAATGTAGGAGGTCCCTGAGTCCTAAGGGCAGCTGGGTTTTGCAGAGGACAGAGTGTCCGGCCTGGAGTCAGGAGGACCTGAGTTCAAATGTGGCCTCAGATATTTACTAGCTGTGTGACCTTGGGCAAGTCATTTAACCTTGTTTGCCTTAATTCCTCATCTATATGAGCTGGAGAAGGAAATGACAAACCACTCCAGTATCTTTGCCACGAAAACCCCAAATGGGGTCACAAATTGTTGGACATGACTGAAATATTGAACAACAAGAGACCTGTAGGCGATAATTCCCCAGCCAAAGAAATCCCTGCATTTTGGAAGGGAAGGCTACTTGGAAAAGGGAGAAGACGTAGCTTGAAGGCACCCTGGAGGACACCTGCCTGTGTCATCATAAAACATGCGGAAGCTGTCAGTGTGGTGGTGACCGAAAAACTGCCCAGCAATCACGGGATGGTGCTTCCTGATGATTTCCATGTAGCGTTGATTGAAGCCGGGCCGGAACCAGGCCTTGTTTCGGGTCTTCTCAAAGAAGCCAGGGGGCAAATGGCCAGTAACATACACCTGACAAAGGAAAGGGTTCCGGCTCTCCAGCGTGCCAAAGGGAAGACTCAGAGAGAGGCCTCTGTCCTTCCTGCGTCCCCTCCATGTCTGCCTGCTGAAGCCCTGGGCCACAGGACACAGTAAGGCCACAAAGCAGGATGGGCTTCCTCATCCTTGGAGGGCTTCACGTGGAACCTGGAGGAATCACGTACTGGGGATGGCATAGACTAGAGTCCTCTCCAGCTATGGGTTGGACCAGAAGGCTGTCCCCTCCAACTTGGAGGCTCTGGGAAGGATGACAGTATTTGGGGCAGCTTGGTGGAGCACTAGAAAGAGCATTAGGCCTGGAATCAGGAAGACTTGAGTTCCAATCTGACCTCAGACACTTGTTAGCTGTGTGACTCTTAACCAGTTTTCCTCAGTTGTTCCTCAGTAAAATGGGTTGTTAGTGCATGGCACACAGTAGGCACTATATAAATGTTTATTTCCTACTCCTCCCCTTCAGAAAGCCCAACCTGAAGACATCACTCCCTCTTCTGAATTTGCCCTTTAGTGGGCAGGGACCACTACATACCTGTCTTATTATCTAGGCGTGGATACCTGTCCATGTGACCTGAGGATTTAGAGGGCTTCATCATCATAACATCCTGCTCATCATCAGAGCCATCTTTTACATATCAAAGTTCTTTACACATGTTATCTCATTTGATCCTCACAAGGACCCTTGGAAGGTAGATGCTATTATTACCCCATTTTAAAGATGAGGAAACTGAGGCTGAAAGGCCCAGGGTCACAGAGTTTATAAGTGTCTGAGGTAGGATTTGAACTCAGGGCTTCCCAATTCCAGTGTCTGCACTCTACCTGTTGAGGTCTAGAGGTTTAGGGGTGCTGGGACCCCAAAATATCGAGAGCAAGAGACACAGGTCCTGCCCGAAAGAAGTCGACTCAAGCCTTCCTCCAGCCAGAGATAGGCTTATTTAAGATCCGCCATATTGGCCAGACTCTTAAGGAATCTGAACATTTGTGAGCTGTTGGCTAGGTTCTTCAGGAATCTGAGCACCTTAATGGAGATAAGATGGACTTTATATACAGAAAGACTGTGGGAGGGATCTAGGAGTGGCCAAGTAGTCTGGTGAGGAATGGGGGGGGGAACGGGACTGTGAGGTAATAGAACTCCAGGGACCTGGACCATGTGGCCAAGGGAGAATGCAGCCTAGACAGCATTAAGGGTGGAAAGTGGCCATAGGGAGGTAAGACAATGGAGGGCTGGGAACAAGGAATTGGGAGATTGGGTGTAAGAAAGGTCAGTTGATGGGATTATACCTTCAGAGGCTTCTTTGATCAAGTAAGAGAATTCAAAGACAGTCCAAGGGTTTTCTAGGGCCCGCAGACAAATGGGTCCCAAATTCTTTTTTGGGGTAAGGGGCAAAGGTCTCGGCTTGGGCCCCTACCCCATCATACCCACTGCATTATTTACTTATATAAAATGCCACAGTGGCTAAAGAGAAAAAAAATCAACGTGGACTTAGGCAGCATTAAGAGGAGGACATTGTCCAGAATGAGGGAGGTAACTATTTCACCTGCACTCTGCCCCAGTCCAACAACATCTGGAACATTGTACTCAGTTCTAGGCACCACATTTTAGGAAAAACATGAAGACACTGAGGCCATTTAGAGGGGGGACCCAGGGGTCCAAGGGGACTCCAAACCAGGCCATGGAGAGATCCACTGAAGAAACTGGGGCTACTTAGTCTGGAGAAGAAAAAATTTGGAGGGAAAATAATTATTATCTTC
The DNA here is from genome assembly GCF_900497805.2 of Vombatus ursinus. Lineage (NCBI taxonomy): Eukaryota > Metazoa > Chordata > Mammalia > Diprotodontia > Vombatidae > Vombatus > Vombatus ursinus. The sequence goes on along the minus strand of NW_020954555.1, from coordinate 3,123,439 downwards.
AAGTAAAGAAAGGCCATTAGAAAGAAGAGAAATTTGATTTGTAGAGAGACAGAGAAATGTATATATACATACACAGATATATATATATATAATATATATATATATATACATACATACATATGTGAAAATCCAATTAATCCATCTACAAGCACTTATTAAGCACTTTTCTATATACCAGGCACTCTGCTAGGTGTTGGGGATCAGATTTAACAAATGGAAAAAGGTTCCTAAGAATTAGAATTATCCATAAATGAAATGAACCACCTTCAGTGGAGGTCTTCAAGTATAAATGATGACCAAGCCTTGGGAATGATAAAGAGATTCCTATTAAGGTAAGGGTTGGACCCTTCCCTTACCATTAAGATTCTAATAACTGATAATAATCATTTATACAGCCCTTTAAATTTACAAAGTACTTTCATGTATCTCTTCTGAACCTCCCAACAATCCTGGGAGGTTGGTGCTATTGTTATCCCCATTTTACAGATGAAGAAACTGAGGCTGAAAAAAGTTAAGTGACTTGGCCAGGGTCACACAACTAGTAAGTGTTCAAGGCAGAAATCGAACTCAGGCCTTCCTGACTCCAGGCCCAGCACTCTGCCTACTACACCACCTGACTGCCCCGGAGGAATGATGCTTTCTTTACCTCTGCATCTTCCCCAGGAACACAGAGCCTTGCAGAGAGTAGGTCCTCAATAAATGTTTACTAAATGAAGGAGAGGTCAGGAGGATGGGAGGAGGCCAGGGCTATAGGCTGCCACCCTCCAAAGCCACGTACTTACCTTCTCTCCCTCTCTGGAGGCATTGTTCAGCACATCGTCCAGCCACCGAAGCTGGCTGGCCGGGTCATCCAGGCCGGCCGTCTGCTCGTTGCTGCTGTAGTACAGATTGGTGTTGAGGACCACGATGCGTCCTGTCTTGTTTGGACCAGGCAGCCTCTCTGTGTAGAAGGCACCTGGGGTGACATATCAAGAGAGAGGGCTGAACACAAGGCATGTGTGTGCTCCTGAGGACACGTGTGCCGAGGCCTATGCTACCTTTTCTGTCAGCTCTAAGTGGAAACAAGGATGCCTGGGAGTCAGGAGCCTGGAGACTCAGAGTCAGGAGAGCTGGGTTGAAGACCAGGCTCTGCCCTTAACTGTCTGCTTGAACCTGGGCAGGGCTCTCCCCTTCTTCTGGCTCAGTCTCCTCCTCTACAGGATGACTGCTCAGACTGGAGTGATCTCTTAGGCCTTCCAGTGCCAACCTTCTAACTCCCTAAAGAACATGTGGACTTGGTTAGGCATGCTTTGCTCCGTCTTCCTTTGCCTCATCCCTTCCCAGGGACCACAGGACTTCTGCTCCCTCCTGTATCCCCAGCAGCAACTGAGGTCTCCTTATTGGCACACTATCATATGGGACATCTTATGCTGCGTATTCTTCTGGGTAAGTGACCTTTCACTGGAAACCTCGCTAATCCAAGGCACCACTGCTCCTGGTGGAGCTGAAGTGCTGCCTATCAAAGATGCTGCAACGCTTTTCTGCCTGGGGAGGAAGAACAAGTCAGAAAAATCTCAACTTGAGCCTCTTTGTCCCCAAAAATCTGCTTTGGATTTGGAACTGTGCCCAAAGAGCTATAAAACTGTGCATACCCTTTGATCCAGCAATACCACTACTAGGTCTATATCCCAAAGAGATCATAAACAAGGGGAAAGGACCCAGATGTACAAAACTATTTATAGCAGCTCTTTCTGTGGTGACCAAGAATTGGAAATTGAGATGATGCCCATCAGTTGGGGAATGGCTGAACAAGTTGTGGTTTATGAATGTAATGGAATACTATTGTGCTATAAGAAATGATGAGCAAGTGGACTTCAGAAAAACCTGGAAAGACTTGTATGGACTGATGCTGAGTGAAGTGAGCAGAACCAAGAGAATGTTGTACACGTAACAGCAACATTGTGCAATGACTAACTTTGATAGACTTAGCTCTTCTCAGCAATACATGGATCTAAGACTCAAGATGGAACATGCTATCCACATCCAGAAAAAGAACTATGGAGTCTAAATGCAGATCGAAGCATACTATTTTCTCTCTCTCTCTTTTTTCTTTCTTGTAGTTTTTCCCTTTTGTTCTGATTCTTCTTTCACAACATGACTAATGTGGAAATATGTTTAATTTGATTGTACATGTATAGCCTATATCAGATTGCATGTCATCTTGGAGAGGGGAAAAAGGAGGGGAGAAAAAAAATTTGGAACTCAAAATCCTTGTAAAAGTGAGTGCTGAAAACTATCTTTCCATATAATTGGAAAAAAATAAAATACTATTAAGTTGGGGGGGGGGCGAATCTGCTTTGGATCCAAGACAATAGCCCTCAAATTAGGGAGCCAGATACATTTTCTGGCTTTTAAGTGGGGGTGAAGGGACATAGGGTAAATAAAAAGGTATCCTGGGCACTGGTTCCTGGCATTCAGGTCTGGACTCATTGAACTTTAGTATTAATGAGGTTCTACAGAAGAGTCTCAAATAATCCTCTGGAAAGGCTCAAAAAGTATACCCTACCCGTGTACTTCCTAGACAATATATAGGACAGGTAAAGGCTCTGATGATCGGGAAGCACCCTTCCCTCCCCTGGCCTTGCTCTCCCTCTCTTCTTCCCTTCTCTATCCCTGCCTTCCGGGTGCAGAGCCCAAACCCAAGCTGGAGGGAGTGGGATGGCTGGGTAGCAGCTGCCTACAGAGATCCCAAGCAACTTCCTGCTGCTGCCACCATCTAGTGGTACTACCTGGGTTTGTTATTTTGTTTTGTTTGTTTTTTTTTAAACTGTTTTCAAGTCATTATGATAGTAAAATGTGTATGTACATGAACTGGAAGAAAGCATTTTTCTGAAATTTGGAATAAGACTGCAAGCCAAATACAAGGCTTGGTGATTAGATTGATGGAATCCTAATAAAGCTGCCCCCAGCCCCAATATTCTAACTTCCTTAGGGGCCCCACTGGACAGTAGGCATGTCCTGATTTGACCACACAATCTAGCTTTGACTGCCCCACTGCCCCCAGACTCAATATAGTCACTGCCCCTGGCTAGCCACTGCCCCCAGATTCAATTCACGTATTTGAACAGGTGTGTCCTTATACTCAACCACAATCACATCATTCATTTAGCTCAAGACAGGACCACAATACCTAACTATCCATCTTGATCAGACAGGACTGCAATAGCTAGCCAATCAGAAAGCAGCATGACCAGGATGTTTGACCTCTGAACCATAGAAGGGCCCCTCCCCTATTACCTAATCCCTTAACAAATCCCTCCCACCTTTTTAATATTCATAATTTCTGTTGTGTAATCAGCATCATTACACTATCAATTTGCCTGTCTTGTTTTACTAAGTTGCTGGTTCCTCTTGGAACCTAGCCCACTTCTGAGGGGCGTCAATCCTCAATAAATGCCTATATTTGGATTAGCGGTGGCCTGACTGAATTCTTTGAGATGGTGCCACCACAACACACACCATGAAACGGCAACAAGATGGCCCTGGTGCCCTGGCACAGGGGATATGCCCACCCCTGCTCTAGACAGTCCCATATTCTCAGCACTGTCTTCAGTGTGACTCTTTCTGGTACTATTGCTTGTGGCTCTTGAGCTCTGAAGTTGGTGAGTTTGCTGCTAGTAAGGCCAAGGTTATGGATACAATCCCCACCTGGGCTAGAAAACTAAAGAAAGTGTACTTCCTTCTGTTCCAGGGCCCCAGAAAGCATTCCTGGCCCCACTCTGCCATCTCTGTAATTCAGAAAGGGTCTGAGTGAGAGGCTGCAGAGGGGTCATACATCCTACTCCAGATGCAGAGAAACCAACTCAACTTGAGAATACATCTAAACCCACATGGGTCCGACCAAAGCTACGTCACATGCACCATTTTTGCATAAGATGATACCCAAGTATTATTTTTCTCTACCGTTCAGTACCTTCTTTGAACTGAGATATCGATTCATTATTAAGCCAGGGCCTCCACAATTCTGCTACTTGGTTGTATATATTGTTGCTTCCAGCTGGAAACTGGTTTTTGGGATGGAAATCATGATTTCCCAAAGCAGCGTAGACTTTCGTTTCTAGGGAGAAAATACAAAGTGAAAATGGAGAACATTCTTAAATGTCGTTCTTAAAATTATCTTCATTAAAGAGGAAAAGAGATAATGTGAATGCCTGAACTATAGATGTAATAAAAAAACAACCCATTTGATCAATCTGTCCCGGCTCCCCCCTCCCTCCTCCCCGCAGTGACTGAGGAAGCAGCGGCGGGTTTGTATTTTATTGGAATCACGTTCCTTCACCTTGTCCATGCTCTGCTTGAATAATAGTAGTAATAAAAATAGCACTTCACTTATTTAGAAGTCTGCAAAGCATTTCACATATATTATTCTACTGTGGTTTCTCTTTTGTTTTTGTTAGTACAGTACAGAAATGTTGATGATTCTTGCCAATTAATTTTGCATCCAGTTACCCTGCTGAAGGTACTAATTGTCTCCACTTTGAGGCTTATTCTCTGGAGTTTTGTAAATATACTATTATGTTATCTTCAGATGGAGACCATTTTATACACGATCATTTAAAGGGGCGGCAGGGGTGGGGTGGGGGAGCCACTAAGGCCTAAAGGAAGTAACTCAAGCTTCCCATGGGAGGCAGCACCTCAGCTGAGCCTCCAGGGAAGCCAGGGATCCCGAAAGGCAGAGAGCAGGAGGGAGGGCAGTCTAGGCATCAGGGCGGGGGGAGCCTGTGAAAAGGCACAGAGCTGGAAAATGGACTGCCACATTCAGGGAAGAGAAGGTGTTGTTTGTCCTTCATTCTCGAAGAGGACCCTGACATCAGGAAGGTGATGCCATGACGTGGAAGTGAATTGGATTTAAGTGAGGAAGGGCTGTGCAAGGTCACTGGCCTCACTTTCTCCTCCAGAGCTTACTGGATCCCGTGGCCAGACATGGATGCAGCGGGGGACCTTGGCCTTTTTAAGCTAGAGTCTTTCCCAGGTCTCAGTTTGACTGATTAGGGAGAGAAGGCAGGACAGTTTGGTTGAAACACTGGCCCTGGAGTCAGAAGGACCTAAGTTCAAATCCAGCCTCAGATACTTACTACCCGTGTGACCCTGGGCAAGTCACTTAACTTTGATTGTCTCCTCCCCCCCCCAAAGACCCTGAGTTCTGGTCATAGTTTCAACATTCACTCTGCCTGAAAAAGCCACAATTGGTACCTTTGTTTCCCCATTTCAAAAATGACTATAATAATCGCTGATATCCAGAAATGTTCTGAACTCCTCAAAAGCAAGATGGTAGATGTAAGCTTCTAATCAGAGGGGCCAAGTTTATTGATAAAACCTCAAACCTTTACTCAAGGAAATCTTGTAACTTCCATTTGCCACCTCCTTGGGTAAAGTCAGGGAAAACTAATGTAAGAACAGAATGCGCAACCTTGGGATAATTTGGACAGATGAGGAGGGAAGGCAGTGACCAATGGACACTGAACATAAAGTTTGAACTCTTACCCATAACAGCTGTGATTTATACATACATACATACATATATATGTGTATATATATAGAGAGAGAGATGCATATATACCTTAGTAAACAGAAAAATACACATATATACATAAACATATATGTATATATGTGTACGCACACACCTGTATATGTACATGTTGTTTCTCACTTGGTAATCTCATCAGAATCTAATGAGATGGGTTCAATTATTTCTATGGAGATGATTCCTGGATCCATTTATCCAGCCTAGAATGTTTTTCCTTCTGTCTTTCTATGCCCAGTATCTAGCAGAGGGCCTGGCATATAGTAGCTGCTTAATAAATATTTGATGATTGAACGATTGGTGGGCCGATTGATACAAAGAAAGCAGAGAAGGGGCCTTGACCATAGAAGGATCTATCAATAGATCGCACTGTCCATCAGCAAGGAAGCCTCCTGAACTTGTCACATCACATGCAGATCTCAAATGACCAGCTGGAGCTGACCTCTTCGGCTGCAGGTCCTCCAGAAGCCCTGGTGTCATGTTGGGTCTCCCTTTTCAAGATATGTATGGTTCACCTGTCTTTTCCCAACCGCACTGCAAGCATCTTGTGGAAGTTATGACATCGTACTGATTGAGTTTACTACCAACTTATGCTAGTTAATCTCCCCTGGCCCCTCACTATACAACAAGGCAATTCCACTCCTCTTCTCTGATTTCATCCTATGCAGAAGCTGTGGCAAACACTTTCTCCTCTCCTCCTACCTCCCAGACCATTCCCTCCCCAAATCTTCTCTACTGAGGACCTCACCTCATATTTCATCTCCCCTCCTCCTCATCTCACATCTTTCTGATGTCATCTCCCACTCTTGCCCTCTTCCTGATGGTAAGGTTCCTGACGGTAAGGCAGACCTTCATTCGTCAAGGCCAACTTTTCTGCCTTTGACCCTGTTCCCTCCTGTCTTCTCCAGCAGATTGTCCACGTTATCATCTTCACTCTCTTTCTAATCTTCAATCTCTCCCTGACTACTGGCTCCTTCCCTACTGCCTACCAAAACATCCAACTGTCCCCTGTTAACCAAACCAAAACAAACCTCTCACCTCCCCTTCTCAACTAAACTCCTTGAGAAATCCATCTAAACCAGCTAGGTGGCACAATGGTTAGAGCACTGGGCCTGAAGCCAAGAGTTCAAATCCAACCTCAAACTCTTGTTAGCTGTGTGATCCTGAGCAAGTCACTTAAACCTCTATTGGTCTCAGTTTCCTCGACTGGAAAATGGGGATAATATCAACACCTGCCTCATAGAATTATGAGAATCAGATGAGGTGATATTTGTAAAGCACCTGGCACATAGTCGGCTCTACATAAATGCTTACTCCTTTCCCTTCCATTCCTCTCCCTCTCCCTCTCTCTGTCTCTGCAGTCTGAGCTGCTAGTGCCATACGATTACCCTCCCTCTAGTCTGTGTGTATTTTTTGTGCTATCCTTTATATAGTAGCTTGTCTCTCCTATAAGTTACTTGAGGGCTCGGACTATTTCACTTTTGTCATTGTATTTGTAACACTTGGCACAGTGTCTGGCACAGAGTAGGTGCTTAATAAACGTTTGCTGATTGATTGTAGGAAAGAACCTTTCCTCTAACTCTTGTGTATCCCACAGAGCCCCTAACCTTCCATTAGAACATTCCTCCCATGCCTCATCACGGCACAGAGGAGGCCATGGTCTTGAAGGCTATTCCAATAATGCAGAAACTTTAACAGCTCATGCTAAGGTGTGACCCTGAGGACATGTTGGGGAAGAATGGGGGAGCAGAAGACTGCCTGCCACCAACGATAATTTTATTTTATTTTATTTTATTTGGCCATAGCAAGTCATGAAAATGTCCTGCTAAGGCATGGGGCGGGTGTATGTGTACTGGAGGAAGACGTGTGCCTCCCAATGAAATCGTAGGTCTGTGAAACATACAGCTGGTGTGCAAAAATGAACCCTGTCCTCAATAAGTAGTTTTCATTAATTAGTTGAATCATACCTGGGAATACTAATTGAATGAGCTCTGTCAAACGTTTCACTATTTTCAACACGGCTTCTTCTCCCAGTTTCTCGTTAGGGACGTGAGGCGTGTCATCACTGAAAAGTCACACCAATGCAGAATGTAAGACCAGAGGGACAGAAGGCATTTCTGTGGAAAGGATGGGGAGCCTGAGATAACAAACTGTGTAGCCCATTATGGTGGAGATACTATGGCAGAGAAAAGGCCAATGTATACTCAACTAGGGCCCATTGATTCAGAGAAGAAAACACCAGGGGCATACCAGTCTTATTCCCTAGAATCCCAGGAATCTGGCCTCAACTCAGGACTCTGGTTGAAAGCTGAGTTACCCCAACTTGGCTCAGGAATGTAAGAACTGCCTCAGGAATTCCCACAGCCCCTCTCTCCCCTCCTCCTCTGTCCTAGACACCACCACCCCAACCACCATTTACTGAGTGCCTGTTATGGGCCAAGTACTGTGCTAAGCACTCAGAACACAGAGAGGCAAAAACAATCCCTGCCTATAATCTAATGAGGAGTTCACAGTCTTTCCTGAGACTTTCCTTAGATCATAAATTCCAAGGTTTTAGATGTACTAGAGAGTAGGCCTCAGACACAAAGGGGCATTTTTGGTTTGATTTTTATTTTTTCCAGGATATCATTTTGACTCTACACCCTGAAACTAACCTAATTTCTCAGAACTGCTGGGTGTCCCTGGCAGACCAGGGAACCGGGAGCTGTCCAATCAATCTGAACACACACCTTCAAGACTATACTGGCATCAGACAAGATGAGGCAGTCCCCTGCCTAGACACGCAATAAGACAAAATCAAAGGGTGATGCTTGATTACTAGGACACAAGAATCCATGACAGTTTCTTTATTCCTTGGAAGACCCAAAATTCCAAAGGCATACGTGAAATAAAATCTTCTCTGCTTCTAGGGTGAGCTCAAAAGTGTCTTTCTGCTTCAAATCCTATTTCTTAGAGGGATCACAGATTTCCCAGAATGATCATAACTCTATAAGAGATTCAAGGATTTTTTCAGAAGAATTGCACCCTTCAGTGCAGCCTAGTTGGTTAAGCAGGACTGAGCGGGGACAGCCAGTGAAGATTGGAACACAAGACCTCTCTGCCCACAGGCAATGTACCTTTCTATCCCTTTCATGTCTACCTTTCAATTACATCTGAGGTCTAACCCTCATCACTGCCATAAGCATAGATGGAGTTATTTGTGCAGTTGATTCCATCCTCTTACTAGACTGTAAGCTCTTTGGCTGTGCCTGGAGTCAGGAAAACCTGATTTCAAATGCAGCCTCAGATAGTCACTGGCTGTGTGACCTTGGAAAAGTCACTTAGCCTCTGTCCGTCTCAGTTTCCTCATCTATAGAGTGGAGATAATAACGGCACCCACTTTCCAGGTGTTGTGTGTTGTTGTGAGGATGGAATGAGATAATATTTGTAAAGTGCTTGGCACAATGTTTGGCACAAAATAGGCACATGATACTCCTCTCCTCTCCTTTTCCTTCCCTTCCTTCTTTCTTTCCCTTCTTTCCTTCCTTCCTTTCCTTCCTCCCTCCCTCCTTTCCTTCCTTCCTGGCCAGGACTATGTATTATTCATTTCTGTATACAGGGGAATAAATGTAGGCGCTATAGCTCACTGTGTTGCAATCACTATGAAGGTAGGGTTGGTGCCCCATCTAATCTTTATTTCCTCTGAGCTAAATGCAGTCCAGGCAAAACCAGCAACATTTGAAACCTTCCTAGCCTAGGCCCCTCTTACCTTTCCATTCTTTTTACACCTTACTTCTCAACACATACTCTTCAGTCCAGTGACACTGGCCTCAGGGCTGTCCCATAAACAAGACCCTCCATCTCTCAGCTCTGGGCATTCTCTCTGGCTCTCCCCCATGCCTGGAACACTCTCCCTCCTTTGTTCTGACTACTGACCGCTCTGGCTTCCTTTAAGTCCCAGCTAAAATCTTACCTTCTACAGGAAGCCTTCCCTAGCCCCTCTTAATTCCAGCATCTTCCCTCTGTTAATTATTTTCTATTGATCCTGCATATAGAGTGCTTTGGATATATTTGTTTTCATGTTGTCTCCTCCATTAGATTGTAAGCTCCTTGAGGGCAAGACTGTTTTTTGCCTCTTTTTTGTATCCCTAGTGCTCAGTTCAGTACCTGGAACATAGTAGGTGGTTAATAAACGTTTATTGATTGGTAGGTACTTAGTGAGTGCTTCATTGGCTTGAAGCTGAGATAGTCATTGAGGCAGTTATACAAGACGGGCACAAAAGGTCCCTTGGGCTCTTACCACGCTGTGGCTGTGTTGTTAAGACTCCAAACTAAGATGGTGAATTCAGCATGTCTGTTAAGGAAGAGGTTCTCACCCAGTCCAGAGAATGAAGTCCGGGCTGGGCAAGATTGCCTTCATGGCATAAATGGAAGAGTTGATGAGGATCCAGGGCGCATCACAAAGATAATCACCCCACACACCTGCGCTGGACACTGGCTGGGAACCTGCCGATGGACACACCTCTAGTGGATCACGGGAGGCATTATATTCTGGGTCAAGGTGCAGATCTGAGATGTGCCAGAATTGACCTGTGGGAGAGAAAATCAATCTCTTATGGCCAGTCCTCCTTCTTCCCCTGGGTATGAATCCATAAATGAATGACTGCTTGTGTATGAATGGGTCTCTGTGCACACATGCACACTGGGATTGATACAGCACTCGCACACAGACAATTCTCACTTGATGTAAATTCATAGTACACAAATTGGACTTTAGGTAAAGAATTCTGTGTTCCAAAAAACCAACTATGTTAACCTTACAGTACTGTGATCTCTTTCTGCTCCTACCTCTCTACTAGGTACTCCTCAGTCTCCCCCCCCCCCCCCCAAAAAAACCCAAACCCTCCAAGTAAAAGCAGACAAATGCTGCAGCAGGATGGAGGCTTAGCTTGAGACCTCCCACTGAGAGAGGAGACCTTTGCTTCGATCTACCCCTCCCCCAGCCCCCAGATGTCTGTCTATCTCCAACTGTCCTTGGCCCCCACATCTCCTTGAACCATGTATCAGCCCTCTATCTCCATGAGTATTGGCCTCCTTCCTGCCTCCCTGCCTCCCTCCCTCTCTTCTCTCTGTCTGGGAGCAAATCCTCATCACATAAAAAAATCACTTTACTAGAGGTCTCCTGACCTGTCCACTTACATAAAGGGAGAATTGTCTGTATTACTGGATAGCTATGCAAGGGTGTAACTGCTGAGAGCTGATTGTTAAATTTTCAGTGTGAGCAGTCACACCTTGGAAATCAGCAAACATACAAATCAGGCATTTATACATTGTTTTGTTGGTTGTCTAGCCTTAGGAAAATGCTGGAGAAAAATGTTAGTACTGCCAATTAAATTTAAAAGTCTGTCATGTATTTTTTTTTTTTGGAGAGCTGGTCGTTAAATACTTACTAGCACTTTTCAAATATCTTATTTAATCCTCACAGCAATCCTGTGAAGTAGGTGCTATTATTATCCTCACTTTACACATCAGGAAACTGAGGCAGTTAGAGATTAAATTACTTGCCTAGTACTATATAGCTCTTAAGTATCTGAGGGTGAATTAGAACTCAGGCCTTCCACACTCCAGGTCCAGCACTCTATCTATTGTGCTACCTAGCTGCCTTTAAAAAGTAAACGCATGGTGGGGACTCATGAGCTATGATTTTTGAGTGAATATGCATCCGTAAAGTACTTTGAACTTGGTATAGCTCTTCTAGGACTCCCCATATGTCGGTGTGAAAGATACGCCTCACATGCTACATAAACACTACATAAATAAATACTTATTTTTTACATAGTTCGTATGATGTTTGAAATCAGTAAAAAAATATTTATTGTGTTTACTTTGTGTCGGGTACTGTGCTAAGTTCTGGGGATTCATATACAAAAGGGAAATAGCCTTTGTCCTTCAGGGGTTGACATCCTGATAATAGGAGACAATGCACACAGGTAGCCAGAGATGAGTGTTGTGGCCTGGGAAGTCACAGGGATGGTGAGTGGGGCTGTAGAGCAGGTTGCTTATGATGCTCTTTCCAGAAGCAACAGTAATGTTGATTTGCTTACTGTGCTCAGAGTAAGAGGAGGCAAGGGGATGTGTATGCCTGCCACAGGGCAGATGGCATAGCCAGGGTCAGGCAGAGTTGGCCATCTGGATGCTGTTAGATATAATGGGCTGGGTGAGTTTGTGCTCTGACATTCCCGATCAACACTGCACAACCTCAGAGCAGAAATTCCAAAGCTGAGTGGCTGAGGAGATTTGGTCTCTGGAGGTCCTGGCCCAGTGATGAGAGGGAATGGGGGATAGTCTATGCAAACGCATGGAGGCTGGATGGAGAATGTTATAAATGGGGAAGGTCAAATAGGCAAGTTTGGGTGGAATGTAAAGCAAGTGAGAAAGAAGAATGTGAAATCAATCAGTCAACAAGTATTTATTAAGCACTTAACTTTGCACCAGTTATCGTGCAAAGTGATGGTGATACAAAGCAAACACAAGAATAATCCTTGCCCCCAAGTTGCTAAATCTTAAAGTAGAAGATAAACACAAAGTAATGGAATGTAGTCTTAGGAAGGGTCCATAAGGCTCCTACTAGTTTGTCTGTAACTAAATTTTGAATCAGAGGAGATGGGTTTGAATGCCAGACTTGATATTTATTGCCCAGATCTTGGGTAAATCAATTAATCTCTCTGAGGCTCAATCTCCTTCTCTGTAAAATGAAGGTGGGAGAAAGGGCTTAATTCAGGATCCTATGAACTAGAGGATTTCTAAGGTCCCTTACAGCTCTAAATTCTATGTCCTATGATCCTTGGTATGGGTAGGTAGGTGGCTCAGTGGATAGAGAGCTGGCCTTGGAGTCAGGAAGACCTGAGTTCAAATACTAGCTGTCTGACTCTGGGCAAGTCACTTAACCCTGTTTGCCGCGGTCTCCTCATCTACAAAATGAGCTAGAGAAGGAAGCAACAAACCACTGCAGTACATGCCAAGAAAACCCCAAATGGAGATCGGACACAACTGAAAAACACCTGAACAACAACAAAAATGACCCTTGGTAATTTGTATGAATGAAGTGAGGATTTTTTGAGGGGGGATGGGAAGAGACACGAACATGTTTGTAGGTAACAGGAAAATAGCCAGTAGTCATGAAGAGATTGAAGGTAAGTGAGAGATGATGATGAGGAGAAGGATGAGGATAAGGATGATGATGATGATGATGATGATGATGGCCAGCCCATGATGTGCCAAGCACTATGCTAAATACTTTGCAATTATTATCTCATTTTAGTCTCACAACAACCCTAAAATATAAGAGAGTGGGGATGATAAAGGGGGGAACGTGCTGGAGGAAACAGGATCGAATGAGGTCATTTGTGCAACTACACCTTCTCTCAAACTCTGCATATGACTCCCAAGTCTATATATATCAAGGGGCTGCTTCTCTCTCTCTGAGTCACAGTCACAGTGGGCTGCTCCCACTGACATCTAAGCTGGAAGCTCTATGCCATCTCTTCTTTTTGGAAATCTCTCAGAAGCAGCCCAGAGGGATTTGCATAACTTAGTTATGGTGTTCTTGACTACATCAGCACTGCTCTTTTGTTTTTGTGGATTATCTTTATCAATATTTGCCATATTAGAAATTAAAACAAAATTTACAAATATTTAATTCATTAAAATAACAACAGTAAACCCATTACTATTAACACTACACATTAACATAAATAACATATTTTTATGAAAAATAGCTATATTTTACAAGAAAAAATTGTGAGAAGAGTAGCATTGACTCCTGACCTCCCAACTAAAATCTCATCTTCTACAGGAAGCCTTCTCCAATCTCTCTTAATTTCAAGGCTTTCTCTCTTTTAATTATTTCCTATTTGTCCTGTACACAGCTTGCTTTGTATACATTTATTTGTATATTGCTTTCTCATTAGATTGTAAGCCCCTTGAAGGAAGGCTGTGTGAAGTCGATTCATTAGCATGTCATGGCATCACCTCCCTGATGACATGAACAAACAACAACCACCTCCGTGAGGACTGGGAACTGGCCAGTTGGGCAACACAGCTCTTTCTTTCTTTTTCTTCCTTCTTCCTTTCTTCTTTCCTGCCTGCCTTCCTTCCTTCTTCCCTTCCTTCCTTCCTTCTTTCCCTTTCATCTGTCCACATAGGATATCATACTCTTACCTGCGGGTACTCTGCCCATAGGAATGTAAATTTTGATCATTGAAATCTTTAAGATATCTTGGGGTTTACAAGTTAGATTTCTTTCTTTTTTATTATTTTTTTTAAAAGATTTTATTTCCGTGACTTTTTTCTCCCTTAAAAATTAACTTAAAAATAGAAAACAAAAGAAAATAATGTCCTATAAATGAGAAATTTTCAGACTGTTTCTGGATGTAGCAAAAAACAAAAAACAAACGAACAAACAAACAAACAAAAACAAACCTATGCAAGTTTTTCACTTTTTGTTGAGTAGAATGACTGAAAAGAGTGACTAAGATTTTCTAGAGGACAATTTTTAATTTAGTAGAAGTATTCTGATACAATTCTCATTGAGATCTTTAAGTCATAAATAAGAAAGTACTTTAAATGCTTTCTAGGACCCTTCTCAGATTTGAGATTCATTATTTCATTGAACACAAAGTTACAAATCTAGACCAAATAACTGGGCAACAAAGGTTTCAAAATGCTGGAAGTCAATTAATGCCCAATGAGTCCATTTATACATATGTTCACACCAATATTTGAGCAAGAATTTTATTAAGTTGGCCTACAACCTGCCAACACAAGGAACCCACTTAAAATAATTAAATGTTTCACAAGTTTTGAACTCTACTTTGAAACTGACTGAATTTCAGTTGAAACAAAGAA
>NW_020954555.1:3098874-3108934 GCF_900497805.2 Vombatus ursinus | reverse complement strand
TTTAAGGGTATTCAACCAGGAAAACTTCCTTTTTTGCCTTCTCCTTGAAGACCTATAAAAATAACTGCACTCTTGCAGAGTACATAAATTGCACTTTTATAATTTGTTGTTTTAAATGTTACTGATGTTATTCTTTTGTTCAATCTGAAGGCGATTAGCATCAAATATGTGTAAGAATAGAGAATATTAAATTAGTGGATTTGATACAGCTCAGTATCGGCATATACCAGTTATACATCTTGAGACATCTAAAAGACAACAGACAAGTTGTCAAAAAAAAATCATTTGTTTGAATCAATTGATCTATCTTCAAGGTCTTTTTTTAAAAATACAGTTTTGTTAGAAATAAGGCCTTAGAGAAATAAAGCCTTCTAGTTAAAAACAAAACCAAGCTCAGAGTGAGTGAAGAATCATCTATTAGGCTTCTCTTGAGAGAAGCGAGCACAACACACTTTAGTAGCACATGGACCCTGGTTCAGTGGTAGAAACAACTTTTTTTTTTTTTGCTTTTTGGTGAGGCTATTGGGGGTAAGTGACTTGCCCAGGGTCACACAGCTAGTAAATGTCAAGTGTTTGGTCTGAGACCGGATTTGAACTCAGGTCGTCCTGACTTCAGGGCCGGTGCTCTATCCACTAGCTGCTCCTAGAAACAAATTTTAAACTGTTAGTAAGATCCATACTCCACCCACGAGGGCTCCTATTGGTCTAGCTCATCTGAGTTACACCCTTCCTGGACCGCCCATCTCACGTTTGTCCATGTTCTATTAACTCCGCCCACTTCATGGATCCCATGTTAAAAATGGCGGGTATCTCCACCCTTGGGGTGTGAGAGTTCATATTCAATAAGCTTATTAAGCAAGTGCTGGAGGAAAAGCCTTTGCCCTATTGAAGCCCCGTCCTTGAACCTAGCTGGTTGCAACCGATTTAGCCTCTCAGGTTCTTTCTTAAGAACTAGTTGTTTTTGGAGTACTTTCTGTTTGTTTGAGGGACTAGCCACAAGATCTTGGAATTTCTTATCCTGCTGTGGAAGCCTAACCCCCTGAAATCTTTCTTACAATTTGAATTTCTGGCAATGAAAATAACTGTTTCATTATTAAAGACTTGAGATCCAAATCAGTGAAACACAGGAATCATCATTTCACAACTGTTCTAATTAGTTCACTTCATTTTTAAAATGTTTTTTTCTTTAGTAGCAGGTATTTGAATAAAAGCTTAAGATACATGTAGATCCAGATTTCAAGGGGAAATACCCTAGTAAAATTTCCTTATAATTCTTTGCTTTAACTGAGAAAATCTATAAGAATTTATGTTTTTTGTAATGGGGTCTGAAAACAATACTTTTCTTGTAACACTCTTACATAGAATCTTAGCAATTTCTCTGTATATGTACTGCATAGACTGACTTCATAAAGTTGGAAAACATAGTAAGCCACAGATAAAACTGAGTACAAATTGAGTTGTCCAGGGAAAATATGTTTAAAGTATTATTAGATACAAATGCAATTTTTATGAACCTTTGCATAATATCCAACTATTTTTCTCAAATAAGAAAATGTTCATTATAGAAATGTTCTCATATAAGGATACAATTCCCCTCCCCCCAATCATACAGAATGGAACTTGAGCAATCATTTACCAAGTTTGCTTTCTACTGCATGCAATAGAAATACCTCCTGGAGATCAACAGGTGACACAAAAGAATGACATTTACAGAATGCCATTGTAGTGGCAGAACTATAAATAAGGTCAATCATTATGCAGATATCAATCGATTCTGGTATTAACACTTGCATCTTAGTTATTTATAGAGAACAACTTTGGTCCATTAACACATATAATTGAGAACAGCAATCAGGAGTCTTTCAGTCAAGTTACACGGCTGAAAGGGTCAATAATCACTTCCCATTGTTTTCTGTAGGCAAGTCCTTTATCTATAGAAATCTGATAGCAATTCAATTCTGGTATTTTCCAGCTACTGGATGAACAAGATGCTGAAAGCCATTACTATACAGCATAGGAACTCTTTCATTCACTGATTCTGGCACATTTCCAAAATATACCCAACAGTCCGGTTTTATTTTTGTCCAAGAGGCTAAGAGCCAAGGATCGGATATACGCACAGGTACATATAAGCAGTAAGATTACTGTCAGTAGGCCGTGAAAGTTGAAAATAGCAGACATAAGGAGACCTCTGCTACCCCCAGTCACCAGATTTCTTTCTTAAGGACCACGCCTTAAACCCAGATTCCTCTGGCTCTCCTGTCCTTTGATCTTGAAGAGGACCAAAATGACATCATTATGTGAGAGTCAAGTTATGACTGGGGC
Source organism: Vombatus ursinus (assembly GCF_900497805.2). Classification (NCBI taxonomy): domain Eukaryota; kingdom Metazoa; phylum Chordata; class Mammalia; order Diprotodontia; family Vombatidae; genus Vombatus; species Vombatus ursinus. Next base: position 3,106,609 of record NW_020954555.1, on the reverse strand, counting down.
TGAACAGACCAAAAGGAGCTTGGAATGTTCTACCACAGGTCAGGCACATCCTAGGCCAAGCCCCATTGGTCATTGTTTGGGCCCAAATTGGTTCAGATTGAATATAAATAGCAATTGTTTGGGTTTTGGTCAGGTCAGAAACCCTGAGGTTCTTCCCCTCCCAGTTGATTTTTTTTTTTTTTGACTTGGTAAAAAAGGCCATTCTCTGCCTCATTTCTCACCTAGCCTTAATCACTGCAAGGACTCAGTTAAGCTGAGACCTGTCAAAGACCTGAGCTTGAAAAGGCCAAAGTCTCCCACTGCATCCAGGGCCATCTCCAGTCATCCTGATCTATATCTCACTACTGGACCCAGATGGCTCCAGAGGAGAAAGTGAGGCTGGTGACTTTGCACAGCCTTCCCTCACTTAAATACAATTCACTTGCAAGTCACGGCATCACCTCCCTCATGTCATTTCCTCTTTGAGAAGAAAGGACAAACACCAAGCTCCTAGAGGGCTGGGACAGTCTTTTGTTTCTTTTTATATCCCCTTTAGCACAAGGTTAAGCACAAGGCCTGGCACATAGTAGGTGCTTAGCGAATGTTTATTGAATGAATGTTTTACATATTTTTTTGCAAGCCTCTTTAAGGTTTAGCTTAATAGAAAACATTTGGATTCTTGGGGTCTGCTTTTGCATTCAATCTGTTGCATTACATGGTTGTGGTTGAACTGCAGAGTCCCAAAAGTCTTACTGCATTTTTGGACATTCTGAATATGAAGAAAAGCTGGCCTCACACAGATATGTACATGGAAAAGGAAGGGTTTTTTAATATGCAAATAAAATCTGAGCATTATTATGAGAGTAGTTTTAACTTCAAGGACCCCCTGAAAGGGTCTCAGGGACCTTAAGGGCTTGCAGACCACATTTTGAAGGCCGCAGCTATAGAGGAAGAACCGAAAAAGAAAGACAAATTAAAAAAAAAAAGGTGTAAGGATATCTCTCCTAACCTCAAACAATTCGACCTAGGCTGGAGAAACACTGGAAAGAGAAGGGTCCGTGAACTGACCCAGAACAGAAAAACAATGCTATTTGAGTGATTCAGGAAAGCAGCACTTTTCATGGCCACATGAAGAGATCTTTTTGAGGAAGTCTGCAGGATCCAGGGATAAAACAGAAAAAAATTTAAATAGGCCAGAAGTGTTTTGTGTCCTCAAGTTAGAGGGGGAAAAAATACTATTAACACAATCAGGGGAGATTCCAGCATTAACTAACTCCACCTGGGGTACAGCTGCTCAAGAGCTGGCACCTGAAGAACAGGTAACTAGTACATTCTGTTGGAGGAGAGCCAAAGGGTGGGGAACAGCACAGCAGAGCCAAGGATGGTGACTTCTGTGAAAAGCACCATGATGCCTGCCAGGGAATGGAGGAATGAGAGCGTCTAGTAAAAGACAAACGAGGTACAGAGCTCTGCCCCTTTGCTGATGTTCCACCCGGGGAGTCACAGTAGCTACAGTTTCCTAGGGGGTAGAGGAGACCCCCTCCCCCCAAGAGGGCAAAGGATCTCAACTCTCTATGGGCTCAGACATGAATGCTTTTTGAATCCTTTATTATGCAAACTAAACAGTAATGTTTTGAACCCTTGTGAGCCTAAGCACTTTTAAGGGGAGCTGACTGCCTGAATGGTCTTCAAACAGTTCACTGGACAATTGTTCAGAGTTGGAGCTATGAATCAGTACAATTGGAAAGCACTTTAGATTATTCAAATAAAATGACTAAAATCTCTATATCCTTTGATCCGGAGAGTCCATTACTAAGTTTATATTCCAAGGAGACCTTTGATAAAAAAGCTCCTATCTACAGAAAAATATTAATAACAACACTTTTTGTGATAGCAAAGATTTGGAAACAAAGTATATGCCCATCAAATGGGAAATAGCTAAACAAACTGTGGTTCATGAATGTAATGGAATATTGCTATGTTGTAAGAAATTATTATTGTAATAAACACAGAGAAGTATGGAAAAATCTATATGAACTGATACAGAGTTAAGTAAGCAGAGCGGAGAAAACAACATACACAAGACTATAACAATGTAAATGAAAAGAACACAAACACCCACATCAAAAATGAATGTTGCAAAATTATAAAGAACATGGTTAAAAAGAAGAGATATGAGAAATCACTCCCACCCACCCCCTATGCAGAGGGGAAAGGTTCACTAGTCAAAATAAACAGTGTTGGAGACTCATGAGCTATGGTTTTGTGGTGTCTTAAAAACAAGTTGGCTTTTCTGAGTGACCATGTGAATTTGTATCTATTTCAAAATTATACCTTAAGTGACCATGTATGGATCCCTATTTCCACTGGAGACAGGTATCCTAGGAAATGGGCTGACTGGGATCCTCAGTAGAAAGAACTTTGAGATATGAGACTTGATCCTAGTTTAAGCTCCAGCACCAACTATCTGGGTAACTTTGGGTGAACCATGGTCCTCCTCTGGGGCTCAGTAGTCAGTCAACAAACATTTAGTAAGTACTTACTAGGTGCTAGGCACCATGCTAAGTAAGAACTAGAGACACAAAAAAAGCCAAAAAATCACTTTCAAGGAGTTCATATTCCAATGGGGGAGAAAAATGCAAACAACTATGTAATATAAATATATATGTATGTGTATGTATATATCTATATAACACAAAAATCTTTCTATTTATATATATTCATATACACATATACAAATTATATGCATTATATTTATATACATATTATAACCTTCCATCCACATATATTACCTATAGATATATCTCTAGATTTATCTATTCAGGAGCAGCTAGATGGCACATTGGATAGTCAGGAAGACTCATCTTCCTGAGTTCAAATCTGGCCTCAGACACCAGCTGGGTGACCCTAGGAAAGTCACTTAACACTCTTCGCCTCAGTTTCCTCATCTTTAAAATAAGTCGGAGAAGGAAATGGCAAACCATTCCAGTATCTTTGCCAAGAGAAACCCAAATAGGGTCACAGAGAGCCGGACCTGACTGAAAATGACTGAGTAACAATAATATCACAACTGACATTTATATAGTGCTTACTACAATAACATTTACTGTATATCTATATAGATCTATCTATCTATCTATCTATCTAGAGAGTAATAATCTCTAGGGAAGCCACAAGCAATAGGGGGAAGGAGAAAGAGAGGGAGGTCTAGGAAAGGTCTTCATGAAGCCTAATGTAGGATTTGATCTGAATCTTGGAGAAACTAGAAAGTAGAGGTGATGAAGGAAAGCATTCCAGGCATGGGACAACCAGAGAAGAGACAGTTGTGTGCAAGGAGCAGCAAGAAGGTCAGTGTAGCTGGACCATAGAGTGTGTGGAGGGGAGTAAAGTGAAAGAAGCCTGGGAAGACAGGAAGCAAGCTTCCTGTCCTTCCAAGCTCTAACCCATTAATCTGTCAGCATCTTCACATGGCCCTACATGTACTGCAAAGGTACCAGAGAAACACAAGGGGGCAGTATATCTCTAAAGAAAACAAGGATTTGGAGAACAATCCCAACCAAAGAGTACACATTTTCTTAGAGACTGACTTTCTGGTGATGTGTAGGAGCTGAATGAGTGAGAAGACAGCAATGATCTAGTTTTGTGGGGCAGTGCACAGAGTACCAGGCCTAGAGTCAGGAAGACCTGAATTCAAAGGCAGCCTCAGACACTTACTAGCTGGGTGACCCTGGGCAAGTCACTTCACCCTGTTTGCCTCAGTTTCCTCATCTGTAAAATGAGCTGGAGACAGAAATGGCAAACCACTCCTGGATCTTTGTCAAGGAAACCCCAAACGGGGTCACACAGGGTCGGACATGACTGAAAACCACTGAACAACAACAAAGGAGCAGAATGAGTGAGAAGAGAAATGATGCCGTTTTTTCTTTGGTAGCACGAACCACACTGACCTCATTGTCCTCTCTGCTCAGCTTCCTTACTACTCACACCCCCTGAAGGCAGATGAGTGGAAACCACACTTTGGAAGGGGCTCATTAGTAGCTAGAATATCTATTCTGGTTCCTTTTTTGACTCCCAAGTTCTGTTTTTATACAAATCAACTCTCGGTCATATGAAGAAATAGATAATGACAGACTCTGTTCCAGTTTTGGTCACTAGCCACAAGGGAAATCCCACTGTTTTCAGTTTTTGAAAAGACTTCTGGGATTGTCTGGAAACAGCCAGGTGGCTCAATGGATAGAGCACTGGTGCTGGAATCAGGAAGACCTGAGTTCTAATCCAGAACTCTGATATTTACTAGCTATGTGATCCTGGGCAAATCACTTAACTTGTTTGTTTAATCCACAGGAGAAGGAAATGGCAAAACACTCTATGGACAGCACTGGTGTGTTATGATCCATGGGATGACAAAGAGTTGGACACAACTGAATAACACCACAAATGGGGATAATCATAGCACTTACTTCCCAGGGTTGAAGTCAGGATCAAATGAATTAATATTTTTAAAGCACTCTGCAAACCTTAAAGCACTATGTAAATGCTACTAGCTCTTATTATCATATCAGATATGTTGATTAGTTTAGTTGAACTGTTTTTTCCTCTTGATTTTTTTTCTTGATTTTATTTTTTTGTTATAAGGGATGGTTCTTTGACAGTGAAAGGTATATACTCGAAAATGTGGGAGATATAAAAACAAAATATATCAAAAATAAAATGAGAGGATTAGACTAAATTGGGGTTCTTAATCTGGGGTCTGTGAACTTGTAGGCTTCAAAATTTTTTTGATAACTATATTTCAGTAAAGTTAATTTCTTTTGAAATCCTAGGTATTTTATTTTATACATTAAAATAGATGATTCTGAGAAGGGATCCAGAGGCTTCAGACTGTCACCAAAAGAATCCATGACACAAAACGGGTTAAGAACACCTGGACTAGATGGTCTCTATGGTCACTGCAGTTCTAACACTCTATGACAGCAATACTTCAACTTTTTGGTCTTGGGACCCCTCTACACTCTGAAAATTTATTAAGGACCTCAAAGGGCTTCTGTTCATGTGAATTATATCTATTGATGTTTACTGTATTAGAAATTTAAATGGATAAATTTTAAAATATTTATTATTGAAAATAAAATAGCAAACTCATTATATGTTAATGTAAAAGACATACATTTAGCATAAAATAATCATATTTTCTGTGAGAAGAGTGACATCGTTTTACATATTTTTGCACATCTCTTTAATGTCTGGCTTAATGGAAGACAGCTGGATTCTCCTATTTGTTTCTGTATTCAATCTGTTGTAATAAGTTGTTTTGGTTGAAGCATATGAATATCTTGCTTCACACAAATATGTAGTTGGAAAAGGGAGAAGTATTTAAATAGGCAAATAACATCTTAGAATTATTATGAAAATAGTTTTATCCTTGCAGGCCTCCTGAAAGGGTCTCAGAGACTCCCGGAGGCGGGTGGTGAATCTGTGAATCATACTCTGAGAACCACTGACCCACAAATTAACCTATGAAACAAGTTCAAAGTCATAAAGCTCCACACACAACCTTTCCTATTGCCTTCTGCATCTGAGCAGAACACATTCCCTGTCTACATTCTGGCTCTTTCAACCTGTTGGCAGTTTAACTCTCATCCCTTGCTTTCCGTTCTCAGTAACAAAGATCTGGGTTATGCTCGTTGTTTCTCACTCACACAGCTAGCTGTCTCCTTGCTCTCCAGATCAACAGACATCACCACTACTCAACCTTTCTTTTCTCTCTAGGCTCTGTGATCCATCAGTTCTAGATACTTCCTTAATACTTCAAAAGATCCATCATTTCTTTTTCTATGTGGGTAGCCCCTTCAATGGTATAAACCATAATCTTTTCTTACCCCAGTACATGGGTTTGCTGAGTTGACATGGTCAAAAACCCCCAAACATTCACTACCTACTGGCCAGGTTATGACCTCTCTGCAGTCAGCCCAACTGGTTTTTAGACAACCAGAAGCCTTCCTTCCCAGCATGAGTAGATCTGCCAGGACTCATCTTTCACTGCAACAGCTTTGGAGAAGCCAGGATCTCCTCCATGCCACAATGAGGCACTGGAGGAGGATTTTTGAGAAGGCACGATTTCCAAACACAAGATTCCTTTTCTCGGCTTTTCGACTTGGGAATTCTGCCTCTTTCTAAAGTTAACATCAGCTCCAGTATCCTTAAGTACTCCTATTTTTGGAAGCAGCCTAGAAAGGCAAATCTCCAGTTAAGAGAGATGGATTGTACAAGTGAAAGATCACCTTCTATCTATTGCATTACCTGGAACAGCCCCTGTGACTCTCCAGTGTATCAGGAAAAGCAGAAACTTCAGGTATCTCATGCTTTCGAGTGTTCCTCTGAAAGTCTTTCACTTTTTCAGGAACTTTTCAGATCTCAGATCTTCGTTTGCTCTGGAGGTGTTGACACCAGTCAGCAGAACTTTCTGTTCAGTCCCTGGTACTCTGAATAATCAGACCACTAATTGGTGAACTCTTCTTCTAACCTGCAGGGTGTGTACTGGGCGGGACAGAATGTGTAGGTAGGCTGGGAAGGCAGAGAATTAAAAGGAAAAGGTACTTTGTACTTTGTACTTCAGTAGGGCCTGTTCTTCAAGATACTCCAAATGTACTTGTACCCTGGAAAAATACATAAACCAAGTACATCTTAGTTAAAATCACCTTTAGAAATGTATTAGTTATGTGACTTATAACGATGACTAAGATTACTTCCCCTCAATCTTCATTATAAGTAAAGGTGATAATAAATAATAGCACCCACCTTTTAGAGTTGTTGGGAAAATAACAGGAATACAATATTCATTTTATTTCACACAGCTAGTAAGCGTTGTGTTTGATCTGAGGTCGGGTTTGAACTCAGGTCCTCCCCCACTTCAGAGCCGGTACTCTATCCACTGCGCCACCTAGCTACCCCAACATTCATTTTTTAAGATAAGATTTTGTTTCAATTTTTTTCTCTCTCCCATCCTCCCTCCCCAAGACAGCAAACAATCTGATATAGGTTATATCTGTGCAATCATGTAAACATATTTCCACATTAGTCAAGTTGTAAAAGAAGAAACAGAACAAAAGGGAAAAGCCAAAAAACAAAACAACAACAACAACAAAAAAGCGAAAATAGTACACTTTGGCCTGTATTCAGACTCCATAGTTCCTTCTTTGGGAGGTGGATGGCATTTTCCATCATGAGTCTTTTGGAATTTTCTTGGATCCTTGCTGAGAAGAGCTAAGTCTATCATAGTTGATCATCACACACTGTTGCTGTTACCGTGTAAAATGTTTGTCTGGTTCGCTTACTTTACTCAGCATCAGTTCATGTTAAGTCTTTCCAGGTTTTTCTGAAGTCTGCCTGCTCATCATTTCTTACAGCACAATAGTATTCCGTTACACTCATATACCACAATTTGTTCGGCCATTCTCCTATTATGCTGCTATAAATATTTTTGCACACGTAGGTCCTTTTCCCTTTTTTAGGATCTCTTTGGGATACAGACCTAGTAGTGGTATTGCTGGATCAAAGGATATGCACAGTTTGATTGCCCTTTGGGCATAGTTCCATATCGCTCTCCAGAATGGCTGGATCAGTTCACAACTCCACCAACAATGCATTAGTGTCCCAATTTTCCCATATCTCCAATTTTTATCATTTTCTTTTTCTGTCCTATTAGCCTACCTGATAGGTATGAGGTGGTACCTCAGAGCTGTTTTAATTTGCATTT
>NW_020954555.1:3076593-3098757 GCF_900497805.2 Vombatus ursinus | reverse complement strand
AAGCATTTTTTCATGGACTATAGATAGCTTTAATTTCTTCCTCTGAAAACTGCCTGTTCTTATCCTTTGACCATTTGTCAACTGGAGAATGACTTGCAATAACCTGAATACAAACTACTTAGCACAGTGTGTAAATGTTGACTATAGTTATTGGGTTCTAGATTGCATAAAATATCAAAGGTCATGACAGGAATGGTTTTCTAAGAACGATACTTTCAACTGCATTGCTGTGATTTGACTTCAGATAAAAACCCATTACGTTGTTTACCCTTCTGATTTTTCTTATATTATGAAATTTTAGAGACCATCGTATCAGAAATATAATTATAGAAGTGAATTCTCTTTTAATTAGGTGACTATACTCTTAAATACATGCTGTCATGTGAAATTTTTGTAAAATACTGTGAAATGCTAGTAGAGAGGTCACTTCTCTATTGAGTTATTAAAATGAATGTGGTGACGGTTTTCAAAAAATTGTAATAATGAAGTGCTTTTTGCCTTAACATGTAAAATTCTTATGATTTAATAAGAGGCTTGGGCACCGCCCCCCACCCCTTCAGCCAGAGCTGTGATCTTTTGTAACTGTGAAGAACTTATGTTGAAAAAAAGCAATGAATGATTACTTTTAAATTGACTACACTGATATCATTCATCTAAAAAAGTTTTGTATTTATGAATTGGTCCACTAAGAGATAGCAAAATTATTTAAAACTATTCAAAATTCAGTGGGTTATAGTTTCCTCTAACCTCACCTAAAGGGAAAGACTTCAGTTTCACTATTTATAACTTCCCTGTAACATAAGTTACCAAGTGGTTCAAATAATAATTAAGTAATCAAAACCTAAACATTCTAAGGTACTACAGAAGACATGCCTCTTAGATTCTTTTTGTTTGTTTTTGCCAGGCAATGTGGTTAAGTGACTTGCCCCGGGTCACACAGCTAGTAAGTGTCATGTGTCTGAGGTCAAATTTGATCTCAGGTCCTCCTGACTCCAGGGCCAGTGCTCTATCCACTGCGCCACCTAGCTGCCCCCTTAAATTCCTTAATCTTTGAGAACTATAAAAAGCCTGGTATATAGTAAGCACTATATAAATTAGTTATTGTTACTTCTTTACTTTACTGTAAATACTCCGTATTGGATAACTCTATACTGCATTTTAGATGTCACTGAATGTGATTAGTAAAATAACAAAGGAGATAAGATGAATGATTTTCCCTGTAACATAATTTTAAAATCCATTCTATTGAACTGTTGAATGAAATCTGAGAAAAGCTGTTGGGGCAAGATACTTCCCCTTTTGATCTCAATGATGTTAAAATACAAATATATCAGTCATACGTGGCAGGTGAAAGAAATGACTTAGGAAACAAAGGTTCGAGCATCTAAGCACATTGATTTAGTAAGTAATGCATGTCGATTGCATTACAAATTGGGACTAGGCCTCCTCAGCTTGGCACTGGACCCCAAATATAACAGAAGACAGATTATTATGTGTTAAGAGATAATAATAAGCAGGATATAAAAGTAGGTAATTTGATTTCTAATTGGAAGAAAAATTGGGGGCTTTCCAAGAAAAAGAAGTGTCCTGCTCCCTTCAAGTATCTATAAACAATCAAACGAACATGGAAACAACTGATTGATCAGTACAGGGCCAGTGTTCAGATAAAGCAAATAGTTTGCTTGAGATGTGTAATTTTTTAAAAATTTATTTAATATTTTATTTTTCCCTAGTTACATTAAAAACAATTTTTAACATTCATTTTTAAAACTTTTGAGTTTCAAATTCTCTCCCTTCCTCCCACCCCCACCTCTCCTCATCAAGAGGGCAAGCAATTTGACATAGATTACACATGTCATCATGCAAAACATTTCCATATTAGTCATGTTATGAAAGAAAACATAGACCAAAACAAACAAACCCCGAAACCCTCAAGAAAAAATAAAGTTAAAAAAGTATGCTTCAGTCTGTATTCAGTCACTATTGGTCTTTTGTCTGGGGATGGACAGCATTTTTCATTATAAGTCCTTGAGTTGTCTTGGATCATTTGGATCATTTTTTTGCTGTGAACAGCTAAGTCATTCACAGCTGGTCATGAGATAATTGTGAGAAAATTTGCATCAATCTTTGGAGCTGACTGAGTTTCTAATCAGCATAGCCTAGGTTCTTAGTTAAGGGACTTTCTAAACCACAGGTAGAGGTGATTCAGCTGCCCAGCCAGGCAGGGCTAGTTTCAAACAATGCAATAAAGTTTTCTCACAACTCTCATAACTGAAAAAGTTTTCTCACAAGACAAAAGTTGGCCTAGACCTCTAATTAAATAGAAAGGGAACTGAGCCAGCTCCAGAATTGAGTTACAAGACGGAGTCAGAGTGGTTCACTCAATTTCCCACAATTCCTTCATATATGATGTGACAAAATGTTTGAAAAGTAAAGTATTAAATATGATATATTTTTTTATAAATTAGAAGATAGTAATAATGATAAATGACTTACCGTTAGGAAAAAGGATAGCTAAATCCTTTTGAGAGATCTTTGTCTATTGTGTTCCTTAAGATTTCCTACTTGAACTAGGTCATAAGTTCTTACCAACCCCACTGATAGCATGTTGTGAAACTCTAAAGTGCTGCAGTTTAAGAAACTAGGACCTCTCCCAGCCAAAGTGAAAAAATGTACAAGTTAAGCTGTAAATAATGAGTTTTGTTTGAGATTATTTAGAAAATCATGAAAATTGTATATGTTACTAAATAGGATGTAACTTAAACAGATATTCTTGTGATTGGCAACTTATAGTTGCCACAGTTTTCTGGGCGGAGGGGTTCAGTAGACTATTAAGAATTCACTATATTTGTAAACTTATCCAACATTTAACCAACTTGCCATTCCGGCCATTTCTTGTAGTAATCTCCTCCACCTTATATCCCATTTTAACATCTATGTGTTCTTCTTGGCAAGTTGTCCTCTAAAACTCACCTGAAGTAGCCAGATATACCTCCCCTTCCTTTATTCCATCTACATGGCAGACTAACAGAGGAGTTCTATTATCTAAATGGGAAATTCTATATCTGAATATTAAAACTTATCATTTACCACGATGAATATTTTCCCCCTTCCAACAATTATATTGCTCATAGGAAACTTTCTCTCTTAATAGTTACGGTAGGATTTTTAACCATTATTATTGATGATGATTGGCACTTTAACACAATAATTCTATCAGGCCTAACATATGCTTCATGAAGTTTTGCTATTTCAGTTACATCTTGTGGGACTTGAATTTGATATAGTTCTGAGGTTTTTTTTATTTCAGGTATATTTGTAAACACAAAGCCAATAATTCACCATTCAAGGGGCCACCATTTGCTGCAATCTGAGGACTGCTATAGGTAGATATTTGCTCTGGGGAGACAGCTGGGGGAATAACCTTGTGAAGCTTTGTGAAGGTAAGATCATCTTGACTTGGTTTCCCATCAAGCAACTTCTTTCTCAAGAGGAAGTTTTCCCATCTAAATAATTTTGAGCCTGGCTTGGATACTCGGTGAATAATGTGGAATTTTAATTGGCTGTTAACTATCTCTTCTGCCTGGAATAAAAACAGAGCTAAGGGAGTTTTCCCCTTGTTATGGCTTCTCTATAGCGTCATAACCATGTCCCTCCTTTTCCTTTCATGGCAAATTTTTTATAATAAAGCCTTAAAAAATCTGAAGTGTGTGTACAAATTAAAGCACTTCTGATTATAAAATGGAATCACATTCTAAAGGTTTAGAACACACAATTATTAATATTGAAATGTTTGAGTTACCTTAACAGAATATAAATATAAAATATCTGCCTTGATTTTCCTCTAGCTTATAGTTTTATTTGTGTATATAAAATAGGAATAAGTGGTTGTTGTCTTTCGTTCTTGAAGAAGACCAAAATGATATCACTGTGTTGGAGTCAAGGTACGGTGTATCTGACTGTTGCTGATCAGACCAATAAAAGCTACCACAGGTCAGACACAAATAACCCATACGAACATTTGGAATCGATTGCAATTTTATTCATGTATATAATATAAAAATAACATTCCCATAAGGGAGGAATTAGGAGATGTGACAATTTTCAAAATTGCTTTCATTTTACATACAAAATTGCATTGATAATTGTGAAGAAGGTGAAATTATTTTCCTATTTGAAAAATCAATCTGATAATTTTAAGAGAAATACAGACTCATTTTAGTTTTTTTGTTTTTGTTTTTGGCTAGGCAATGGGGTTAAGTGACTTGCCCAGGGTCACATAGCTAGTAAGTGTCAAGTGTCTGAGGCAAGATTTGAACTCAGGTCCTCCTGACTCCAAGGCTGACGCTCTATCCACTGCGCCACCTCGCTGCACCAGGCTCATTTTAGAAAGAAAAAGTCATTTTCCAATTCAGAACCTCATGAGGTAACAACTGAAATTCTCTGACATTTCAGGTGAATCATGTGTTCTTAATTTGATGTTCTTATAGCTCTATTAATAAAATCAGAATCATAAGGCTTGAGCTAGAAGGTTGTTTTGATGGTGTGCTTGGGCATTTGGCCCTAAGATCATGTCTCTGGAAGTCTCCCAATTTATCAATAGAGAAATTTTTCCCTTGTTGCAGAATACATTCTCTTATCAGAACAGATAGAGGGGTGCCTGGCCCAAGGATTTTTGTCTCTGGCTGGCCCAAGGACTCTCTTGGCACCATGCCTCTGACAACTCCCTCGATATCTGGTATACTCCCTACACTTTCCCATCCATAGCTCCCAAAAAATCCCCTAGATTACCTAATTGGCATCCATAGCATTCCTTTCCCATATAAGCCCCAGCACCATCCTAATTCTCTCGCAGGTTCCCATAAGAACCCTTGCCTGCTTTTGCTAAAGTGTTACAATAAACTTTTTGCCACTTGACTATGAGAAGGCTCGAGTGTGTGAATTCATTCCAGGCAACACTGCCTTGGCATTCTTGGGGTGCCAGCATCCCCAAAACCTTGTTAGTATTAAATTATATTGAGTTTGTATCAAGTCTTCCTATAGGCTCTTGAAACCTGAGAAGCAGAAGAAAAAGCCCCTTCAGAGCAGTCCTGAGAACGTGGCTTGTTCTAGAAATGTATATTATTGCTTTCTACATCTGAGAATTTCAAAGTACGCTGAAAGAACTCTACAATGGGGGCTGCAATACAGATTGGAACTTTGAACTTTTTCATCTACATCAAGAATTTCCAGTGAACTGGTGGAACTTGACATAGGACTTTGCCAGCATTCTTATTTCTCTTTTTCCTCATGTGCCTCTGTACCAGAGGGAATTGCCCCCTAAAAGACTTTGTCAATATGCTAGTTATAGATAAAGGTAAATGAAATCTTATAACTAAGATTTAGCCTGATGGTTTTGAGGCCATCATGACAGTTTTCTTCTTGTGGGAAACTCAGACATTTGTTTGCTATAGCTGCTTTTGTAGCCAAAATGCTTAGACTCTTGAGTGCACTGCTCCCACATGAAACCTGCTCCTTGCTGGCATACTTGGATACACTACTGTTACATGTGAAAACAATATGTCCAAGAATGTTTCTAATTCCTAATGTTAAGGAAAGACAGCTCCTAGAAACCTTGGAGCCTGGTGGCATAAACAAAATCCTTCTTTGAAACATCCAATGTTATCTCCTCCCTCCTCGTAGAAGTTAATTCTTTAACAGAAATAGGTTCACCTAGTTTATGATGGGATCTCTTTTCCTGGTTCTCTTATATGTTTTCCTGATTGGGAGGCAGAGGGGATACCTAACCCGCTAGCCTCATAGTTCTTTTCTGACCCTGTATAAAGGATTGTATGTAGTTATTGCTTTCTATGGTTCATGATGTTTCTGTGAATCTCCCCCCTCAGCCTGATTACATATATCTATACAGTTTCCCCATTGCTAATTTAATTGCAATGAATGTTGATTATTTGATCATTCCTAATTATATTAATTTGGTTTATAGATGGTGATTCATTGGAAACATGTTTCCAAAGAATCAAAGGGGGAGAATGTAAAATGTGAAAATTGATATTCCATGATTAAATATTCATTGAGACTTGTATCTAATCAATCTCTCTAATCAGAATCAATATTTGTGAATCAAAATCAGAGTTGATTGGATAGGCCTTGTTAGATAGATTTAAACTAGCTCCTCTTAGTAAAATTTGTAAGAGTTTAACTTCCCTATTCTTATGGGCTGAAGTCCAACCACAAAAATTCTAAGTCACAAACTTTGCTGACTATGTGGTTTTCCAGAGGCTTTGTTTACCCTACTGCCAGAGTTATGGAAATTACTGTCTTTGACTCAGACTAATTGTAACCCAAGCTCCACCCCTACTCTCTGCTTCTGATGTAATTTGCATTATGGTCTATTTATTGCACCCTACGTAATGTTTATACCACTTCTGCATTTTCAATATTATAGAAGAGCTACTCTGCCTGTCAGTTTTTGGCTACTGAGGAGCCATGGATCCCATTCATTAGCAAGTGCTAGCTTTGCTAATAAATTGATCATGCTTGGAACTCTGCACCTCAGTTTCTCTTAATTGAAGATTTCTATTGGGACACTGGATGTGGGGTAAGTAAAGAATGACTGAAAAAAAAGGGCAGCTAGGTGGATAGAGCGTCAGCCTTGGAGTCAGGAGGACCTGAGTTCAAATCTTGCCTCAGACACTTGACACTTACTAGCTGTGTGACCCTGGGCAAGTCACTTAACCCCACTGCCTAGCCAAGGGAAAAAAATGACTCTGAAGTTACGATCATGGGTGAGAGGAAAAATGGCAGTTCCCTCAAGAAAGACAGGAAAGTCCAGAGAAGGGATAAGTTTAGGCATGGGGTAGGGGGGAAATTATGAATTAAGTTTTGGACATATGAGTTTAAGATGCCTATGGACACTTATGAGATACTATCTAGCAGGCAGATGGCAATGCATGGCTGTCTCAGAAGAAAGACTGAAACTGGATATTAGATTTAGGAATCATCTGATTAGAGATCATACGAAAATAGGTTCTTCAAGAAAGAAAATATATGAGACGCCACCTATACTAAGAAAGGAAGAGATAAATGATGATCTAACAAAGGAATATGAGAAGTAGACAGATATGAAAGAATAGTGCCATGAGAGCCAAGGGAGGAGAGGGTGGTCAAAAAGTTTCAGGAGTCAAGAAGGATATGAGAAAACATCAGATTTGCTGTCAGAGTCTGGTATCACCAGAGAGAAAGATTTCTGAAGAGTGGTAGGATGAGAAATCAGTTTGAAGGATTTAGAAGTGAGATTATATGGACCTCTGGTTGATAATCCCTGATCTAGAATATTAAATTCAGTTCTGGGTACCACTTTTTTTTTGTGTGTGTGAGGCAATCGGGATTAAGTGACTTGCCCAAGGTCACACAGCTAGAAAGTGTCAAGAGTCTGAGGCCATGGGTACCACATTTAAAAAAATTAATTAATTTCTTTTTAGTTTTCAATATTCACTTCTATAAGCTTTTGAGTTTTAAATTTTCTCCCTCTCCCTCTTCACCTCCCTCCCCAAGATGGCGTGCAATCTGATATAGGCTTTACATATACATTCCTGTTAAACATATTTTCATATTAATCATGTTGTGAAGAAGAATTAGAACCAATGGGAGAAACCACAAGAAAGAGGAAACAAAACAGTAGAAAGAAAAAAAAATGCAAATAGTACATTTCGATTTGCATTCATTCTCCATAGTTTTTTCTCTGGATATGGATAGCATTTTCCATCATGAGCCTTTTGTAGATGTCTTAGATCCTTGCATTGCTGAGAACAGCTAAGTCTATCAAAGTTAGTCATCACACAGTGTGGCTGTTACTGTGTACAGTGTTCTCCTGGTTCTGCTCACTTCACTCAGTATTAGTTCATGCAAGTCTTTTCAGGTTTTTCTGAAGACTGCCTGCTCATCATTTCTTACAGCACAATAGTATTCCATTATGTTCATATACCACAACTTATTCAGCCATTCCCCAATTGATGGGCATCCCCTCAATTTCCAATTCTTTGCTACCACATATAGAGCTGCTATAAATATTTTTGTACTTGTGGGTCCTTTTCCGATTTTTATGATCTCTCCGGGACACAGGCCTAGAAGTGCTATTGCTGGGTCAAAGGGTATGCACATTTTTATAGCCCTTTGGGCATAGTTCCAAATTGCTCTCCAAAATGTTTGGATCATTTTACAACTTCACCAACAATGTATTAGTGTTCCAATTTTACCACATCTTCTCCAACATTTATCATTTTCCTGTTTTGTCATGTTAACCAATCTGATAGGTGTGATGTGGTATCTCAGAGTCATTTTGATTTGCATTACTCTAATCAATAGTGAATTAGAGCATTTTTTTATGACTATAAATAGCTTTAATTTCTTCATCTGAAAACTGCCTGTTTATATCCTTTGACCATTTATCAACTGGGGAATGACTTGTATTCTTATAAATTTGACTTAGTTCTCTATATATTTTAGAAATAAGGCCTTTATCAGAGATACTGGCTGTAAAAATTCTTTCCCAGTTTTCTGCTTCCCTCCTAATCTTGGTTGTGGGTACCACATTTTAGCAAAGATATTGACAAGCTAAAACTTTCAGGAAGGTGAAGGGGCTGAAGTCCATGCTATATAGGAAGATGGAAGGAACTACTGATGCTGAATCTTGGAGAAAAGGTTTAAGTCAGGGATAATAACAGATTCCAAGTGACTGGTTACTGCTCTGAGCCTCCACTTCAGGAAATCGGCCTGCTATAGGCACTTCAAACTTGCCTCCTGCTCCTGACTCACATCTTCTTCCTCCCCTCCTCCACTCCAAATAGAATGGATACACATCCACTCGCCTTTCATCCCTTTTATGTTTTATCGTCCCCCATTAGCATGTAAGGGTAGGGACTGTCTTTTTGCTTCTCCGTGCATTTACAGCCCTTAGCAGGGATCAGCATAGAGCTTGTCACATAGTAAGCGCTTTAGGCATCTTTCTCAATATCTGTCATATGTGATTAGTCTTATTCTATTTAGTTTCAGAATGCTAACAACCAACACAAGTTGCAGAAAGGCATACTGAGACTTAATATAATTGCCAACAAAAGTGAAAGGTTACCTCATAAAGCAATGAGCTCTCCCACACTAGAGTTCCATTGCTCAAGAGGATTTCTGTTCAATCATGGGTTGGACTAGATCTAAGATCTTTTCTAACTCCTGAGATTCTGTGAACTTTCCTTATCAGTTAATGGATTGAAACTGCATTTAAAGCTTTCACAGTTTGGCTCTACTCTACCATTCCAGACTTCATATATATTATTCCCCTTCACACACTGTACCTTCCAGCTAAAATGTACTCACAGTGCTTTCTATTTTTATGCCTTTGCCCAGCCTCTGCCCAGTGTTCCTGGGCCATACCTCCCTCCAAGCTTTGCTCAAGAGCTATCTCCTACACAAGGACCTTCTTGATCTCCCCCTAAATTATCTTGAGTTTACTTTGTATTTTGTTCTACTTAAATATTGTTGGCCCTCGATAGAACATAAGCTCCTTTGGGGCAGGAAGTTTAGTTTTTCACTCCATGCCTTTTGATTGTACTCTGTGAACCACTCTTGAGCTCCCCACCACCTAAGAAAGGCCTAAAACCTGGATTGGCCAATCAGGAGAAAGACATTTTTTTTTGGCCCACTCTTAGTTTAACCTACCATACTGCCTTGTGTGCTCTGGCATAACAGACATGCTTTGCTTTGCTCTCTGAGTGAGCCCAAAATGCCCCTTCCTATGTCAGCAACTACAGCGCCAGATGAAGCTGACCAAGAACATTCTGCTGTTTATGACTACCAAGGACAAAGCGCCTTGAACGGGACACTAGCTTGAATAATGGGACTTTTTTTATCTTGCTATTTTATGGACACATGTTATGTTATGATATATATGGATACACACACACATACACATATAGTCATGTTAATGATAAAAGTAACACAAACATCTGGATCTACAATTTCAATTGATACTTTCACACTTCTTTTATCTTACTGTATATACAATCTATCCTATTAAGAAATTCCTTTCTCATGATGTTATGGTTAACACATGGAGACTATAATTTTGGTTGACACAGGCACCCTGAGTTGAGATTGCTCTAAATGTATAAAGGGGCTCCTTCAGCTTGTTTATTCTGAGTTCAGAATTATTTTCTGACTCCCATGCATACATGATTCTTTGCCTTAATGAGAATAAATAAGCACATTATAGCACATGTACAGCCTGATTGTTTGTTCCTTGGTCAAACCTTTGGAAAGGTGAACCCCATTCTGTTTGTTCTTAGTGCAAACCTTCGGTTAAGGGGAAAACTGATTGTTTCTTTGGACCAAACCAAATGGTTGACAACTCCATGCCCGGAATGCTCTCCCTTCAAGTCCCAGCTAAGATCCTACCTTCTACAAGAACCCTTTTCCAGTGCCTCTTAATGCAAGTGCCTTCATCTACCCTGCAAACATTCTGTTCGTACATAGCTGTTTACACGTTGTCTCCCCTATTCCACTGTGAGCTCCTTGAGGGCAGGGACCTTCTTTGTTGTTTCTTTGGGTCTCGGTTGCTTAGTACAGCGCCAGGTATGTAGGAGGCGTTTAATTAGTGCTTGTTCTTTGATGTTGCGGTTGGAACCTCAGCACCTGGCACGTAGGTGGCGGTAATTAAGTGCATTTTAATTAACACTGGCTGCCTGTCTGAGCCTGACCCCGGGGAGTGAAGGAGCTCGGCTGAGGTTGGGGGTTGGCCTGGATGCCAAACCCAGGCTTTGCCCCGCCCCCGCACGTGAGACTCAGTTTCCTCATATGCAAAACGGCGATAACAACCCCTGCAGAGGGTGCAATCTGACAGGGCGCTGCTCAGACACCAGCCCCATCGTGGAGAGGCTCAGGCCGGGCCCGGCTGCTCCCAGTGGGACCGTGGGCTGGTCACGCCCCCTCTCTAGGATTCAGTTTCCTCCATTGTAAAACAAGGGTGGGAGGAGTCAGTGTTGGACTCAGTTACCTCGAAACACCTCCTGGTTGCAGGTGATCCGAACTTGCAGCGCCCGAGGCCAGATGACACTGATCAATCCTGGCCGCCCAGTCCTGACTGGACTGAGTGGTCTGCGCTTGCGCCCTTGTCAGTCAGCTGCGAGACTCTTAGACCTGAGAAAGAGGTTCCTAGAGGGGCAGGTTACGTCATCTCTGAGGGGCGGGACCACACGAGGGTAAGATCCTATTTTTTCATTGGTCGCTTTCCAGGGATGTTTCTCTAGCCTGGGTTTCTAGCACCTGTAGCTCGAACTGGTTCCTTGCCCGTACTAAATATGGCCGCGAAGACTTCACGTTTCTCTCGCGGGACCAAAGTGTGCGCACGCCTCACTAGCATTGTCCAAGCCCATTGGGTAAACCTGGAGTATCGTCAGCGTTGATTGGCTGAAAGAGGCGGAAAGGAAAGCAGCCAGCAAGTTGATTAGTAAGGCCGTTCGCGGGATAGTGTTTGTGGCGCGAAGTCAGGTTTCTTCTAGGTGGAGAAACTGCGGGATTCCTCGGGCTCCCAGCGGACTTTGCAGACGCGGCCCCGCTACAGCCCTCGGGGCGCTGTGGCCACCATGTGGAACAGTAATGGAGGAGCTGGGCGAGAGGCTTTAAGGGAGGGGGCACAGAAGGGGAAAGGGAAATGTACAAAGAGGTGGAGTGGGAGGCTCGTCTAGGTTCCGAGGATAGGGGTGCTGAAGTGGGGGGCTCTCAGGGTAGAGAGGCTTGGCAGCGGTCTGGGGATAATAGGCGGGGGCAGCTGGGGATAGAGGTTCTAAAGGGGTCTGGAGATGGGGTGCTAAGCAGGGGACCAGGTGGGGAGAGAGCCTTGGCCCTAATCTGAGGCTGGGGGATAATGAAGGCGGGGGACGGACACAGGAAGGAGACCAGGTGGGGAGAGATGTCCGGTCCTAATCTGGGGGTGGGAGATCATGAAGGAGGGGACAGACACAGGAAGGGGTGGGTGGGGTGAGAGGCTTGGCCCTAATCTGGGGGTGGGGGATCATGAAGGCGGGGGACGGACACAGGAAGGAGATCAGGTGGGTAGAGATGCCTGGCCCTGATGTGGGGTGGGGGAAGATGGGCCGGGTGTCCACTATGGGATGGAGGATTCTTGACTCCAGCGAGGAAAAGTGATTCTGATGTCTTTGGTCTGCTGTTAATGCCAGGTGGATTTGATGGAGGCTATGGGAACACTTCCTACGTAAGTGGTGGCTACACACAGCCCCCAGGGGGGTTTGGCACTCCTACTGCTTCTCAGGCTGAAAGGAAATCAGTAAGTTGAAAATAAAGATAAACAGTTGGCACTGTTTTATTTACTTCTTCCTAAAGTGACTCCCTGCTTAGAAATGAATACCCATTTGTGATATTTAAGTATAAACAGAATTGACTTGGTAATGTGGGGATGTCTAGGGGATGGGCTGGGCAGGAGAGGATGTGGAGATAAGCTTAATAAATGTTTGTCAAGTCCTCCTTTAATTTGTATTTGTTTCTATGGTTTTATTTCTATTTTTCTTAATTTTTTAGCTCAAATTAATTTTATGTATCATAGAGAATCAATAAGGACAGAAAGGGAGGAATGAACAGAATATTCAGTCGATCAGCACAGACTGTAAATAAAATAGCCAATGATTGACTTTAGGGAGTAGGAAAGGGCTTCCTGATTAGATACTGGAAGTATCAGAGCCTTCCCTTTTTGCTTAGAGCCACAGAAGGGAAAGGGGAACCTAGTGATGGGGTGGGGCCTGTCTCACATAAATTGGATCACTCCTCAACGGTAGCCACAGCTCCCATGGAGTCATCTCTGCAATCTAGCCTTCTCACAGTGGTGCAAGGAGGAAGTACTGTCTCAGGATGAAAAATAGGTCCCATACCTCTCTCTTGTCTTCTACCTCTACTTCTGAGGACTCTCCAGGAATATGGTTTCATTTTTAAAATTAACAAAACAGCTAGTGAATCTTTCCTTGAGTAAGTTGCTGTTCCCCACATTCAAAGGCTCCATCTTCCTTTGAGACTTTCGTGCTTTGGAAGGGATGGATTGTAGATTTTGACCTTTTCTAAAACTAGCTGCTGATTAGACTGCACATAGACGGCTGATTCTGATGTATTCCCTATTTCAGTATTCAGTTTCTTGTAAAGATAGTTTTATTTTTTTGTCATATTATTTACTCATTAGATCCCGTACCTTTAAGTGTCTTCTTGGAAAAAGTTTTCATGACTTCCAGTTGACAGGCTTCTGAGTAGCTTACAAGCTTTTGGCTTCTTTTGTGTCTTAAACCTGAACTACATTTTCCAACCTCCTCCGGGCCCCACTTCATATTAAAGATGCCAGTTATCAAAATACACATAAACTTGGTTTGGTGGTGCTTGTCAGATTCTTTATGTGGATTTTCTACTTCTTCGTTCTCTGCAGTAAATGTTGGCCCATAAGCTACAGTTCCCTTCACAAGGGTCTTTTTGCTTAAGCTCATCACAGAAAGCACAGCAAGGTAACATCATGTGTTCCTTGAAACGTTTCTTGTTGGGCGCACAATAAAGCCAATTCTGTTGGTTCTTTCCTTTAGGAAAACCCTTGAGCCAGCCTCCTATTTAGCCATAGCTTCCTTCTGAATCTGTTTTCTTGGGGAGTGTCAGTATTGACAAGGGTCAGTCCTTCCATTAGAATGGAATTCTTTAATTCTGGTAGAATGTCACTTCCGCTCTGTTGCCTCCTTGGGATATGGAGGGGTTTGGTTTTCTAAATGTAAGTCCTAGCCCGTGTGGCCCCAAATTGACGTGGTCTTGGAAGCAAGAGGGAGCAGGGAGGGGGGCAAGATTCAGTAAAACCTTGGTCTAATTTGATGTCTACCTCCTGGCTCAGTTAGGAAAAAATAAGTATTTGGTATTCCCAAAGCCCTTTTGAGTCGTCTTAGCTAGAATTGAGACGCTTTATGCAGTGGATACTTAAAGAATGTGTGCTTACCTAAATGTGGCTTGGGATCAGTACATTGTCCTCATGATAAGAAACTAGTGCATCCTTTGTAATCTTGTACACAACAATATTGCAAGAAATTTCTCTGTGTGGGCTGAAATAAATTTGGGACTCTTTCTTTTCATCCCCTTACCTCCAAATTATGACGCTTGCCTAGGGTCACTGAGTAAATTAATGGAACCTTAGTTTTCTTGTGCTAAAAACAGATGTAATGAAGATCTCAGAGGCTATGTGAGGTGAAAACCAAACACAAGAGTGTCCTGAGTGGGATCCAACTCCGCACATGTTGTTTCTCTCATAGACAGAGGAGAACTCCAGCTTTCAGTCTGCTCTGTCTTTTTGTTTGTTTTTGTTTGTTTTTGTTTCAGTCTTTCACTGCTGATCCTTAGTATCCAGCTGATCGAGTTTTTCTTTGAGATCCCTGTGGTTGTATGAGGGAGACTGACCGGTGTGTTTTCTTTACAGAGAGCACGAGCCCAGCACATTGTCCCTTGCACCATATCACAGCTCCTTTCTGCCAGCCTGATTGATGAAGTATTTAAGATTGGGGAGATTGAGATTTCACAGGTATGGCAACAACATCTTGGTAGAATCCCTGAATAATGGTTTGTGATTAAAAGGGCATAAGTTTCACCCTGGGACTCAGGAAAATCATTGTCTACCTTTTTACGTAGGTCACTATTGTGGGAATAATCCGGCAAGCAGAGAAGGCGCCGACTAACATTGTTTACAAAATCGATGACATGACGGCTGCGCCGATGGACGTCAGACAGTGGGTGGACACCGACGTAAGTGCGTGGGGATGCATGGGAAAGATCCTTTGGTGTGAGTGAACTTCCACACGGTCTCAGGCTTGTGGAAAGTGCATAGCTTTGCTGGACTCTGCTGCAATCAGACCACATCAGGAGTATTGGGATGCCCCATTTTAGAAAGGACATTGGTAAACTAGAATGTGTCTGCAGGAGGGAGCCCAAGGTTGTGAGGCTACTGAAGATGACTATGATATATCAGAATCAGTTGAAGGAATGAGCTATGCTTAGCCTAAAGAAAAGAAGGCTTTTGGGAAGGGGAAGGATGACAGCCTACTTCAGGTATTTGGAGGGTTATGAAAGAAATTTGCTTTGTTTGGCCCCATGGGCTCCCTTGGGTGGGGAGATAGTGCTATCCCCCTCACTGGAGGTCTTTAAGCAAAGGCTGGATTGTACCCTAGTCACCCAGCCTTGCTTCATGGAGTAGGTGGAGCATGGACCTTGAAGGATGGGAAAACCCCTTCATTCTGGATGAAAGAAGCAGCATGAGCCCACATTGGCCGGGCTGTGGGGAGAGGTAGCCCAGGAAGAGGCACCTGTTCAGTCAGACAGCACCACTGTATTTGTCTCTGGGACCACGTTGCCAGACGGTCTCATTATACCTCATAGGGTCAGTCAAATGTGAAGACTCTGCATGAGAGCCTTTGGAATACCTTTCCTAAAGGTGGATGGGGATAGAATGTGAAGATGAAGGTACACTCTATTAAGTGCCCAGGCTGAGTCCTTCATCAGGCCAAATGTATGTATGCATTCTGCCATGCATAGAGACAGAGTGGCTAGTCACCCATTTAGCGTGAGGTGAGAGGTGCAGGTTAAGCCTAATAACAACCTCTCTTGCCTTTGTTTTCTTGGAGGGGGGGGACCTGTGACTTCATTGGTATAGGGAAGTCCTTGCTGAGGAAATGACCTCTCCTAATGCAGATCCATAACTGTTGTGTGACTTCTGCGCTTTGAGAATTGCCTGTACCACTGAGAGCTTGTAGCAGGGTCACTTGAGTTCAAGTCTTCTCTGCCCACTGCCCCACAGGGACTCTCTTCGCTCTACACCTTTCTCAGTGCCAGTGATTCTACCTTTAGAAATAGACTCATTTCTTTTAAGTCCTCTTTCCTTCTTGCTTAGATTATTGTAACGTCCTCCTGACTAGCCTCCCTGACTCCAGTTCTTCCAATCTATCTTACATTATATTGCCAACCTAACTATTCTTTTGGTCTTATTCCTTTGATCCAAAACTTTATGTGGCTCTCTGCCTACCAAGTAAAGTCCAGACTCCTTTGCATGCCACTGGTGTTGGGAATTCTGCCCACTCTGAAGTGTTATTGGCTGTTGGAGTCTTGAGCTATTTCGACATTCATTCTTAAAGTCTTCTTAAAGTTGAGTCTGAGCTGGACCTTGAGGAGAGAGAACTGAGACCAGGGAAGGGCAGCACCTGACCCAGAGTCCTTAGGAAAGCTAAGAGTGTGACAGGGCTCTTCATTCTAACTTCAAGACCCCCTGTTATGGAAAGAATAGAAATAACCTCTCTTGCCATGCAGCTATGCCTGTTCTTAACTTTCATTTTCCTTACCCATGTTGGTAATTAAACAGACACATTAGCCAATGACCATAGAAAACTCACCGATTGATTTTTGCCTCCCCTACTCTTAGGACACAAGCAGTGAGAATACTGTGGTACCACCAGAAACCTATGTGAAAGTGGCTGGTCATCTCAGGTCTTTCCAGGTAATGTTGGACATAAGTAATAATCATCACTCGTTTATATACCACTTTGCAGTTAACCTAGTGCTTCATTTACAGTGACCCTGGGAGGCAGATAGTACAATTATTACAGGTGATGAAACTGAGGCTCATAATGATGTGAATTGCCCACCATCACATAACCACTACTGTCAGTGTTGGGAATAAATAATAGGTTCTTGAACCCCATCTTCTGGCAAATTATGACTCTTCAGAGTAAAAACATTTACCTTTTATACACACCAAACGTGGTCTGTATTTGTCCCACAGTATTCTGGGCTGTGTCAGAATTGTTAAAACCTGTGAGTTTGAGAACAGTTCATGAAGTGTTACATTTTCTCCTGTCTCTTTTGTAGAAAACAGTTCTCATTTTCCATTTCAGTGAGCACTTAGAAAATAACAGTTGGGTCTAGTGGAAAGAACACATGCGTGGGTTCTGCTCACTTCACATTTAGAAGACCTAAATGCAGGACGGCTAAGTGGTGCAGTGGATAGAGCACTGGCCCTGGAGTCAGGAAGAACAGAATTCAAATCCAACCTCAGACATTTACTAACTGTGTGATGCTGGGCAAGTCACTTAATCCTGATTGCCCCCCCCC
Organism: Vombatus ursinus; assembly: GCF_900497805.2. Taxonomy (NCBI): domain Eukaryota; kingdom Metazoa; phylum Chordata; class Mammalia; order Diprotodontia; family Vombatidae; genus Vombatus; species Vombatus ursinus. Next base: position 3,081,585 of record NW_020954555.1, on the reverse strand, counting down.
CCCCAAAAAAGACCTAAATGCAAATCCCATCTTCAACACTTAGCAGCCATTCGAGCTTGGCCAGGTCTTTTCTTTCCTGAAACTTATTTTCCTCACCTATAAAATGGGAGTAGTATTTATACTACTTGTTTTTAAGGCACTTGTGACAAAAGCACCTTGTAATTATCCTCTATGAATGTGAGATTGGTAGTAGTGATACTTGAAGTCAGTTACTTAAGATCCCTTAAGCTGTGGTATCAAGTCCAGTGTAAAGTAGTCTTGTAGTATTATGTTCCTATAAAAATTAAGGGGGAAGAGGCAGAGGGGTGGGGTCTGTTCTCAGACCTGAAATTCTTAGGTTTCTTTAAGAAGACCAATACTGTCAGTAACAGCAGACCAGCAGTTTAATCTCCCTTCCCCCCTCCCTCAGTTCTATGTTAAAAACCTGCCTGCTTGACATCTAATATTAAGTATTGTTTCAGCCCCTTTCTGTCTCTGCCTGTGAATTGTGAGGATGTCAGCTACCTGGAAATCCAAATAGAAATTTAAGCTGGTCTGGAATATTGTGTCCGTGTCCCCAGAGTCCCCTTGTGCCTGTAAATAAGTACAGAGCTTTGCTGATAGTTATGACAAAATGCTCTTAAAGGAAAACTTCCACAGAGCAGCTATATTTATGAATCTGATGCTTCAGAAGACGCAGACCCCAGATTCTATGTTTAACTTGCAGTCTGTATTAGTGGAAAGAGGATTTACCCCAATGAAATTGGGGAGTACTGGAGACAGAAAGCCCCTAGAAAAGTTCCCAAAGGATGTGTGTAGCTCCTGTGCTCAACTTCCTGGGGAGTCAGAGAAATAAGGCAACCCTGGTCAGACATAGGCCGGGAAGAAGACAGGGGCCAGAGTCCTGAGCTCAGACTGAGGAAGGGGCAGCTAAGTCGTTCATCTCATTGTAGAAAGAGGGTGGATGTGTTCATATACCCTAAGATGAAACTACATCTATTTTGCATAAAAACTGGGTGACACGTGGTCATTAGGGTCCACAATTGGCCTAATCGGATACGGCAGGCTATTAAGGGTTAACTAGACTTTTGGGGGACAGTCTGGAAAATCTGACTACCATTGATTCTTTTTTTTGCAAGGCAGTGGGGTGAAGTGACTTGCCTAGGGTCACACAGCTAGTAAGTGTCAAGCGTCTGAGGTCAGTTTTGAACTCAGGTCTTCCTGAATCCAGGACCAATGCTCTATCCCACTGTGCCATCTAGATGCCCCCTTACCATTGATTCTTAATGTTGCTTTTGTGGTCAATAATTCATCATTCTAGACAACCAGATGCAGGAGAAGCCCAGGCCATCACTGACTTTCATGTTGGCGTCATCCTGCCTTAGAGGCAGCTTGAAGAGAGCTCCTGCTGTGTTCCCTTCTTTGTCCTAAACTGTCTTGTTATTTTAACAGAACAAAAAGAGCTTGGTGGCATTTAAGATTCTTCCTCTAGAGGACATGAATGAGTTTACCATCCATATCCTGGAAACTGTCAATGCCCATATGGTACTAAGCCAATCTGTCAGCCAGGTGAGTACTTCTGGAAGGTAATTCTTTGGTCAGTCAGTCCATCAGTAAGCATTTATTAGGCACCTACTGTGTGCCAGGCACTGTACTACCTGCTAGACATACAGAGAAAGGCAGAAGATAATGTTCTGGAGGAGCTCACAGTCTGATGGGGGAAACAAAATAGAAACATTTATGTGCAAACAAGATAGACATAGGGCAGATCAGTTTTTCTTTCTCTAGGATGTTGGAAATAGGATAAGATTTAGAGCTGAGAGGATATGTGTGTATGGTTTTTTTCTTCTGAACTTAAACACCATAAAAAGAACATTTACCTATATATAGAAGCACACAAAGAGAGGATTCTCTATGTATCCAGGAATCAATTTCATACACTCACTCATCTTACTGTATATTACTTTAAGAACTGAATTGCTAGTCTATGATTCCTTCTGAATTTCTGTGAATTTTTAAAATGTTAGATTGTCCCCCTTTTTTGTATCGCTAGTGCTATCTCTTCCCAATCTTCTCAATTTATAAACTGAGAAGAAGAAATGAGGTGGGCGGGGACCCCTTGTAACGCATTTGCAGAGTTAAGCAAAATGAATCCATGATGTTGACTGCATTCAAAACCTTATGTCTTAATCAAATTACCAGTATCAAAAATGAAGAGGGTGAATGCACCACCAGTGAAGATGAAATTAAAGCAATTATTAGCAGCTGTTTTGCCCAATTATACACCAATAAAATTGACACTCTAAATGAAATGGATGAATTTTTTAAAAATCTAAATAGAATACCTAAATAATCCTGTCTTAGAAAAAGAAATTGAACAAGCCATCAGTGAGCTCCCTAAGAAAAAAAATCCAGGATTAGATGGATTTACAAACAAATTCTACCAAACATTTAAAGAACAATTCCAATACTTTTATAAACTGTTTGAAAAAATAGATAAAGGAGTCCTACCAAATTCCTTTCATGACACTAATATGGTTTTGATACCTAACCTGAGGAGAGCACAAACAGGAAAAGAAAACTATAGACCAATTGCCCTAATGAAAATGGACACAAAAATTTTAAGTAAAATACTAGCAAGGAGATGTATCACAACATTCATATGCAATAACAGGTTGCAGGACTGGTTCAGTATTGGGAAAACTATCAGCTTAATTGACCATATCAAAAACAAAAGCAACAAAAATCATATGATTATATTACTAGATGCATAAAAAGTATCTTGTTTTGTTTTTAATTTTTTTTTTTACGCAATTGGGGTTAAGTGACTTGCCCAGGGTCACACAGCTAGTAAGTGTCAAGTGTTTGGTCTGAGGTTGGATTTGAACTCAGGTCTTTCTGACTTCAGGGCTGGTGCTCTATCCACTGCGCCACCTGGCTGCCCCGCATAAAAAGTTTTTTACAAAATACAACATGTATTCCTATTAAAAACTCTAGAAAGCATAGGAATCACAATGGAGCTTTTCTTAAAATGATAAGTATCTATTTAAAACCAAAAGCATGAATTATCTGTAATAGGGATGAACTAGAAGTCTTTCCATTTAGATCAGAGGTGAAGCACAGATGTCTATTATCACCACTATCATTATTGTACTAGGAATACTAGCTATAGCAATAAGACAAGAAAAAGAAATTGAAGCAGCTTTGTGCAGAGGATATGATAGTGTCCTTAGACAACCCAAGAGAATCGATTAAAAATCTAGTTAACAATGAACAACTATACAGAGTTGCAGGATATAAAGTAGACCCACACAAATCCTCAGCATTTTACTGACAAAATTTGGCTCCAAGAGATGGAAAGAAAAATCCCATTTAAAATAACTGCAGACTGTATAAAATACTTAGGAGTCAACTTGCCAAGACGCACAAGAACTCAGAACACTATTACAAAACACTTTTCACAGAAATAAAGACAGATTTAAACAATTGGAGAAGTACCAATTGCTCATGGACAGGTTGAGCCAATATAAAAATGACAGTACTCTCTAAATTAGTTAATTCAGTGTCATACCAATGAAAATACCAAAGAATTACTTTATAGAGCTAGAAAAAATAATAAATTCATCTGGAGGAGAAAAAAGTCAAGAATATCGAGGGAATCAATGGAAAAAAAAGAGGAAAAAAAGTAGCTTAGTAGTATTAGATTTCAAACTACACTTCAACAAAATAATCTGGTATTGGATAAGAAATAGAGAGGTTGATCAGTGGAATAGACGAGGTGTGCAATATGCTGAACTAAATGACCACAATAACTTAATGTTTGATAAACCCAAAGATCTAAACTGTTGGGTACAAAAAATGAGCTGGGAGGCATGATTAGGGAGCAGTTCTGAAAACGATCTAGATGTTTTAGCAGACTGCACGCTAGATGTGAGTCAGCTGTGGTAGCCAGAAAAGGCAGTACCTTCTAGGACTGTGTAAGTCAGGGCATTGTTTCCAAGAGTAGGGTGGTGACAGTCCCCTGTCCTCTACCCATGTCAGACTCTGTCTGGAGTGCTGTGTTCAGTTCTGGGGGCTAAGCTGTCCATAAGCTGAAGAGTGCCAGAAGAGGGCCACCCAGACAGTGACGTGAAGTGGGGCTATTTAGCCTGGAGACGAGAAGGCTCAGGGGGCGCACGGTGGCTGTCTGAGAGTGTTTGGAAGCCTGTAGTGTGGAGAAGGGCTGGACTTTGGGGGGTGGGGTGGAAGGGACCAAAGGCCAATTTGGGCTGGGCGTCAGGGATGACTTCCCGCCAGTTAGAGCAGCCCAGAAGGGGGTGGGCCGAGTTGGAGGTGGTGGCTTCCTGGGAAGAGGCTGAAAGACCATTGTTGGGTCTGGTACAGTGGGAATTTGTCCAAGATGGGTTGGACTGAATGGGTAGTGAGCTTCCTTCCAATTCTCAGATTCCGTGATTCTTTAATTTGACAGCATACACAACTGGTCATCCAGTTTTGCTTTTTTTTTTTTTTCCGTCCAGTTTTTTCTTGAGGACTTCCACTGAGAAAGAACCCCTTCACTTGTGCATAGCTCTAATTGTTAGGAAGGGCATTACTCGTCACCCCAATCCTAGATTTGCTTCTTTGTAATTTTTGCCTCTTCCTGCTAATTGTGGTCTCTAGGGCCAAGCAGAGTAATCTCCTCTCTTCCGGTCTTTGAAGCATTTGAAGACTGTACTCTCCTGTCCTCTCCTGCCCCACTCCACCCCACCCCAAGTTTCCTGCCTATTCCTCCAGCTCATCCGTGGCCTCATTAAAATGTGGTACCTCTCACCAGACACGTCTTCCGAGAAATAGTCTGAACTCAGCAGAGGGTAGGAGGTCTGTCACCTCCCTAGTCCAGGCAACGACGCTTCCATTAATGCAGCCCAGGGTTTTCTTGGCTTTGTTGGCTCACGCTGAATTTACAATCTGCTAAGCCCTCTCATATCCTTTTTTTTTTTTTTTTTTTTTTTTTTTTTTTTTTTTTTTTTTTTT
>NW_020954555.1:3058748-3076576 GCF_900497805.2 Vombatus ursinus | reverse complement strand
AGTAGGTGTCAAGTGTCTGAGGCTGGATTTGAATTCAGGTTTTCCTGACTCCAAGGCCAGAGCTCTATCCACTGTGCCACCTAGCTGGGCTTCCCCCCACCAATATCCTTTTCAAACTAGCCCTGCCTTGGAGATCATTGTGTCCAGGGTTTCACAACTGTTTGTTCATGGCAGATTTTTGCCAGTTTGTCTAACTTTTACTACCAAAGACCCTTCCATCTTAAAAACCTAAACTCAAAAAAAAAAAAATCTGACTCTTGTTCTTTCTCTCTGTTCACTCTAAACACCCTGCCCAGTATTATGAAACACTGACCTCAACTGATGTTACACATCTTAGAGCAAAAGAGTACAGAAGAATTGTTCTTTCCCATGTCTGAGGGGCCTTCCAAGAGGCCCTGCAACTTGACCTTAGGGGAGGGAACTTGGGTCCAGAGAGTGGAATGCTGCCCTGTGAGGCTGGCGGCAGGGCTGGACTAGAACTCGTCTCCTGATTCCCAACCTAGTACTTTAAGTGTCCTTTTTTTTTCTTTAGCCCTTGGCAGGAAGACCTTCTCTCAGCACCTCTGGAATAAGGGATCCAGGAAGCTTTGGGGGAAACAGCTTTGGTGGGAGTAGTCTTATGCCGGCAAATGGCCTCACTGTAACCCAGAACCAGGTAAGCCTCGTGTGTGAAAGCATCAGTATCCTGGCTCATGTGCCCACTAATTATGATATTCTAATGCCATGCATGTGCTGCTATTTCTCCCATATTTTATTTCTTTTTTTTTCTTTTTTGTATTTTTTTTTTTTTTGGAGGCAGTCATGGTTAAGTGACTCATCCGGGGTCACACAGCTAGTAAGCATCTGAGGCTGGATTTGAACTCAGGTCCTCCTGACTGCATGGCCAGTGTTCTGTCCACTGCACCACCTGGCTGCCCCTACTCTCGTTTTTCAGTGAGTTAATCCCTCCCTGCCTTCTTTACTAGTATCATTTTTTTAGAAGGAGAATGCGGGATTCCATTCTATTCTTTAATTTTTAAAACTTGCTAAATCAAAATGCAGCCTTGGAGCCTCCCCTCCAGCAGTGTCTCCCGTTCATATGTGATTGCTCAATAGATGTGTAAAGGTGCCATTGTTGGAGGGCCCTCTGGCTGTCGGTATCAAGGAACTATTCTTAGGGATTTCAGTGTCTGCATTGGTGACCCCAGATCTTCCCGCTGCTCATCTCCCGCTGAACTTCAGCTCCGCTGCGGCGCGGTCGCTTTTTTACACTTCTTTTGCTTGCCCCATCTCTCATATTTGGGGCTCTCCTCTCCCTCACCCAAGCCTCCTCTTGTTCCTGCTCTCCCTAGCACCAAGCTGATTTGTCTCTGTTATAATCTGTGGTCCCTGGACCATCCCTCACTTCCATTCCACCTCCTCCATTCTGCTTGTACTTACAGACTCACCCTTGACCTCAGTGCAACCCTGGAGCTCCTGGCCTTGCTCTGCCCACTGTCACTCACCGTTTCAGGCCTCTGGGGACTTGGTGCTGGATCAGCTCTCCCCCAGCTGTTCCTGCAGAACATCACTGTCAGCATGGCCCAGGTTTCCCCCCACCCCTGCTCGCTCTTCTGAATTCATTCCTTCGCTTGGTGGCACTGCCATTTGAGCGGGTCCTTTGTTCATCGTGAGGTGTTTTTGGTTTTGTTTTTTAATTCATTGATGTCTTTTGTTTTTATACAACTTCCATTTCCCAGTATGTCCCTCCTACCTCTTCTTCCCAGACCACCATCCCTTAAAATAAAAAAGAGACAAAGGGAGAAGCAGTTCAGCAAAACTAACCCTTGCATCCACTGATTCTTAATAGATTCCATGGTGTTGCACGCCCACGGACCTTGACCCCGCCTGGAAGGGAGAGGGCTTCATTCTCATATGTCTTCTTTGCACCAAGCACGGTCATGACAGGGGCTCAGTGATCAGTTTGGTGGTGTTCTTTCCACCTAGTTGTTGTAGTCATTGTGTGTATTGCACGAGCAGGTCCTATCAGCTGCATCTCTACAGCATGTCTCTGGTCTTTCCCTCTTCATTCCACAGTCAGGGCCCTGATACAGTAACCTCCTTCCAGGTCTCCTCATCCCTCCATTCTTCTCACTGCTCCCAGAATAATCCTTTCCACAAGTGGTTCTGCTCGTATCTCACAAAGATCCCAAGCAGCTTCATGGGACTGCAGAGGAAAGTTCACCTTGCCTGACAGTCACACTCCCCTCTTCTCAGCCTGGTTCCATTCCGACTTTCAGCTTTTATTTCCTACCATTATTTGCAACTTTGCAAATTCAAGGTGTGGTTTGCAGCTTGTCTGAAAAATGTCTAGGGAGTTGGGGGACTCCCAGCTCGGTATGAACTCCTGGGCTTCCAGGAGTGGGGAGGTGGTGGTCCCACGCTCCTCCATCCTGGTCAGATGCTGTGGTTTAAGAGGAGCCCTGAAGAGCTGCAGGGTGTCCAGAGGACAGCCAGGGTGGTGAAGGGCTGCAGGTCTGGCCTTGGAGCAGAGGGGATGTGAGAGCCAGGGTTAGAGTCTGGAGGGCCTTCACACGGAAGGGGATCACACTTGTTCTCTGGCCCCAGACAGAAGAACCAGGAGCAATGGGGGACGTTGGCAGGGGCCGGCTTTAGGCTTCACGTCAGGGAAAGCTCATTAGCTCGAGCTGTCCCTGCGTGGAATGGCCGCTCCGGACCATGAAGGTTCTTCTTTCTTGGAGGTCTCCAAGCAGAGGCTGGATAACCCCTGATCAGGTCGGTCTTAGCAGAGATTTGAACTAGATGGTCACCAGGGTTACTTCCAGCTCTCACTGAAGTCTGTGACTTCTCCCCTCCAAGCACTCTGAACTCTGGATGACTGTTAACTTCCACCCCTACCACCCTGGGCAGGATCAGACTGCTGTGCCCTTGGCTCCTTGCACCGGCCTGCCCTGCCTGTCTCCTCCGTCCCCACTCCCAGCCCCACACTCCGTCTCCTTCAACCCCACACAACGCTTTGTTCTGTCACTCAGAATGACGTGTGGCTTGCACAAGGCCGTCTGGTGTCCTGTGTGTCACATCCAGCACAGGGTGCACGTACTCAGCACTTTTAAGTGTTTTGTCATGTTGTCACATCAGGGTTTCCATCTGGCTTAACCGATTTCTCTTCCGAGTTTTTCCTAGTGGTGTGTTTATAGTGGATTTTCTGTGATCAGTCAGTCAGATTTTGATGGTTCTCCCCACAGGTGCTGAATTTGATTAAAGCATGCCCAAGGCCAGAAGGCATGAACTTTCAGGATCTCAAGTCTCAGCTTCACAACCTAAATGTGTCTGTAATCAAGTAAGTGCACTGACTCCCCTCCAGTCAGGCCTCCAGAACACGCATACTGACTTAACAGATGGTGTCTGAACTGCCCAGGCTGTCGGAGGAGGCTTGTGTGAGGACCTTCTCTGGCCAGAGCTGTCACAGGGTAGCTCCAAACCCCAGGAGGGTTTATGTGCCAGCCTTTAGGCTTGGTTCAGAGGATTGAGATGAGGCTGCGGAGCCCTTGGAGGGGAGGGGAGGGGGAGACGGGGAGACTGCCTGGGGCTGCAGGAAATGAACTTCTCTCTGCCAGTCCTACAGAACTTTCACAGAACAGTCACTACAGAACCTCACAAATAGGTTAAGAGATGAGCAAACTGAAGCCAAGGAGGGGAAGGAAGTAGCACAAGCTAGAGTCACAGCTGGTCAGTAGCGGAGGCCAGGCCTGAACCCCACTCAAGACTCCACCTTCGCTCACTGTGCCACATTGCCTGGGGCTCCTCTTTAGCCTCCTGTAGCCACAGACTCTGGTCAGCTTTCCCCTGCCCCATGAGAGACCTGTGCTCAAGTCTGCCTTCTCCTCTGCCTTGTGCAAACAGGGTGACCAAACTGTGGTCTGTATCGGCAGGAAGTGGGGGGAGCCTCTGGCCAGCTTCTCTCTCTTTACAAACCGCTCGTCTGAAGCGAGCTGAGCTCATGTTCTCTCTCTCCTCCAGGCAAGCTGTCGATTTTCTCAGCAATGAGGGACACATCTATTCCACCGTGGATGATGACCACTTCAAATCCACAGACGCGGAGTAACTCAACAGCTAGTTTTGTTTTCACAAGAGCCTCAGCTCCCACCGTGCGTCATTTGATCTAGTGACTGACAAGGTTTTCCACAGACACTCTCATATGCTTCCTCAGAGCTTCTGCTCCCCATCTCCTTCTGACGCCCCAGCTGACACCAAGCACACTTACCAGTCAACTAGCACAAACTCGCAGAAATGTCTGGACTTGGTGGAGGGAGGCACCATAGGAGTCAGGGGAAAATATTATTTAAAAGAGGGTTTGAAAACTTGTGTCTTAAAGCTTCCCTCCCTCAGAAAAAGTGGGCGGGCCTGAATGTCCTGGGGCCAGCCAGCGGGGCCTTGTTTTCTGGCCATGGCTTCCAGATCAGGCAGCAGGGGTGGCTGGACGGATGTGTGTGCACCTGTTGTAGTAATGCTGATGAACGTGATGCTGAAGAACGTATGGGAAGATCATTAGTTAGAGTGCAAAATAAACATGACCTGATCTTGGGTTAACATTTTTTAAGTGTTCCTGTTTCATTAACTCACCAGAACATTAGGGTCGAAGACTTGCCTTTTTTAAAGTAAGTTCTATTAGTGTCTTTTGTTTTTACATCACACTCATTTCTAGATCTGCTGCACTCTCTTCTAACAAAGAAAAATAGCCATGTAAAAACAGCTGGTTTGGTGATGCATTGGACAGTCAACAAATACTTATTAAAGTGCCTGCTGGGTGCCGATCACTGTGCTGAGCACTGGGGATACAAAGAAAGGCAAAAGATAGTCACCGTTCTGGAGGAGCTCAGTCTGATGGAGGAGAAACAAGCAGTTGTACAACAGGATGTAGATGGTATCAGTTGGAAACAGTCACTGGAGAGGCAGTACTAGCATTAAAGGGGATCGGGGAAGGCTTCCTTTAGAAGGTAAGCCTGGAGATGGATTAGGAAGAGAGTTCCAGGGACGAGGGACAGCCAGTGCCAATGCCTGGAGTGAGCAAATGGAGCTTACCGGAACAGCCAGGAGACTGGATCACAGAGCACCTGAACTAAGTTAAGCAAGATTTAACAAGATTGGAAAGGTAGGGAAGGGGCCAGGCTGGGAAGGGCTTTGAACAACCAGTGGGACTTCACGTCTGGCGCCGGGGTGATAGGCCTGGAGTTGACTAGATCAAGGGAGGGTTGACGTCCTATGGACTCTCTAGCTAAAGATCTGTTTGACAGCTGAGTGAGGAGAACCTGAGGCAGGGAGGCCCACCAGCAGGCCATTGTAGTAATCCAAGCCGGAAGCACTGAGGGCCGGCACCAGGGTGGTGGAGGCATCCAATGTTTGTGTGAAAGTCCTGCGGCTGAGCAGAGTCTGGCCACAGGAGGCTAGAAGAGGAGCCCCAGGCAATGTGGCAGGCAGTAAGAGAAGCTGGATGCTTTTCCAGTCCCCCTACCTCTGCTGAGAAGAATGGTCTGTCAGGGTGGGGAGCCTGCGGCCTGCCTTGAGGCTGCATGAGGCCTTTTGACTAAGTCCAAGTTTTACAGAACAAATCCCCTTAATGAAAGGATTTGTTCAGTGGAGTTTGGATTCACTCAAAGGGTGGCACTTGAGGACCTAGAGGGCCACGTGGCCTCGGGGGCTGCAGGTTCCCCACCATCGGCTTATTTCATTATCCGTTCTCCAGATCTCTTACCGTTTTTTCAGTTAGTCAAGAGGTTTTCTTCCTTTTCTTGTCATTATATCTACGTTGCAGTCGTCTTGTTTTATACGTCACTCTGATTCTGCTTACTTCAGTTCTGCATTGGTTTGTATAGATCTTCCTGTAACTCTGAATTCCTCCTTCCTTGTTCCTTACAGCACAGTAATATTCTGTTACGATCACAGGGCAGAATTTGTTCATCCACTTCCCTAATTGATGGACGTTAATTTTGTTTCTATTTCTCACTCACCACAAAAAGTGTTGCTGTGGATATTTTGGTACATACCACAGTTTTCCTTTCTGTTTTTAATCTCGGTGTATATACTTTGAACCTTTGGCCTTGGTATGTTTCAGCACCAGTCATCTGAAATCAGTCTTGATCATTGCCTTTGCCCTGAGCTTAGTCTTCTTCTGATGTCTTCAGTTGTCTCACTGGAGTCCTGCATGTTCTGATGCTGCCTTCCCTGTTTCTCTGAATTATTCCTTTCCATCCTTTCCTAAGAAAGGTACAATAATATTATATTACATTCACATGCCACATTTGGCAACCATTTTCCATTCAATGAACCTTTTTTTTTTCTTACTACTACATGAAGTACTACTATGAATATTTTTGTAAACACAAGACTTTCTAAAGTGCTTTAATTACTCCTGTGTGGACTCGGGCAGAGTAGGAATTAGACTCTTGATTCCTTGACAGAATGTGGTAGTTCTAAGACTTTAAACCTTGGGCTCCGTGTTTGGTATGTCACGTGGCTCTAATGTCATAGACAGTGGTGTCAAACTCAAATAGAAACAGATCCCTGCAGCCATGTATTGACTTGGTGAGTCATTTCAGTTGTGTCCAACTCTGTGACCCTATTTGGGGTTTTCTTGGCAAAGATACTGGAGTAGTTTACCATTTCCTTCTCTAAGCATATTGACTTAGAAAACCGCAATTAATATGTTGTTGTTTTGTGTTTTTATTTATGTTGTTAATCATTTCAATCTGCTTCCTATGCAGCACTAGGGAGTCAGTTTGCCTCTTCTGGCATAGACTGCAGGGGCGCCATATTGGTCCCAACTTCATACTGGTCCTTGGTAGCAAGTGACTTTCGGTCTCTGCCCCTTTAACTATCACTTAGCAGAACCAGTCTTTCCACTGTTGAAGTTTACAGATTCTGTTTCTCTGGAATGATGTTGCCACACTCAGAAACGGGGCCATGAAACCTTACATAAGGATGTCTGAGGGTCACATGTTGACTTAGGAAACCAGAACATTACCTCTGTTCTACTGTACTTTTAGAAATATTTTCCAATTACATTTTAATCTGTTTTAGCATATTCCAGAGTGCTGCAGGACACCGTAGACCAGTGTTTGACACCTCTTCTTGAGATCACCATTTTCCAGATGTCTTACCAATATTAATTTGGCTGCAGGATATTTTGGGGCTTGAAAAATATTGGTAGAATCCATATGTGCTGATAGGCTAGCAGTATGGACATATACCCTCTGAGATAAAGGCAAGAAAGAAAAGGGGCAAATGTCAGATGACTAGTGTTAAGTGTATTTTTGTTACCACTCCACCCCCACCCCCAAATGCCTCCCAAGTATTTCTGGTACATAATTTTGTGATCTGTTTTAGAAGGGAAAATATCACTAGTTTTCAAAATTAGTAACACTTGTTCACATCATGACAATTTCACGTTCCACGAACATCTAGCTGGGAAATGCTGTCCTAGATCACGGGCTCATGGATAGGGAATGGGACCTCAGAACATTTAGTCCAACCCCCTTTGTTCACAACCGAAAGTGACGGAGGTTGTGATTTGCCTGTGGACCCACAGGTGGTAAGCCTCAGGCTGGATCTGAGTCTGGGGCCTCTGGCTCCAGTATTTCCCACCACTTTGCTGCCCATAGATTCACACGTATAAAGTGTTTGAAAGCCCTGGAGGCTCTATGGAAACAGCACCTAGGCCATTGCTTCTAACTGAGAATGATCAGTGTGCCTAGAGGGGGAGGCGGCGTCTGAGCTAGGTGGGCTCTGAGGGAAGGAGATAGAATATCGACTGAGATTAGGGAGCAGGGGGAAAAAAGGGGAGGCAGTCAGGTAGCGTAGTGGATAGAGCACCGGCTCAGGTCAGGAGGACCCGAGTTCAAATCCGACCTCAGACACATAACACTCACTAGCTGCATGACTCTGGGCAAGTCGCTTAACCTCAGTTGCCTCACCAAAAACAAAAAGATTAGGGAATGAGCATTTCCAGTCGAGGAGAACAGGGCTCCACGGTAGGAGACTGTGGCATGTCAGGAACAGTGCGGGCAGGGAGTGTGGCATGGTGAGGGGTGGCGGGTAGTGTAGACGAGGCTGGAAGGGGAGATAAGAGCCAAACTGTGGAGTCCCCTGGATAGTCAGTCACAGACTTTGGACTTTATTCTACAGGCAAAATAGAAAGGCTTTTTGTTTGTCTAAATTTCTGTGAAGCTGTAAGGTTTGCAAAGTGCCTAATGGAAGAGGCAGCACTCGGGTATTATCCTCATAGAATAGATGAGTGCTGGGATCTCTAGTTGGACATCTTTATTCCCGGCTGCATGGGACTGCGGCGCTCAGGACTGTGCAGAGGAAGATTGTGTAACAGTGTGTGCAACGCAGACTGGAAAGGGAGAAATGGGAAGCAGAAATTTCCTCTTAATTTGGGGGTTAGGGATGGTGGGGAACAAAATGTCCTTAAGGACGTTCTGGGTCTAAATTCTGTGAGGCTTTTGAAGTCAGTGGAGATGGTGACGGTGGAGACAGATGGGAGGAACAGAGAAGGAGGAAGGGAGGGAACACTGAATAAATTTGCCCTGAGATGGTGCTCATTTGGGGCTTCGCAGGAAGGGCTTCTTGGAGGGGAAAATGAGTTTTGTCAGCGCTAAGAATCTGAAGTGCTGTCAGACTTTAACAAAAGGTCCCTCATCACACAGTAAAGGAGATCTGTGCACGCAGGTATTTCCTGAATGGTTGCCTGTGTTTCTGTATCACTAACCAATCGCCAGCGTGCTAAGCATTGTGGTTTGTAACCCAGTCAAAAGTAAATAAACTTGTTCACTGGGCTGTGACCTTGTCAGACCCACACATTCTTCAATTCTAAAAACAACCAAATCTTGCTTCCTTTTGGATCCACGGATGTTAGAGTTGCAAGGGTCCTCAGTGACAATATCATTTAACTTCTTCATTTTGCACGCAGATAAGGAAACAGAATCCCTCTTGCCTAAGGTCTCCATTAGGCTACTAGGATCCAAACTTCCTGACTTGCAATCAGTCAATCAGTACCAGAGTTTTCATTTAAAGAAAAGAGAGCCTGGGCACGCATACACCAACCACTAAGAATACAAACTTTTTTACATGTGGCTTTGGCAGGTTCATCTTCCTAATTCTGTCTGTGCCTGGCTTAATATCCTAATGAATTTGCTTTCCTTAGCATTGGCAGGCAGAAGCCAACCTAAGGTCAAAGTTTGCCACAAAGACCCAGTTGCCAACAGTGACCTTTTTGCCCCCTTTGCTAGCAAGGGGAAGGGATTTAGTTGTCTTGGGCATAACGCAATGCTGATTAAACCATAAAAGTGGGCTGCTGAGAGGTATAGACAGTCTAAATCCCATCTCCATACCTCAAGCAACCTACCTCCATCCCTGGGCGTGCACTCCATTCTCATCTCCACCCCTTGGAAACCCAGGCTTCCTTCCAGATTCATTCAGTTCATGTGTCACCATCCATTGGAAGCCTTTCCTGATCCATCTAGTGATTAGTGTTCATAAATCCAGTTCACACACAACTCAAGACATCACCTCTGTGATCTCCTTGGTCTTCTTTGAAAACAAAGGATGAACAAGTAATTAATGTTCTCTCCCTTCTCAAATTTTATATTTTATATAACATGCCCCTTTCCAAAAAGGATTTCTCTCACTCTCTTCATTGTTCATTTTTCTTTGTGTTTACTTCTAGACTCTCATTCTCTGATTCATGATCCCTATAATTATTTGGTCTCTCTCTTTTCTCTGCATTTTTCATGCGATTAAAGATTCCAAGGTACCCATTCTAGGCTCTCCCCTATAGGGGCTTTCTGCAACTACCTTGTATGTAGGGCTTACCCTGTGGATTCCGCTTTTCCACTGTATCTAATTTCCAGAACAATGCCAATCAATGATTGTAGATGTCAGAGAGGACACTATCCCACGTTAGGGCCCCTTCCCCATCACATCCCTGATTATGCAGCCCACCACTGATTTATATTCTCTTACTGATCTTTTTTTTTTTTTAACTACATCTGCCTTGAAAGTTCCCAAGTGACCTCAGAGTTAGTGAGCATCAGCTTCTAGGTTTTTGTTTTTTATTTTTTATTTTTTTTTGCTTTTGCTTTTTAGTGAGGCAGTCGGGGTTAAGTGACTTGCCCAGGGTCACACAGCTAGTAAGTGTCATGTGTCTGAAATCAAATTTGAACTCAGGTCCTCCTGACTCCAGGGCTGGAGCTCTATCTACTGCGCCACCTAGCTGCCCCTTGTTTTTTACTTTCTTATGGATTCTGGTGTCCTAGACCTTAGAGACAGTTGAAGTTACTTTGTCTTTGTCACATAATTTCTGTTTTGGAAAGGTTTGAGAGGTTGTGGGAATTGGAGAAAATGTCTAGTTTGCCATCTGCCTGCTTCACTTCTAATTTTATTATGCTGCATTGCTTTTGTTTACAAAATCTTTCAAAATTTATGTAATTAAAACTGTCCATTTTACCTTCTATGATCTTCTTTATCTCTTGTTCTGTTACAAACTCTTCCCCCATTTATAGATCTGACAGGTTAATTTCTTTCTTGCTCCTTTAAGTTATTTATAATGTCACCCTTTATGTCTGAGCCATGTACCCATTTGGATCTTATCTTGGTATACAGTGAGATGTTGGTCTATACCTAGTTTTTGCCAGAATGCTTTCCAATTTTCCTAACAAGTTTTTTTTTTTTTTGGTCAAAAAGTGAGTTCTTTTCCTAGTAACTGGGATTTGGAGGTTTATCAAACACTAGGCTACTGTACTCATTTATTTTGTATACTGTGTACCTAATCTGCTCCACTAATCAACTTCTATTTCTTAACTAATATCAAATTGTTTCAATGTTTACTAATTTGTAATATAACTGAAATCTAGTACTGTTAGGCTCCCTTTATTCCTACTTTTTTCCCCATTATTTTCCTTGATATTCTTGACCTTTTGTTCCTCCAAATGAATTTTGTTATTATTTTTTCTAGCTCTATTAAGTAATCCTTTGGTAGTTTGATTGGCATGGCACTGAATAAGCATATTAATTTAGGTAGTATACCAGTGTTATTATGTTGGATTGACCTAATCATGAGCAATTAATATTTCCTCAATTATTTCGATATCTGTATTTGGGTTAAGAGTGTTTTGTAGCAATGTTGATATAATTATTGTGAGTGTCTTGGCATATAGCCAATATAGTTTTTTATATGGAATTTCTTGTTCTGTTTAATCCGGGCAATTTATGTTTTTATAAGTTTTCATCTATTTCATTTAGATTGTCAGTTTTATTAGCATCTAACTGGGTAAAATACTTCCTCGTAACTTTTTTTTTGTTACTTCATTGGTAGTGAGTTCACTTAAAAATTTTTGATACTGGTAATTGTGTGTGCATGTGTGTATTTAATCAAGTTAGCTAATGATCTGCTTTCAAAAAAAAGCTCCTAGTTTTATTAACTCATTTTTTCTTTTAATTTTGTAAATCTTTTCTTTGATTCTGAGGATTTCTATTTAGTAGAAATTCTTTTTAAAATTTATAGTTTTCCTAGGTTTTTTTAGTTGCATGCTCATTTTATGGATCTGGTCTCTCTCTCTTTCTCTCTCAAGTGTTTAGAGTTATGTTTTCCCTCAAGGACTGCTTTGGTTGTATCCACAAAATTTTGGTATGTTGTTTCATTATCATTATTTTTAATGAAATTATAAATTATTTCTATGATTTGTTATTTTATACACCCATTCTTTAGGATTAAGTTAATCTCCAATTAATTGTAATCATTTCTCCAGATACTCTTTATTGAATATAGATTTATTACATTATGGTCCATAAAATGTATGCTGCATAATTTTGCTTTTCTCTATTTGTTTTGAGGTTTTTATGCCCTAATACAGTGTCAATTTTTAAGGTATCATACACAGCTGAATAATATGGATATTCCCTTTTATTCCCATTCAGTGATCTCCAGAGATTTATCATATCTAACTTTTACAGAATCTATTTAGATTCTTATCTTTTTTTTTGTTAGATTTATCCAGATCTCATAAAGGTAAATTGAGCCATTATTATTATTATTATTATTATCATAAAGCTATAACAATAGTATTATAGCTTTACTGTCAACATTTCTCCCTGAAACTCATTTAAATTTTTCTTTAGGTATTTACATGATATGCCACTTGAAATCGTGCATATACATGTAGAATTTTTATTTATTCATTGTCTATGGTACTTCTCAGCAAAATAGTTTTCCTATTTATCACTTTGTTAGGTCTATTTTTTTGCTTTGCTTTGTTTGAGATCATAATTTCTACTACCACCTTTTTTTACTCAAGCTAAAGCATAGTATATTTTGCCTCTGCATGCATCTTTCTGTTTCAAGTGTGTTCCTTTTATATAGAGAGCATCCCAAAAGTCTTAATGCAGTTTTAGACTTCAATAATTTTAATAGCTTGAAACTGCACTAAGACTTTTGGGACAACCCATATTATAAGAGTGTGCTTTCTGATACGTTCTGTTATTGTATTCAGTCTTAGAGGTGAGTGGATCCTATTAATATTAACAGTTATGATTGTAATCATGTATTTCTCTCCATTTTATTCTCCTCTACTTTCCCTAATCTTTGTTTCTTACTCCTTTTTTTTCTTTTTCTTTTTCTTTTTTTTAAACAGGGCAGTGAGAGAGAAGAGTGAATTCAGAACCAGAGGTCCAGCTTTGATGTAATCTGCTTTTGTTCCCTTTCTCCTCTTTCTGTCATCTAGAGATAAATAATAGGTTCATTTACTTTCTATTTTTTCTTTTAAGCCTTTCTTCAAAATCCACCCTCCTTAAAGTTGTTATACTTAAGACACTTAAGATACTTAAGACCCTCTTTAAATGTATCCTCTGTTTTATTCACCTCTTTCCCTCCTCTTTTTATTTTTTAAATTATTTTTTATTTGATTAAATATTTCCCAAGTCCTCTGCTAAGCACTGGGGATACAAATACAAAAAGCAAGGCAGTCCCTGCCTTCAAAGAGTTTATAATCATTTTTTTATTTAGGTTTTTTTCACTTAACAAAAAATCTATTCTTCTCTTCCCACTTTCCCCCATTGGAGAAGAAAAGAGAAAAGCAACACTCTTGTAACAAATATGCACAGTCAAGCAAAGCAAATTCTTGTACTGGCGATGTCCAAAAAAATTTGTCTTATTCTGCAGCACTCTGAGTGGATCACCTCCCACTCCGTCAGGCACACTTCATCAAGAGTCCCTTGGAATGGCAGTTGGCCATTTCATTGCTCTGAGTTCTCAAGTTTTTCAAAGTTCTTTGTCCTCACAATGTTGTTGTTATTGCATAAATTGTTCTGTTTCTGGAAGGACCTTACACTCTAACAGGGGAAGACAAAATACACATGGGAGTGATGGGTGGGGAAATGTGTTTTGGCTTGGCTGTCCTGACCACTGGGAGGTGAGTGAAATTAAAGGACCATTGACTGACACACTCTTTTCTAGGAATGGTAGTGATGATTTAATTACTGTTCCCAGAACAAGACTTGGAAAGGATGTGGGGTACACCAAAGACAACACGGCATGAAGATTCCAAGAGGGCAACAGCAATGTGGTTCTGGGCTGGACTAGATAGAGTGAACCTTCATCAGTGAGAAGCCCAGGAGCACGGGAGCATGAAGATGACCGGA
This sequence comes from Vombatus ursinus, assembly GCF_900497805.2. NCBI lineage: Eukaryota > Metazoa > Chordata > Mammalia > Diprotodontia > Vombatidae > Vombatus > Vombatus ursinus. The sequence continues at coordinate 3,062,905 of NW_020954555.1, read as the reverse complement.
GGACAGTGGTGTGGAGGGTCTGGATCTCTGAGTCAGGAACTGTTCCTCCACCCCACCCTCATGCTGGTTCCGATCTGGACGCCTCGGAACAATGGAACAATGGGAAGCTGGTGGAGTTGTCATCCTTGGGTGGACAACACCTTCCTCTCTCGGTCCTTGTAGGGAAGCCCAGTCCCCTCCATCATCTGAATGGTTTGCTTCAACTAGTCATCCAGACACTCGTAGTCGTGGTCACAGTAGGGAAGTATGGTCTCTGCCATCATCTTGATGGTTTGCTTGAGCTCGTCATCAGGATCCTCGTAGTCATGGTCAGAATCATCAGAAGATTTTCTCTTTTCTGTACCAGCCCCAAATAAGGTGAATAATCAAGGCACTGCATATTTCTGAAGGCTTGGGGTTCTCTACCCCTTAACAACAGCCCACCCCCCCCTTGCCTTGTCCCCCCTCCACTCCTCTCTGGCTTAGCCCCCCACACCCACTCCATCCGCTCATCTCATTCTCTCGTCTGAGCCATCTCCTTCCCATCAAACAACTCCTGGAAAATCTCCCTCCTCCCCCTTTCCCCCCACCCTTGGTCCCTTAATGCAGACTCCCAAAATTGAATTCTTTCCCACTTTGGACAGAACTCCCATTGCTTTCCTCCTAGGCTTTATCTCAAACTGCACTAAATGCTTTCTTTGTCCAGTATCTTTATAAGATTTAGTACTGGAAGGGACTTTAGAAGGAAATTTAATCTAACCTCCTCATTTTGCAGATAAGAACACTGAGACCCAGAGTGATTAAGTGGCTTGCTGAAAGTCATAGATATAGTAACGGTTAGAAAATAGATTAGAATCCAGGTCTTCTGACTCCAAACTCCCAACTGTCTGTTGTGTGTATGTACGGATATACATATATGGGTGTGTACACCCACATATACATATGTACATATATGGGTGTGTATACTATGTACATATGTGTGTATGTGGACGATATGTCCTCAAAGTCTTAATGCAGTTTTCAGTTTTAACAGCTTAAAACTATTAATATAAAATATTAACATATGTACATATATACATGTTATATATAATGTTCCCAAAGTCTTAGTACCATTTTAAGCTTTAGTAGCTTAAAACCACATATTAATACCTGTATGCATATATGTATAAAAACATTTATATCATATATGCAGAATGTTCCAAAAGCCTTAGCGCCATTTTAAGTTTTAATAGCTTACAATGGAACTAAGACTTTGGGGGCATCCTGTACACGTAGTTCACCATATGGATTTGCCTTTCCCAGTTCTCTGTGAGTAGTTCTGGGCCATTCTCTGAGTAATTCTCTATACCATGCCCAGCCTAGTGCCACATAACAGTGGGCAAGATGGACATCGAGTGACCTAGTATTCAAAACTTGGGTTCTCTCACTGCTTACCAAGTCACTTCATTTCTGAATCCTCAGGTTCCTTATCTGTAAAATGGGGGTAGTACTTTGACCGGTCTGAAAGCAGAAGGCTGCACTGGACAGAGGTATCTATGCCTTGCCGAGAGGCCATCCTATCGCCCTGAGTAGGTCTGAGAATCTCTAGAGTAAGGGTTGTTAACTTGGGGGCTGGGAATTTGTTTTTTCAGCTATCTTGATGAGTGCATTTCATTGTAATTGGTTTTCTTTGTAATCTCTTATGTTTTTATTTTATGTGTTTAAAAACAATTCTGAGAAGGGGCCCATGATCTTCGCTAGACTGCCAAAGGGGTCCAGGGCACTCTCAGGCAGCGAGCGAGGGTGAGTCTTCAGCTAAGTGTCGGCCCATGCTTCCACTCCTGGCTCAGGGGGCTCTGGACCCTACCTACCCTCCTCCCCTGCTCCCCCCTAACCGTCCTGGATGGAATTGCATGGAAAGGAGTAGGCAGTTTTGGGTGAGGACACTGTGAGGTTGGGCCCCAGGGTAGGTCGCTGGTGACATACCTGGGCTCTTCACGAGTGGCTTCTGAACTTTGAAGGATTTGCTGTACAGGTCTGAGCAGTGCTTGGAGGCCTGTGGCAAGGATGACGCTCTGGTGTCTCTGGTGGGGAGTACAGGCAGCTTCACTAAGGGCTTTCTCTCACGCTCTGGGGCTTCTTTAGGCTGTGCATGGGAGAGAAGAGCCCCCAAATTGGCCTCAGCCCAAGAAACCAGGCAGCAGGACTAATTAAAGGCAGGTGAGTGGGATTAATTAAAGTCAGGCAATGAAGTCTAACACAAGTATGAAAATCAAGGGAAAGGGGGTCTGCCTGCTGGGAAGATGCTGGCATTTCTGGAGGTTGGAGGTGACCTGAGACAGGTTGTTGGAAGGCAGATAGGTGGTGTCGGGGCCAGTTTTCCTAAAGTCTGTGCTCCGAGGTCTCTTACTGAATATTCAGAGCTGAAGGCTCAAAGGAGAGGAGGGAAGAAGAGAAGAAGGGAAGAGGAAAAAAAACAGGAAGAAAGCCCTGAGGGAAGCCAATCTTGCTGTTCCCCAGAAGTTTCATTCTCTTGATACCTTAGCAGTCAAACTCCTAAAAAGTTGGCTTCCTCTGCTTTCTTACCACCCCACTCACTCTGTGTCCTATGATTTGGCCTTTGCCCATCATTTCTCTGACACTGCTTCATCCAAAGTCACTAGTGACCTACTAGTCACCAAATCCAAAGGCCTTTCTTTTTCAGCTGTCATTCTCCTTGACCCCTCTGTGCATCTGACCCTGCTGGCCACCCCCTCCTTCTGGATACCTCACCCTTCCTCAGATTTCAGGGCCCCGCCTTCTTGTGCTTCTCTCCCTAGCTCTTTGGCTGCTGCTTTTTGGTCTCCACCAGCTTTGCACCCCACCCCTTGAACCTGGTGCTCCACCCCCAGGTTCTGTTTTTGTTTTTACTTCGGTGATCTCATTTACTCCCACGGCCTCAGCTATCACCTCTGCAGCCTTGACAGCCAAATGGGGGTATTGCCCGCATTGAACTCTTCCCTGAACATACTCAACGCGTCCAAAACAATTCAGCTTTCCCTGAAAACCCTCCCCTCTTCCTGACTTCTCGATTACTGTCAAGGGCACCCACCAGCCTCCTGGCCACCCAGGATCGTGACCTCTATCTTATCTTCTCTTCCTCCCCTGCATTTACCTCACGGACCCAATGTAATGTCAAATATTGTCGTTTTTATATTGACGACGTCTCTTGTACCTGATCCTTCTCCCACTCATAAAACCACAACACTAGCTCAGGCCCTCATCACCTCTCTCCTCAAGTCTTTCCCTAACCCAGTCCATCTTCCATTCAGCTGCCAAAGCAATTTTCCTAAGACTATGTATAGGTGACAATGTCACCCACCTCCTACTCAAACTCCAGTGGCTCCCTATTACTTGTAGGGTCAAATATTAAATCCTTGGCCTTGCACATGGCGATCTATCTCCTGTCTCCGCGCTGTCCTCCATGCCTGGAATGCTCTTTCTCTTCATTTCCATCTCTTAGCCACCCCTGCTTCCTTGAACACTCCTCCCGCTAGCACCTTCCTTCATTTATCCTGTGTACATCTTGTTTTTACATAGTTGTTCGCATGTTGTCTCCCCCATTAGATTGTAAGCTCCTTGAGGGCAGGACCCGTCTTTTGTCTTTCTTTGTATCCTCTGAGCTTAGGACAGGGCCTGGCACATAGTAAATGCTTAATAAAGGCTTGTTGACAGATTATTGACCTTCAATATCCCATTTCAAACGGCCTGCTGGATAACGCCCACCCAGATGTCCCACCAACAGCTCAAAATTAACACGTTCAAAACTGAACTCATCATCTCTCTCCCCCAACCCTGTCCCTCCTTCCAAATTCCCTGTTTCTACTGATAGTACCATTATCCTTCCACTCATGTACATTCAAAATCTCAGAGACATCTGCAAGAGGCAACTCAGTACAGTGGGAAATGTCCTGGACGTTTAGCCAGAGGACCCGAGTTCAAATTCCAGCCCTACCACTTAGTAACTGTGGGACACTGAGCTACGCACAACTTCGCTGGACCTCAGTTTCCTCGTCTATCAGAGAAGGGGGACACAGCTGGGTGGCGCAGTGGATAGAGCACTGGCCCTGAAGTCAAGAGGACCTGAGTTCAAATCCGACCTCAGACACATAACACTTAATAGCTTTGTGACCCTGGGCAAGTCACTTAACCCCATTGCC
>NW_020954555.1:3046789-3058694 GCF_900497805.2 Vombatus ursinus | reverse complement strand
TCAAAAATAAATAAATAAAAAGAAGGGGTTGAGCGTGGATGGTGTCTGAGGTCCCATTCAGCTGTCGCTCTATGATGCTGTGACTCTTCTTTCTGTCCCCATAGTCAATCAGTTATCAGGTCCTTCCAACAATCTCTCTTCCCCATCGGTCCTCTTCTTTCCATTCCCAATGCCATCAACCTACTTCACATTCTCTCCTCTGGAGGCCTGCAATGGCCTCTAAGCTGGTCTGCCTGCCTCTAGTGTCTCTGCCCTCTCCATCCCATCCTCACGCTGCTGCCAGAGAAATCTGATCACATCACTCCCTGCCTCCATTGCCTAGGAAACCCAAGCCTAGGAGGGCTTAACACTTGTGGGACCAAGCTATAGAGGAATTAAATAAAACTGTGAACCTAACCTCCCTCCCCTCTCCAGAGACTGAGGTGGTATAGGGGGAATTATACCCCTCCTAGGTATCAAGGGGATAATGCTTATATGTTTGTTATTGCCATATCTTTGAAGCAGCTATTTCTTTATTAAAGCTGATGTGGTTAAATGGAACTGGGATGTAGGGGACCCCTAAAATCAGGGGAATACAAAAGGTGTGGGCTTGAGCCAATGGTAGAGAAAGCAGATGCCCCTCTTAAGGGGACCAGAGAATCCTAAGGGAAGGGGAGAAATGAAACATACTGGCCTTTGGGCAGTGAGGACAGAGGACTCCGTGACCTTACTCTCTCATCCTGGTTCTATGACTTTCCACCTGTTATCCCCTTCACCCATCCTCTCTCCCCAACATACCAGTCCATACCTTAGCACTGGTCTCTCAGATACGTACCTTGGCTGAGCTGCTGTGCTTTTGCTTGGTTTTGGGGGGCCTGGGTGGAGGGGCCTGGGCACTGCAGTCCTGCAAGGTCTGAAGTTTGTAGTAGAAGGCGTCTGTCAGTTCTTCCACTGTACAGGTTAACAATGGCTCTCCTTGCTCCTCCGGTGACCCACTGACCACCACCACAGTCAGGTCTAGCCATCTAGGGGGGATCTCAAAGCACATTTTGGGGTCAGTGGATAGACTGATGGTCAGGAAGGGCTCTGTGATCTTCTCCTCCAGCCGTAGGCCAAGTAAGGAGGACAGTGGGTCCTCAGAAAGGGAAGGGTCCTTGCTCAAGACCTTGACCTCACAGGGCAGTGGGAGCTGGGTCATTAGGTTGGCCAGACTGTAGCGTTTCCCATCACTCATCTCTTCCACAAAACCACAAGAGGCGTACAGGGGCAGCAAGAGCTGTTCCTTTTCCTCTCTCTGTTCTTCTTCTTCCTCCTCCCCAGCCAGATCACTCAGTCGATTACAGACCAGAACCTCCCCACTGGGGCCCTCGTCCTTCCCCAACACCTCCAATCGGTCACCTCTGAAAAGGGACAGGGAAGTGGAGTCACCCTCCTCATCCTCCCAGTCTTGTGTGGCCACCACATAGAGTGGAAAGCCAGGTGCCAGGGCAGTCAGGAGGTCAAAAGCTGTATGGAATTCTCGGGGCCGGCGCCTCAATTTGCCCCGGTAGGCTCCTGAAATGAGGAAGTGTCGAGGGGTCTTCCGGCTCCTACCGGAGGCCAGGACCCGCCATGGTGGGGAGGCTGGGCCATGAATCATGAGCTCTTGACCCTTCTTCAGGGACTTATGAAAGACAGGGGGACCATCGGGGACCTCTAGGATCTCTACCCGCATTGGGAAGGGCCCACCCTGGGCCAAGACGTCACTTAGCAGCAAAGGTTTGATGAATTGTTGATGAAGATGTTTTGAAGAGGCAGTGATGTCCTCCACATCTACTTCCAGGATAGACGGGATCTTCACAACATCTGTACGCACTGTGGATGGAGGTGAGGGTCAGTCCCCAGGCCCTGGTGACACCACCCGCTGCCAACAAGCAAAAGACATATCTCCTCCCATCCCTTCCAGGTCCTATTCGAGTAAGTTCATTTCCTAGGAAGGCCCAGCATCTCAGGCCATTTTTCCCTTTCCCTCTTTTCAAAAGAAATGGCCTAAAAGGCTGAGCCATTGTGTGAAGGAGTTAGAAGGATCCTCAGAAGTCTTGGAAGTCAGGTCAGTCCCACCATCTCATTCTACAGAGAGGAAAACTGAGACCCTGAGAGGGAAAGACATTTACCCAAAGACAGTTTCCATAGGGACAGTCAGAGCTGGAAGGAATATTAAAAGTCATCTACTCCAAACCCCTCATATTACAGATACGAGAACAGGTCCAAAAGGTACCTTGGTCTGAGAGGGAGTAACAATTCACCTTGGTTTTGCACTCTGACTCAAAATCCCATGTCCTGTGCCATATGGGCCAAGTGACTTAATGCTCTGTAATAGCTTCTCCCTCATCTCAGGGATCAGCTAGATGGGCATGGATGCATTGGGACACGCTGCTGTGTCCATGGACGCCTTGCCTTGGTAGGGCTGCCCAGGATCTAGAACCCTATGGAAATGAGGGAGTTTCCAGTTTCCAGAAATCCCTAGTTGTGACAGACACCCACATTGCTATCTGTCTCTTTGTTCCCTCTCTTTCCACTCACCTTCCCTCTACCACTTTTGGGAGGCCTTGGGGGCAAAAGGAGGGAAGGTTCGGGAGGGGAGGAAAGGGGTACATCTAGCGATTTGGTCACCCCACCAATTTGAGACCCCTCCAGGACCTTCTTCCAGACTCACTGTGGTTCACAAAGCTCTTTCTTCACAACAACCCTATGAGGGAGGAAACGCCAGGATTATTCTCCCCACTTAGAGATGAAAAAACTAAGGTTTGGAGTGATGAAGTAATCTGGCCATGGTGGTTGGAGCTCTGGGCCGGGAGTCAGGAGGACCTGAGTTCAACTCAGACACTTACTAGCTATGTGACCCTGGGCAAGTCACTTAACTTGTTTGCCTCAGTTTCCTCAACTGTAAAACAGGGATAATAATAGCACATGTTATGCAGGGTTGTTGTGAGGATCAAATGAGAAAATATTTGTAAAGTGCTTAACACAGTGCCTGGCACCTAGTAAGTGATGTGTGCACAGTAGATTTTATATACACATACACCATACCACATCACACCCCCTCAACACACGTTTATTCCCTTTCTCTCTAGGTGCTATGTGTATCTATGTGTATACACACATATATAATTATATACATATATACATATACATACACATACATATATACATACATACACACACACACACACACATATATACATACTTATTCTCTTTTCCCTCTGCTACATTTGTGGACTCACTCAGGCTTACACTGTTTCCAAATGTGGTGCCCAGAATGGAACATAACACTCCAGATGTGGGACTATTGATGGTCCCCTGACCACAGCAAGGGACGGTGGAACTTTTCTTCCCTCCCTTCTCCTAGAAGATCTAACATAACATCACATTATTTTGGCCCCACGTTACCCAGCTGACTCATCCTGAGTTTTTAGTTCACTGAAACCCCCACGTGTTCTTTGCATAAACTCTGGCAATGCCTTGCCATCCTATACCTATCCAGTTGGAGCCTTCACCCCATGTGTGGGACTTCGCCTTTACACCTACTTAGCTTTGTTTGGTGGCTTTAGCTCTTGGTCCCATCCTGTCAAGCCTTTCATTCTGACTTCCAGTTCAGTGTACACGATCACCTTAAATTATTTATCTTGTGTCCTGTGGCTTAATAGCCACATCCAGGGATACCTGAACCTTTGGCTCTGCTATCAGAGCTAATGCCCCTCCAATACTCTCTCACATGCTTTGTGGTCCACCCACCTTGCCTAGCAACTTTTAGGCTCTTGCAGGAATTAGGAGGAGGAAAGCAGGACAGCTAGATGATATAGTGGATAGAGCACCAGGCTTGGAGTTAAGAAGACCTGAGTTCAAATCCAGTCTCAGACACTCACTAGCTGTGTGACTCTGCGCAAGTCACTTAACCCTGTTTATGTCAGTTTTCTCATCTGTAAAATGAGCTGGAGAAGGAAATGGCAAACCACTCCAGTGTCTTTGCCAAGAAAACCTCAAAATGGGGTCATGAAGAGTTGAACGTGACTAAAATGACTAAACATTAACAACAATGAGGAGGAAAGCAAGGAATGATGGACTGTTTTGATATTGGCTTAAGATAAGAATAATTAGAAAGATACATCTGTTCCAGGGTGGGCAAGCCCTGTAATACATAAAAAACAAAACAGAGACAATTTACTTTGGGGTCATTTGCTTCCATATTCCCATTGGACTGCGAGCGCTTTGAGGGCAGGAAATGTCTTTCGCCTCTTTTTGCATCCCCAGTGCTTAATCCAGTGCCTGGCACACAGTAGGTGCCTAATAAATGTTTATTGACTGATTGATTGATATGTCAGCCCTTCTAGTACTTTAAGAACTCGAACACTTTCTAGCTATGTGACCATGGGCAAGTGTCTTTGTTTTCCTCATCTGTAAAATGGCAGTAATATCAGTAGCACCTACCTCACAGATCATAATGTATATAAAGTGCTTTGTAAACCTTAAAAGTGCTAAATAAGTGTGTATATGTGTGTGTGTATATATATATATATATATATAGATATAGATATAGATATAGATATGCATGCTATATAATTCTGAACTGAAAGCCCCACCTCTCTCAACCCCTTGGATTCTGGTCTTCTAAGTAACCCTGATTCCTCACCCGGCCAGCTATCCATACTATCCCTTGGATCCTGATTCAGACCCCTCTATCTTTCCCAGGGTGAAGGCAGGGCCTTGTTGGGGTAACTTTCCTAATCACCAGCAAAGGTCAGCTCCTCCCTGCCTCCACTCTGGGTGATACTTCATTGTGTGCTGCCCATGGGAGATTCTCAAGGGATGTGCCTCCATAATGGAGGGAAGAAGTGAACTGAGCGGCAGTAGATCACACTAGGATTTCCACCATGGTGGTTAGGGAGCCTGGGGAAGAGGCAAAAAGGCTGATTTCCTAGGACCAAACTGGTGTGGCAAGGAGAATGGGGTGCAGAAGGTGGGAAGCCCGGGGTGGCTGGGGCTCATTCAGTGTCTGGTGTCTTCACTGGAGTGTGGAAGACCATTCATAGGTCTCTGTCATTCTAGGATGGCTCCGGAGCTAATGCTTCTTCCACATAAAGCATGTTCCAGAATTAGAAAAGCAAGTGATGATGAAGCTGTGATCAGACTTAGTGCTACCCATCTAAATGGTACCAACTGAGCTTACAATTCCCCCTAATTCCCATCCCTAGAAGGAAAGGGAGGGTGCCCACCAGCGGGCATCCTGTATGTGTTTGGGACACAGTATGCCCTCTACCACTTATTAGCCGAGTAGTCATGGCCAGTAACTTCTCTCTGGGCCTCAGCTTCCTCCTTTTAAAACGTATTCTAGAGTTCTGGAACAGATTACATAGGGCTCATGGGACAAGAGGGGAATTTTTCACCCTCCACACTTTCTTTCAGTGCCCCTTCTCCAGGACTGTCCACCCAGCCTAAAAGGTCCCTGGGACTCACTGTGCATGATGGCATCAATCTCATACTCAGGTTGGAGGATCAGGGAGTTCCAGTGGAGAGTGGGGCAGACAAAAGGTTGATCCAGCAGAACAGGGTCCTGCAACGTCTGGAGTAATGTCTGTGGGAAGCCGGGTCCCCAGCTGTAAAAAGTCCCTCGCAGAGACAGAGGTAGGTACATGGTGAACTTGTGGGTTCCCGAGTTCATCATGCAGCAGGCATGGCGGATACCCTGGTATGTCTCCACAGCCATCAGCATGAGGGGCTGGTCTCTGGGTACCACTCTGCCCTCCACTTTGATGTCACGCCCTGAGCTGAAGTAGATAGGTAGTGCCCCATTTTGGGTGGCAGCAGACATCAGCTTGTCCAGGGTGCCATAGAGCTGAGGGCTGACAGTCGAGCTAAAGTAGCCTGCGGAAAAGACAGCAGAGAATGTCTGTGTCACTTGGTGCCAGCCCAGGGTCCTAAACACTCGGACTTAGCTTGTAAAAAGATCTATACAGAAGGTGGGAGCCAAGGCATGTAACAGCAGAAATAGAGGAACACAGCACAGTCCAGTAAAACGTGTATTGGGAATGCCGGAGCTCAAAACAAGTAAAGACTGGTGAGGCAAGCTAAGGCCAAGCAAAAAAAAAAAAACAGGTTTGAGGTCTGGGGTTTCTGGGGCTATGCTGGGGGAAAGGTGAGGTTCACAGATGGAATAGAAGTGCTGCTTGCGGGTACATGGAACAATGATAACTAACAACAGACTGAAGACAGAGCTGCTCAGTTCTCATTTCACTCCTGTTTTCTCTGCCAAGGAGAATGGCCTTTGTTCTGGAAATAACAAAAGGAAATAGTAAGAGACACACTAGCTACCCCTTGCTGAGTTCAAGTCACTTGCCTTCAGTGGACTGAATGACTATATTCTCGGGCCCAGAAAGAATGGGTGGATGTGACTGCTGAGTTACTGCCAGTAAGATCTGAGAGATCTTGGAAAATGGGAGAGATGTTGCAAGACTGGAGCAAGGCAAACGCTGTCCTGACTTTCAAAGAGAACAGCCTCAAAATGGTAGAACAGTAAGCTCGTCTTCAATTTTAGGGAAGTCCAGAACAGATCATTAGAGAGGTGGCTGGTGAACATCAAAAAGGGAAACAGCAATCACAGACGGCCAGCGATACTCCATTAAGAACAGTTTGTGCCAGAGCTGACTGTCCCTTTTGACAGGATTATTGCTTTACAAATATTATCTCATTTGATCCTTACAACAGCAACCCTGGGAGGTAGGTGCTATTATGATCCCCATTTTTCAGTTGAGGAAATTGAGACAAACAGAGGTTAAGTGACTTGCCCAGGGTCACAGAGCTACTAATTGTCTGAGGTTGGATTTGAACTCAGGTCCTACTGACTCCAGGCCCAGTGCTCTATCCACTGGCCCTTAACTCGAGTACCAAAAAGTCAACCTCGTAAGTACAGGATAGAAGAGGTATGGCTAGATAAGAGTTGTGTCTGAAAAAAAGAGCTGAGGGTTTTAGTGGGCTGGAAGTACAACATGAGTCAGCAATGTGATGTGGCAGCCAAAAAAAAGATAATGTAATGTTGGGCTTAGGCCGTAGTAAACCCTCTGTACTCTGCCTTTATCAGACTCTATCTGAAGTAACACCTTCGGTTCTGGGCATCACAGTTCAAGGACAGTGATGAGCAGAAAACACAGGGAAGGGCCTCGAGTCCTGGGACAGAAAGATCAGCTGAAGTAACTGGGCACGTTCAGCCCGAGGAAGGAGACTTAGGAAGGACATGAGAGCTATGTTGAATTCCTGAAGGGCTGTCGTGTGGAAGAGGGATAGGACAAGGTCTGTCTGACCCCAGAGGGAAGAACCAGGAGCAGGGGGCAGAGGTTGAAAGGGGGTCACTCAAGGCTTGATGTCAAGAAAAACTTGACCACAATCAAAGCTGCCTAGGAGTGGAGTGGGCTGGCTCAGAGGTGGTGGACTCCCTCTCCTTGGTGATCTTCGAGCAGAGATGGAATGACTACTTGTCTGGTACGTTGTGCTGAGGATTCCTTTATTTTGTGAGTTAGATTAGATGGCTTCTGAGATCACGTCTGACTCTCAGATTCTGTGATTCTGTGTCTCAGGCCCCTGCCAGGACAGATTAGCCAGCAGAACTGACCTGACCGACACAGAACCATCAGCTATCTCAGATGCTAGGCCTCTATTTGCCTTGAAATATCCAAGACACCTAGCTAGGGGGCAGGGGACATGCACGGGCAAAAAGTATGTGTGACACTATGAATGTGTCCATGTGTCCAAGGGTGTGTAACCCTCCCCAGGTGTGGGCTTGTGAGTGAAGCAACTTATATATGCAATACAGGTGGAATGTTGCACCTAGCAATCAGTCAGGCACAGTTGTGGGTGGTGGTGATGACACAAAGACAAAAATGAAACCGTCCCTGCCCTCAAGGAACTGAGAAGGAGGGCTGGAAGGCAGCTAGAAAGAACTTCAATCCTACTACAGTTACACAACATAGTTACAGATAAGTAAATTTAGTATGCAAAATACTGCTAGGTTTTGCATACTACAAAAGCATTACTATTACTCAGTATGTAAAACATAAGCATGCAAAAGTGATGGAAGTAGGGACTGGGGGAATTGAGAAAGGCATATTTAAGGTGGTGGCATAGGGACTGAGCATTGAAGGGAGAGTGAGGGTCTGAGAGGCAGAGGTGAGAAGGGAGAATGTTCCAAGTATGGAGGACAGCCTACGCAGAGGTAGAGAAGAAGAGGTGTTGTATGTGGGAAACAATGAATTGGTCAGTGGGGCTGGAAAGTAAGGACAGTTGTGTGTAATCAGCTTGGAAAGATAGGATGGAGGGGTCTTAAGTGCCAAATAGAGGAGTTTGTACTTCACCAGTAAAGGAGAAACTGAGGTTTCTTGAGCAAGGGACCGATGTGGCCAGACTTTCACTTTAAGAACACTGATTCGGCAGCTGTCTTAAGGAGTGGATTAGAGAGGGAAGAGGCGAGAGGCAGGGAGAGCAATGAAGAGGCGATTGTAATAGCTGAAGTAATGAGGGTCTGAGCTCTAAAATGGCTGAAGTAGAAGAGAAAAGAGGAGGGACGGAAGGGATATTGAGGAAGTCATACAAACAAGATATGGAAATCGACTGGCTACAGAAGACAAATGAGAATGAAGAACTGAAAATTATTCCATTGCCAATGCAGCTGACTAAAAGGAAAAAGATGGCGCCCTTGGACAGAGAGGTGAAGAGGAAGGGTGAGTTTAGGGATGAGGATACTGGGTTCTGTTCTGTAAATCTTGAACTGAATGTCTCATAAGCATCTTAAACTTCTAACACATTCAAAACAGAACTTGTTATATATAATATTACCCTCCCCCCAACCCTCCCTTCCAAAGCAACAAATCAATAATAAACTCCGACAGTTCCCGATTCCCTTCAGGATCAAATATAAAATGCTCTTTTTGACATTTAAAGCTCATCACATCCTGGCCTTTGACTAACTGGTGCCGAACTGCCCTCCACATGCTCTACAATGCAGCTAGACTGACCGACTTGCCACTCCTCGCACATGACCCCCTATTTCCCACCTCTATGCCAAGCTGAGCCCCTCCGTGGGATGCGGTCTCCTCACCTTTTCCTTTTAGTTTTACCCGGCTTCCTTCAAGGCTGAGCTCAAACCCCATCTTCCCCAGAAGGCCTTTTTGGCTCCCCCCATGTGCCTTGTGTTCATCCGCTCTGTTATGGGGTGCCCTGAAAGTCTTAGTGAAGTCTGAAGCTTTAATAGTTTAAAACTTAACTAACACTGGAAGGAGAAAGGGAGGTAAGGAATAGGGGAAATTATCTCACATAAAAGGTGCACAAGGAAGAGCTTTTACAGCAGAAGGGAAAATGGGGGGGAGGTCTGATGCAGGCAACACTTGAATCTCACTCTCATTGGAATGAGTTCAAAGAGGGAAATATATAAACACACACACACACACACATACACATACACATATATACATACACATTCAAACACACACACACACACACACACACACTCAGTTGGGTTACAGATGTCTATCTTACCCATTGTGGAAGTAGGAGGGGAAGGAGATAAGAAATAAGAGGGCAGGGATGATAAAAGGGAGGGTGGATTAAAGGGAGCGGTGATTAGAAGCAAAATAGACTTTTGAGGAGGGAAGTAGTTAGAAAAAAAAGAAAAAGAGAGAGAAAGATAAACAGAAAAAATAGGATGGAGGGAAATACACAGTAATCATAATTGTGAATGTGAATGGGATAAACTCACCCATAAAATGGAAGTGGATAGCAGAATGGATTAGAAACCAGAATCCAACAATATTTTGTTTAGAAGAAAGATAAAGATGCACACAGAGTAAAAATAAGTAAAAATAATTATGCTTCAGCCGAGGTAAAAAAGGCAAAGGTAGCAAGAACTAGCTAAATCTAAACATAAAGTAAGTATAAGAGAAATTAAAGAGATGAATAGAGTTTTAGAAAAGTTAGATATGATATGATCACACTAGAAAAAACTGAATGGAAATAGAAAGGAGTATACCTTTCACATGTGGCATTTCACAAAAATTGACCATGTATAAGGGCTCACTCATAAGAACAATAAATAATTTCATTAAAGATAATGATCATAATGAGACAACATACCAAAGTTTGTGGGATGTAGCCAGAGCAGTACATAAGGGGAAATTTATATCTCTAAATGCTTACATTGGTCAAAAAAAGAGAAAGAGCAGATCGATGAATTGGACATGCAATTAAAAAAAAACTAGGGAAAAAATAAATTAAAAATCCCCAATTAAGCATCAAAATAAAAATCCTGAAAATCAAAGAAGACAGTGATAAAATTAAAAGTAAAACAACAACAACAACACTGAACTAATAAATAAAACAAGGAGCTAGTTTTATAAAATTCAATAAAATAGATAAACCATTGGTTAACTTGATTTAAAAGAAAAATGAAAACCAAATTACCAGTATCAAAAATGAAAAGGGTGAATGCACCACTAATGAAGATGAAATTAAAGCAATTATTAGCAGCTGTTTTGCTCAATTATAGATCAATACATCTAATAATCTAAGTGAAATGGATGAACATTTACAAAAATATAAATTGTGCAAATTAACAAAAGAGGAAATATAATAAATAACCCTATCTTAGAAAAATAAATTGAGTGGGGCAGCTAGGTGGCTGAGTGGATAGACCACCAGCCCTGAAGTCAGGAGGACCTGAGTTCAAATCCAACCTCAGACTTAACAGTTAACACTTACTAGCTGTGTGACCCTGGGCAAGTCACTTAACCCCAAATGCCTAAAAACAAAATAAAGAAAAAGAAAAAGAAATTGAACAAGCCATAAATGATGTCCCTAAGAAAAAAAATCCCCAGGACCAGATGGATTTATGAGTAAATTCTACCAAACATTTAAAGAATAATTAATTCCAATACTGTATAAAATATTTGCAAAAACAGGCAAAGGAGTCCTACTAAATTCCTTTTATGACACTAATATGGTTTTGATACCTAAACCAGGAGCAAAAACAGAGAAAGAAAACTATAGACTAATTTCCTTAATGAATATCAATGAAAAATTTTAAATAAAACACTAGCAAGGAGATTACAGCAATGTATCACAAGGATAACACACTATGACCAAGTAGCATGACCAGGAATGCAGGACTGGTTCAATATTAGGAAAACTAGCAGCATGATTGATCACATTGATAACAAAAGCAACAAAAATAATATGATTATCTCAATAGATACAGAAAAAGCTTTTGACAAAATACAACACTCATTCCTATTAAAACACTACAAAGCACAGGAATAAATGAAGCTTTCTTTAAAATGATAAATTGTATCTATCTAAAAACATTAGCAAGCATTATCTGTAATGAGAATAAGCTAGAAGCCTTCCCAATAAGATCAGGGATGAAGCAAGGATGTCCATTATCACTGTTATAATTCAATATTATGCTGGAAATGCTAACAATAGCAGTAAGACAAAAAAAAAGAAATAGAAAAGAAAAAGGATAGGCAATGAAGAAACAAAATTATCATTCTTTGCAGACAAAATGATGGTATACTTAGAGAATCCCAGAGAATTGACTAAAAAACTAATTGAAACAATTAACAAGTTTAGTAAAGTTGCAGGACATAAAAAACCCCACATAAATCATCAGCATTTCTATATATTACCAACAAAGTCCAGCAGGAAGAGATAGAGAAATTCCATTTTAAATAACTGCAGAGTATTGATTGTAATCCTAAGGGATCAGGGGCCTTTCCTGGGTAAGGACTAGATTAGGAGAACTACACCTCTCCCCACAATATACCACCTTGGAAGCAGTGAAAACTTCCAAACCCCCAAAACTATCTCTAAAAACAGCAGTGCAAAAAAAAAAAAAAAAAAAAAAAAA
>NW_020954555.1:3046426-3046768 GCF_900497805.2 Vombatus ursinus | reverse complement strand
AGTGTCCTTCCTCCCCCACACTGGAAACAGAACTCAACTTCAACATAAAGTTCAAAATCAAGAAATAGGGTAGAAAAATGAGCAAACAACAAAAAAAGAACCTGACCATAAAAGTTACTATGGTGACAGGGAAGATCTAAGACACATGCTCAGAAGAAGACAATGGGAAGACAAAGAAAGCCTCAAAGAAAAAAACTGTGAATTGAACACAAGCCCAACAAGAATTCCTGGAAGAGCTAAAAAAAAATTTCAACATCAAATGAGTGGTAGAGGGAAAATTAGGTAAAGAAATGAGAGTAAAGGAAGAAAATTATGAAAAGACAATTAACAGCTTGGTAAAAG
>NW_020954555.1:3031248-3046393 GCF_900497805.2 Vombatus ursinus | reverse complement strand
GGCACAAAAAGATTGAAGAAAACAACATTTAAAAAAAAAAAAGAATTGACCAAATGGTAAAAAAGACATAAATAGTCACTGAAGAAAAGATCTCCTTAAAAAGCAGAATAGGCCAAATAGAAAAAAAAAGAGGTACAAAAATTCACTGAAGAAAAGATCTTCTTAAAAAGAGAATTGGGCAAGTGGAAAGCAATGCCTCCATGATACATCAAGAAACAATCAATGTAAAAAGAATGAAAAACTAAAAGAAAATGTGAATTACTGTGCTAGGTAGAGCAGTAGATAGAGCACTGGCCTTGGGATCAGGAGGACCTGAGTTCAAATCTGACCTCAGACATTTGACACATTAGCTGTGTGACCCTGGGCAAGTCACTTAACCCTGACTGCCTCACCAAAAAGAAAAAAAAAAAAGTGAACTATCTCATCAGAAGAGCAACTGACCTGGAAAACAGATTTAGAACAGACAATTTAAAAATTATTGTGGGGGGGGGTTACAAAAGGGGGGGCAGGTTAAGGAAGGCTGTGATCAGAAGCAAAACAGACTTTTGAGAAAGGACAGGATAAAAAGAGAAAGATAATAACAGAGAAAAATAGGATGGAGGAAAATATAGTTAGTAATCATAACTGTGAATGTGAATGGGATGAGCACACACATAAAATGAAAGCAGTTAGCAGAATAGATTAGAAACTAGAATCCAACAATATGTTGTTTACAAGAGACACAACTAAAACAGAAAGACACACAAAGAGTTCAAATAAAAGAACTTCAGCTGAGGTAAAAAAGGCCGGGGTAGCAATAATGATCTCAGACAAAGTGAAAGCAAAAACACACAATTAAAAGGAATAATCAGGGAAACTATATTTTGCTAAAGGATACACAGAAGGGATGTCAAAAAATTTTACAGCAAATTTCTCTGATAAAAGCATCATTTCTCAAATATACAGAGAGCTGATTCAAATTTATAAAACAAGAGCCATTCCTCAATTGAAAAATGGTCTAAGGGTATGAAAAGGCAACTTTCAGAAGAAGAACTAAAAGCTATCTATAGTCATATGAAAAAATGCTCTCAGTCATTATTTATTAGAGAAATGCAAACTAAAACAACTCTGAGGTAACACTTCACACCTATCAGAAGTCACAAATGCTTGAGGAGATGAGGGAAAATAGGCACACTAATAAACTGTTGGTGCAGTGGTAAACTGGTCCAATCATTCTGGAGAACAATTCAGAACTATGCCCAAAGGGCTATAAAACTGTGCACACCCTTTAAGCCCACAATAACACTACTAGGGCTATACTTCAATGAGATGAAAGGAAAAGGAAAAGGACCTATATGTACAAAAATATTTATAGCAGCTCTTTTTGTTGTGATAAAGCACTGGAAATTGAGGGGATGCCCATCAGCTGGGGAATGGCTGACCAAGATGTGGCATATGATTATCATGAAATACTATTGTGCTATAAGAAATGGCAAGCAGGATGCTTTAAGAAAAACCTGGGATGATTTATATTAAGGAATGCAAAGTAAAGTGAGCAGAACCAGGATAATATTGTACACAGTAACAGCAATACTATAATGATGATCAACTGTGAAAGGTTTGGCTACTCTGATCAAGGCATGATCCAAGACAATTCCAAAGGACCCCATGATGAAAAATGCTCTCCACCTCCAGAGGGAGAACTGAAGAATTCTGAGTGCAGATTGAAGTATACTTTTTAAACTTTATTTTTCTTGTTTGTGTGTGTGTGTGTGTGTGTTTTCTTTTGCAACGTGGCTAACATGGAAATATGCTTTACATGACTTCACAATATTGCTTGCTTTCTCAAAGGGCAGGGGAGAGGAAGGACAGAGAGAATTTGGAACTCAACATTTCTTAAAATGAATGTTAATTTTTTTACATTTAATTGGGAAAATTTAATGAAATAAATACAAATATATTTTAAAAAAAAGAGCATCCCTCCAGCTCAAGTGGACACAGAATAAAGGGATGGCATTCTCATAACCCTGGCCAGTCCATCCTTTTTATCTGCCCCCTGAAGCACCCACTGTCCACAGCTTGGAAGAGAATTTTCCAGGACAGAGCACAGCAGATTCAGGTGAAGTTTAAGGGCCACTGAATTAAGTCACTGAGTTAATGTCACTGAAACATCCCTTGGAGGAACCAAAGTATGGGATGGTTTGCTGAGGTAACTGGCTGTTTGGGAAGGAGGTAGGGTGGCAGGACAGAGAAGAGCTTATAACAGAGTCACACAGATTGGCTCCGAGCAGCCCAGACAGAACCTTAGAACAACAAGGCACAGGATCATTAGACAGGGTCAGGTAGAGAGGCCAAGACAGGGTCAACTGTCCAGCTACACAGACACTCAGAGACACACGGAGAGGATCATGGGGAGACCTTTTTGAACCCTGTGCTGACAGAGAATTGGGCAGTCAGATATGCTAGTGTGGCAGAACCCCTGGCTGCATTCAGCTGCCCAAATTCCAACACACTTTCACTCCTAGCATTCCTAAATATGAGATTAAATGCTGAGAGTGCTTCCCCACCTCTAAACCTGAAATATCCTGACTTCCCAGTGTAATCAGTTAAATTTTTGGTCATCCTTCAAAGTCCAGTTTAAACCTTTCCTGACTCCCTTATTTGGAATGATCCTTTCCCCTCAAGCCTCACAGAGCACTTTGTTTCTTTAGAATGTATTTATCATGGATTATTTCACATTACTGGTATCTGAGATACCGTTATTTGAGTCGGCTAAGGGCATGGTGTATAGTGCTGGAGCATGGAGTTATGAAGACCTAGAGTCAGTTCAATCCTGCCTCTGACAGTTACATAGCTGGTTAACCCTGGGCGGGTCACTTAACCACTGCCTGTCTCAAGTTTCCTGATCTGTAAAATGTGGATGGCGATAGTACCTACCTCCCAAGGTTATGAGGATGAGATAATATTTATAAAGTGCTTTGCAAACCTTAAGGAGCTATGTAAATGCTAGTTATTATTATCATTAATCATTATTATTACTGTTCTCATCATATGTGTCAGACTCTCCAAACAAAATGAGGGCCAAGACCAAATATCGTGTATTCTCCCAGTCCCTAGCAGATGCTCTGCAAATGGTAAGTGGTTAATAAACCTTGCATTGATTTCAGTCATGTATATATATATATATATATGTATATGTGTGTATATATATATATATGTGTATGTGTATATATATATATATATGTATACACACACATGCATGCATACATTTAAATATAAGAATGTGAGCACAGGCTAGGGTTCAGTGTAGGACTCTAACTTTTTTTAGGGTCTTGGACCCCTTTGTAAGGCTGGTACAGCCTAGGACCCCTTCTCAGAATAATGTTATTAATGCATAAAATAAAATCCCTAGGATTACAAAAGAAACCAATTATATTGAAATACAGTTATCAAAATATTTTTAAAACACCAAGACTAAGTTCATAGTCTCTAGGTTAAGAACCCCTGATTTAGGTGAATGAGAAGAAGGTAGTGGGGGATGGGAGAGAGGGAGAGGTTTCCGCTTCACCTGGGAAGTCAGGAGGGAGCTCGGTGATGTGGCCTGTTTTGGGGTTCTTACAGATCACTTTCTTGAGATTAATCTGGATGATTTTTATGAGGTCTCCAGTGGACAAACAGCACTCAATCCCACCAAGTTCATAGATGGAGCCTATGGAAAAAATCACAGGGGCAGCAATATGTTACTAACAACTTACATTTAAAAAGTGTTTTAAGGCTTATAAAAAGATTTATGGTATTTCATTTGATCTTTACAACAGCCTTGATGAGGCTTTTATCACCCCAACTGTACAATCAAGAAAACCAGGGGCAAAAGAGTTTTAAAGTAAGTTGCCCAAGGTCACATAGATGATTATTGGAAGAACCAGGACTGGAATTCTGGCCTTCTGATTCCTAGTCCAACCCTCTTCCTTCCTCCCCAACATTCTTCAGTTTTCCCCATTCAGTTGTGTCCTGAGTCCCAGTCAGCCCCTGCCCCTCACCCCCACCCCAACCCCTACAGCCTTGATTGACCATCTCCCTTCTGGGACCAGAGCCACTCAAACAAGAACCAGTGAACAGGCCTTTTGTTCTCCAACCCATGTCCAACTGGGTTTGACTAGAAAAAAGAAGGAAACAAAACCTATCAGAAACTCTAGATCCCTTTAATCCCTAAGAGGAAGCAAAAAGTTAAGGATCAATGAATCAAAGGGTAAGGGTAACAAGTCAAAACAGTGCAAGGAACAGTCAACCATTCAATAACAACCCAAAATTTGACTATAGAGGCTTGGGAAGTGAAAGAAATGGATGGTGAGAGAGAAACCCTGAAACAGGAGGATCTGGAAAATATCTGATCATGTGTAAGGTCAAGAAATCAACCTACCCAAAACACAAGGTTCAATTAAGAGAGAAATGGAAAGCTTGGGCAGCATTAGTATAACGAATAAGCAAATGGTTTCATCAAGGGAGGAAATAAATACTAGCTTCTCGGAACAATGGGGAAATAGCAGAGCCAGAAATAGTTCATAACAGCTCACGTCCTTCATATTGACTCAGGAATTACTGATTAGCAAAGCATGTTACTAGCTTCCTCTTAGAACCCATCACACACACACACACACATACACGCACACACACATATTATGATATGACGAGAACACTCATGGCCCTTCCACCTACAGGACCTCTACATGTTTTGATACTTTATACACTCAGTTTGTGTCACTAAAAAAAAAATCTATTAACATGGAAAAAATAATAATAAATTGGCTAAGGAGCAAAAAAAAAGTATGGCTGTCCCAGAGGCATAAAGAACAACTTATTATTGATTTGGTAATTATGAAACAAGCTTCCTAAAAGTTCCATAATGTTTAGATTGCCTCTGTTAGTTACCACAAAGCTTTTAACTCAGTTCTGTACCCATGGCTTATTCATGTCCTGCAAATATACAAAATAAGTTTAGTGAGATATCCATTTGATGTCTATACAGAAAACTGTTCTCTATGTAAAACATATCACCAACACAATAATTTCAAGAAAAGATGCTATAAAATGTGTCATTTTTTAGGGACATAGTTTGTCCTAGTCTTAGATCCATTATCATCTCTCCCAAATATAATTAAGTATGGTTTCCTAATTAAAAAGGGAGTTGAAACTCAAAACCTCTTATTAATTCATCATTTGATAAATATTGATGATTTCAAACTATTTGGTTCCATCAAAAGACACATTAGATGACTCCTTCATCTTGTGGAGTCTTTCTCAAACAATAAGAAAATATCATTTGGACTTTTACGTATTAAAATTTTTAACATACTCTAAGGAAAGACAGAGCCCAAAGACTTTGAGTTTGAATCTGAACATTACAAGGAGGAAGACAATAATTATAAATATCTTGATCTTCTCTAGGCAATACACAACTAGTATAAAAATGTCAAAGTGATGTCTGTGTATGTTGAGACTTTCTGGTATCCTACAATCAAAGCTGAATGGGAAAAACACATTTAAAACAATAACATCCATTCAATACCAATCTTCATGCACACTTTTGGAACTATAAAATGGACCTTAACAGATCTGCAAAATACCCTAAGAGCCAGTACAATACTGACATCGAACTAAGGCAGCTATGGAAAGATTAACACTTCCTCATCAAAAAGGAGGCAGATGATTGATACAAATCCTTCCTTACCCACCTCTACCAACTCTTCATCACTGGACTCCTTGCTATTCCCCTCACAACACACTCCATCTCTCACCTCTAGGTATTTTCACTGGCTTTATCCGATGCCTGGAGCTCTCTCCCTCCTCATGTCCACAACCAAACCTTCACTACCCTAACATCCCTTCAAACTATAATCCTGTATCTCTCCCCCCTTTCAGAGTCAAACTCTTAGAAAAAGCCATCTATACTCAAGGCTTCCATTTTCTTACATCCCACTCACTTTACAACCTCTGACCCTCTGATTTCCTGCCCCATTTCGACAGAAACTGTTCTTTTCTTTTTAAAAAATAGATTTTCATTCATTTTTTTTTACATCAACAAGACTTCCCCCTGTGTTCCTTCCCTTCCCCTTCCCCAAGAGCCATCTCTTATAACAATATTTTTAAAAGGAAGAAAAAAAATTAGCAAGACTGGTCAATAAATCCCCCCCCAAAAAAATCTGCCATTATACACTCCTGAGCCCTGAACTTTTCTGAGGAGGTCTTTTCCTATTTCTTATTCTTTGGGTCAAGTATGTTCTCTCTAATTTCACAATATAAAGTTTCAATAATTTTGTGGTTGTTCTTTCTGTTTATATTGTTATAATTATTTTGTATATTGTTTTCCTGGTTTTGCTTATTTCATTTGGCATCAATTCAAGTAAAAAAAAAAAAGTGCTGATTATGCACCAGACACTGTGTTAAGCACTCAGAATACAAATACAAGAAGAAAGACAGTCCCTGCCCTCAAGGAGCTTACATTCTAATGGAAGAAGACAACACATAAAAGGAAACTGAACATCAAGGTGGGGAGTACCGATAGTCTAGGGGCATGTTGGAAAAAAAATCTGGAGGGTCAGGAAGAGATGGTCACTTTCCTTATAATGCAAGTTCTAGGGAGAATCAACCAACCAGAGAAAGAGGCCTCAGGAGAGAAGTATGAGAAGTCCAGGAGTGGAGTGCACTTCCAGGGTAAGGAGGCTTCTGTGGCATCATAGAATAAAGCTGTACCAAATCCTGTTCAACCATTCCCCCACTGGATGGCATCTACTTTGTTTGAAATTGTTCATTTCAAAGTTACTGATGCTCTCTTAATTGCCAGATCCAATGGCCTTTTCTCAGACTGCATCCTTCTTGATCTCTCTAGAGTATCTGACCCTGTCGACCACCTTCTCCTCCCCCTTGTTTTTCATGATTACCATCAGTGGCATGCTCCAGGGCTCAGTTCTGGGACCTCTTCTCTTCTCGAAATGCATACCCTCTCAGTGATCTCATCAGCTCCTGTGGGTTTTAATATCATTGCTATACAAATGACTCTGAGAACTTTATATGGGAAGCTTTCCTATGCTACAATCTCCCATCACCAACTGCTTGTTAAACATCTCTCCCTGTATGTACCATAGGTATCTTGAACTCAAGATTATGATAGATGGTTAATTGGACACCTATTTTATTCAATCAATATTAATTAGTTAGACATGATTCCAGAAGGGTAGTGATTTTAAGTTTTGTAGAGCTTATAATAGGCCCCAGAGGTATGAACTGAAGATTATAAGTTCACTTGCTTAATCATAGGAAGCTAATTAAAGGACCTCAACCCTTGTTTTTCCTTGTTATGATGACCAAGCCCAGCATGGCTGAGGTGACTCAATTACATGGAAAGCTTCCCCACCTATTTCTGTTGCCCCTCTGTGCCTTGTCATCTCTCTATTGCCCAACATGGGGAAATGCCCATTAACACTTGGCCAATGAGTCACCCTAGTTGCCAGCCTGAGGCCTGCCTTTCTACCAGCCCATCTACCTAGGTAGATGTTTTGAAATCTGTTTAACAGCCCAGACCATGGGTATACTCATCTGTCTGGTAGGACCTCCTGAAAGGTCAATATAGGTCTGTTAAGGTCTCCTCACTAGCCTGTTTGTCCACTAGTGGGATTCTGTATTTTGTGTAGACCCTCCTAGAAGGTCAAGGGCAAGGTCTATCAACCAATGAGATTCTGTGTTTTTTTATCTACTTCACTTGTATTATCGGAGTATCAAGCACTATAAAACTAAGGCCCTGGAGGAAAGGGGCACCTCAGAGTATGAGGAAGATCTGAGGTCCATTTCATTAGAGGGGGCCATGGACCTTTAATAAAATGCCATTGGCTCAAAGCTCTGCCTCAGTGGTTTTTCTTGCAGACTGGAAAATTTTAGAATTCCCACAAGGTGTTCAAAATGGAATTCACCATTTCCCCCACTAACCACCTCACTTTCTAACTTCCCTATTTCTGCAGAGGGTACCACTTTCCGAGCTCAGGTCTACAACCTGGAGTCACCATTCTCAACTCTTCATTCTCTCTCACTCTTCACATCCTATTAATTGCCAAGTTTTGTCAGTTCTACCTGGACAACACCTCATTCTGTCCTTTTCTCTCCAACCCAGTTCCAGCCCTCATCACCACTGGAATGGGCTATTGCAATGGCCTCCTAACTGGACTCCCTGCCTCACTTCACTCTTAGTCAGTCAGTGAATAAGCACTTATTAAGCACCTACCATATGCCAGATATCATGCTATGCACTGGGGATACAAAAAAAAAGGTGAAAAACAGTCCTTGCCCTTGAGAAGTTCACAATATAATGGGGGAAACAAGTAAACAATTATGTACAAATAAGCTACATGCAGGATACATAGGAAATAATTAAAAGAGGAAAGGCACTAGAATTAATGAGCATTGGGAAAGGCTTTTTGTAAAAGATGGGATTTTAGCCAGGGAAGCTAGGACATCAAGGAGGAAGGAGAGCAGTCTAGAAATGGGTGACAGCCACGGAAAATACCCAGAGCTGAGAAGTGGAGAAGCTTGTTTAAAGAACAGCCAGAAGGCCAGTGTCACTAGATTGAAGAGAATACATACTGGGAGTGTAAATGTGTAAGAAGACAGGAAAGGTAGGAAGGGACTTGGTCATCAAAGGCTTTGAATGTCAAATAAAGTGTTTGGTATTTGGTCCTGGAGGCAACAGGAAGCTACTAGAGTTTATCGAGCAGGGGAGCGATGTGTTTTGGAAAATCTCTTCGGTGCTTGAGTAAGGCAGGCAGACCCCAGTAAGCAGGCTACTGCAATAGTCTTGGTGTGAAGTGATGAGGGTCTGCACCAAAATGGCGGCAGTATGGCGGCAATGTCAGAGGAGAGAAGGCGTATTTGAGAGATGTTTCAAAGATGAAATCAACAGACTTTGGCAATGGATTGGATATGGGGGATCAAATATGCTTTCCTTCCTAACATGTTCTCCACACAAATACCAAAGTGATACATGTTTGTGTGTGTGTATGTGTGTGTGTGTGTGTGTGTGTGTGTGTGTGTGTGTGTGTAAGGGGGGTTAGAGGAAGAGAGGGAAAGAGGAGAGAGAGAGAAGAGAGAAAGGACAAAGAGAGGGAAAAAGGAGAGAGAGACTGAGAGAAAGAGAGATTTAAATAAATTTATTTGAGGAAGAAAAAGAATATCTGAACATCAGGTACAGTCTAATCTACACGACTCTAGTAATATCCCACCAAAACTGATCTGTGAATAACAACTAAGCAGATAGTTTTCTTTTAATTAATTAATTAATTTTTAGTTTTCAACATTCACTTTTATAAGATTTGGGGTTCTAAATTTTCCCCCTGCCTTCTCTAACCCCTCTCCAAGATAGCACACAATCTGATATTGGCTATATAATCATATTAAACATAGTTTCACATTAGTCATGTTAAGCAGATAGTTTCCTAAAAAAACTTCACATTGAATAGGCTCTCACCTGGGTGGCCCTGGATGAGTCGCCCCACCTCTAAAATGAGGGGGTTAGATTCAGGGGCCTCTGAAGTCCCTTCTACCTGTAGGCTTAGGATCTCATGAAGCTATCTGACGAGAGCTTCATACAATGTATAATAACCAGAAGGCAATAAAGTAAAGACGATATCAAATATTCACCAAGCGAACATTTATGGCAAGTTACCATACAATCAATATCATATGATATGAGCATTTTAAGACTTTTTTAAAAATAAAAACATTCTTTTTATATATTTATTTCAAGCTTTTCAGTTAAATACAACTTTGATCAGTTTTGCTCATTCTATACCTACTGAAGGAATTCTTCTTAAATTGCCCTTGGATGAGATATTACTCATTAAATGGTTTGGATGACAAGCTTCGGAGGTCAGCTGTGGTACATGTCACAGTTTAGATCACAGAATCAGACACTGTTCTGTATAATTAACCTAGGTGGTTTTCAAATATATGTATTCTAATTCATGGAGCATTTATTTTAAAAGATCTAGCCCTCTTTAAAGAGCCTAGACATCATTATATCCAAAATAGACTCTCAATTCAAAGTATGTGGTCCAAGGAGGCCGACATTTTACCAGATCAACTGCCAGTCTGTGCCAGTGGCTGCTTTACAACACAAATAATATAGTGGTGTTTGGTTTTTTTCTTTTCTGAAAACTTCTAAATGTGTTATAGGATGGTCACAGTTACAATAAAAGTTCCTGGCCATCCTTGGATCCTTCCATAGGACAGTTGTAGAGGCTGCCAAATTGATCATTACTAATTAATTACTAATAATTACTAATTAATTGAATTACCAAGAAAAAATTCATGCAGCTGTACATTTTGAGCTTCTAGGAAGGTTAACAGTTCTTGATGTGGGGTTCTGACTATAGACTGTAATATTCGCCCTCACCACCCTCTATGTTTAATTTTTGCCTTGTTCAATTTTGAGCCCAAGGATTTCAGCAGCAACTTTGAAAACATAAAAAAAAACCCAAAACATAAAAAAGTCTCTTGTCTTTGCTGAGACAAAATGGCTATTGAGACCATTTTCCTGCCAAAATCATAGTTGTCTTTTAAATCAGATTTTATAATTCTCATATGCCACAAATCAACTTTTTGACCACCAACTCTGGGTTTCTGATTCCTCATTAACTCTCTTAACCATATTGTGTCAGTCTTCTAAGATTTCAAAATTTTGGTAATTTATAATATATACCAAGAGGACTCCCTGAATTCCATAGATGTATTCAGGCAGCTAGGTGGGCCTGGAGTCAGGAATACCTGAATTCAAATCTGATCTCAGACACTTACTAGCTGTGTGACCCTGAATAAGTCACTTAACATCTGTTTGCCTTAATCCACTGCAGAAGGAAATGGCAAACCACTCCAGTATCTTTGCCAAGAAAACCCCCTGGACAGTACTGGCATTATGGTCCACGGGGTCACAAAGAGTCCAGAAACGACTGAACAACAAAGTCATCCAGCATCTTGCCTCCTATTGTTTGCTGTCCTTTACCCCTAACTTTCCATTTTCCTGAGCCCTCATGCTCTCTTCCAAACTGATATCACTAAAGCACTCACCATGCCATACCCTTGCTCAGGAAGATCCACTGGCTCTTTCTTGCCTCTAGGATAAAATACAAACTCATCTGTTCAACATTTAAAACCTTCACAAGCTGGCTCCACCCGATCTTTCCAGGCTTACTACACGGTGCAATCCTTCATGCGCTCTACTTTCCAAACAAACTTGCCATTCCCTAGACCAATCATTTCATCTCCTATTTTATCTCTGTACCTCTGCACCAGCTGGCCCTATGCCTGGAACGTCTGCCTCCTCACCTCCATCTTGAAGAACCTCCTAGCTTTCTGCAATTACCACTTTCTACATAAGGTCTTCATGGATAACTGCCCCTATCCCAGCTGATAATCCTCAATTCACCCAAGAACCTAAAAATTACTTTGTATTTACCTCGCATATATTTCATATTTATTTTTCTTTTTTTTGCTTTTTGGTGAGGCAATCGGGGTTAAGTGACTTGCCCAGGGTTACACAACTAGTCTCAAGTGTCTGACGCCGGATTTGAACTCAGGTCCTCCTGACTCCAAGGTCGGAGCTCAATCCACTGCACCACATAGCTGCCCCCATTATATTTATTTTTCTACTTGCTTCCCCCAATAGACTATAAGTTCCCTGAGGGCAGAAACGATTTCATTTTTGTTTTATAGGAGCATAAATCTGAAGGGAAATTAGAGGATGTCTTGGTATCCCAAGTGCTTGAACATAGTAGATGATTTATAAATATTTGCTCAGAACAGACACATATATGTATATCTATCTTTCTATCTATAACTTTTCATTTTATTTAAACATATATTTTGTTTAAACACACATATATTTAAATAAAACTAAGTCTATCCAATATATAAGTAGTCAAAGGATGTGAACAAACAATTCACAAAAGAATTGCAAACAATTAACAATTATACGAAAGAATGCTCCAAATCACTAATAATCAGAAAAATGCAAATTTTAAAAAAAGGCCCTGAGGTTTCACTTTATACTCAACAAATTGGCAAAGAAGACAGCAATAGTCAGGTCAGTGTTGGAGAGGTTCTGGGGAGACTGGGAAATTACTGCTTTGTTGGTGGAACTGTGATTTAGCACAAACATTTTGGAAAGCAATAGGGAATTATGAAAATACAGACTAAATTGTCCATAACCTTTGACCCGGAGAGCCTACTACTAGGCATATACTCCATGAAAGTCACTAATAAAAAGAAAGTCCTCATATATGCCAACATAATAACAACAGTCCTAGCTAGCATTATTTATATAGCTCCTACATGTGCCAAGCAATTTCCAAATATTATCTTATTTGATCCTCACAACAACAACCCTGGGAGGTATTATCTCCATTTTACAGTTGAAGAAACTGAGACAAACAGAGGTTAAATGACTTTCCCAGAGTCATACAGCTTGTGAGGTGGGATTTGAACTCAGGTCTTTCTGACTCCAGACCCAATGCTCTATCCACTGTACTACCTACCTGCCTCTAAAAACATGCTGCAAAATGTTTGAAGCAGTAACTATGTGGTAGCAAAGAACTGGAAACAAAGTAGATGCCCAATGATTGGAGAATGGCTAAGCAAACTGCAGCACATGGATGTAAAGGAATGTTACTGTAAGAATGTTACTATAAAAAATGACATGTGTGATGAACACAGAGAAACCTGGGAAGAACTATATGAACTAACACAGAGGGAAGTAAAGAGCCAAGAAAACAATTTACACAATGATGTCAACGGAAAGAATAACCGTGTACCAAAAAGTCAAAAGTGAATATTGCAAAATTACAAAGATCAAGCAAATATCAAACATGGATCAAAAGAGGAGACTTGAGAAGGTATCACCAATTGCACCCCTATGCAGAGATGGGAGGTTCACAAATGTTTTCCATTGCATATATTTTCAGATTTTTTTTTCACTTAATTGATCAGTTATGCTGATTTTTCCCTCCTTTTTCTTAAAAAAAAATTTATATAAATGGCTTTCTGGGGGGGAGGAAAGGAACACTCATCTAAAACAACAACAAAAAAGAGCTCCTTGGTAACTTTGGAGAGAGCAGTTTCAGGTAAGTGATAGAATTTGGAAGCCAGATTGCAAAGGGTTGAGGAGTGGCAGAATAGGAATATAGACAGCTTTTTCAAAAATTTTTAATTAATTAATTAATTTTTAGTTTTCAGCATTCACTTCCATAAGCTTTGGAGTTTTCAATTTTCTCCCCTTCCCTCCCCTCCTCCCTCCCCAAGACGGCGTGCAATCTGATAAAAACTCTAGACAGCTTTTTCAGAGTTTGGCTGAGAAAGGGAGGAGTGGATGATAGCTTGATAGCTCCAGTTGAGTTTTTTTTTTTAAGGTTGGGGGAGATTTGGACATGTGTGAAGGTAAGGAACCAGACGACAGGATAAGATTTGAGAATGTGGGGGATGGCGATGATTGAATTGAGGATGCAATCTACTGGAAAAGATGGAAGGGGTTGTGATCAAGTGCACATGTAAAGGGGTTGGCCGTGCCAAGAAGGACTATCTCTGTCATAGACGGGTGGAAAGGAAGAGAGTGTGAGAGATGATGTCAGGGGGTTTTGAGATAAAGAAAATCAGAGAAAAGGGAGGTTATGTTGAATGCCCTCAATTCTTTTTTCAATAAAGTAAGAGGCAACATCTTTAGCTGAGAGATTGGGGGAGGGAAAGGTTAGAGAGCTTTTATTATCAATAAAAATTATTGTAAAAAATAAATGCTAAATTTGAATTACTTGCAGCACCTGAGCTGCAATTCCAACTCAGGTCCTCTTTCAATCCAGAGCTCCTTCTGTTACACTTTCCTGCCTCCTAAAAAAAGAAAAAAAAAGGCCTCTAGTACTCAGTATTTATCCCATATTTGCATCAGCCAGGTCTGACCTTGTTTTACCTCTTAGCTTCTGCGATCAGATACACTGACACTGGTATTTTCATCACAGACCTTACTGAAGCTAAGTGTCATGATGGCAGGGGCTGTGTCTTATCTAAACTTTTATCTTTTTCAGCCTCAAGTCAGTGGGTACTTTACATCAGTTATGGTTTGTTGAATGAACGAAAGGATTTTCCAGTGGATGGGCATATGGACCTAGGGAGAAAGAAATATGGTCATCAAGCTACGGAAGAGCGTAAGCAACCTGACAAGTGGGTAGGGCAGGCCAGAGGTGACCTGAAGGGTGTGGGAACCTCGGTGAGCAGAAGGAACTTGGGTGTGGGTGTGGGTGTGGGTTCTCTGGCCTGGGAAGGCTGAAGCACCAATGCAAATGTTTGGGGATCTAAAAAAGAAGACAGCCTTTGAAGACACTGGCCTTAGGTTCCTTTCTTTTCCCTTCTTCCTTCTCCCTTCTCCCTCAGGGCCATGATGGCTGGGTTGAACCCCCTACCCTGCAGTCTGTCCTTTCCTTGTTTCCTACGAACCTCTAGCCTTTTGTACAGCCTTCCCATCTCTTCCCTCAATGTGTCCTCCCTAGCATCCTATAACCCTCTACCTGTCTCCAAGACACAATGCTCTTCAGAGTGACACTGGAGGTCAGCCTTTCTGTGTAAAGTCCTAGGGGGGCTTCTCCCAGGATAACTGGGGTACTGGCTTCTCTCCCTGCTCTAAGCCTTTGGTCTGGGGTCTGGGAGGACAGAGAGCAAAGTTTTCCCTGGGAGATCAGCTTAGGGAATAGAAGTCAGGGGGCTCAATGCTCTTCTCTTTATTTCTCATTATTTCCCCTCTCCCAGATGTTCTAAAATGTGCCAAGTTCCTTCTTGAAGCTATTATATGTACACTTTAGAAAGCACTTTCCCCACAATAATCCTTTAAGGCAGTTAGTGCAGGATTCCTCCCCAATCTACAGAAGAGAAAACCAAGGCCATGAGAGGTATTTGCTCTAGAAAAGAAGGAAACAAACATTCATTAAGTGCCTACTATGTGTCAAATGCTTTACAAATATCTTATTTGATTGTCTCAAGAACCCTAGTGGTTGGGCAGCTAGATGGCACAGTGGATAGAGCTCCCTCTGGCCTTGGAGTCAGGAGGACCTGAGTTCAAATACGACCTCAGACACTTGACACTTAC
>NW_020954555.1:3018626-3031191 GCF_900497805.2 Vombatus ursinus | reverse complement strand
GTGCTATTATTATCCCCATTTTATAGTTGAGGAAACTGAGGATGGTAGAGGTAAAGTGACTTAGGATTAGGCAGCCAGATCTGAACTAAACTCTATCTGACTTCAGGCCTACTGTCCCACCTGGATGCCTCTAGTACAAGCAGGGTGTTGCAGGAATCTAACAGAAACACTGACTTTACTAATAGCCACTTCAAGAGAATCTCACAGATCATCTCATTAAACCTGTACCTGACCACAAATCCTGTCTGCAACATTTCTGACTCAGCATTGCCCTAAAGAGTCAAGTCAAGAGTCAAGCATCTTATTTCCTGAATGAGCAAATAAATGAATGGATAGATGAATGAATGAATGAATGTGTTAATTAAGCTCTGATCATTTTCAAGGTACTGGTCCAAGCTCTGGGCATGCAAATACAAAAGTAATTCGGCCCCTGCTCTCAAGAAGCTCACATTCTAGCAGGGAAGACCAATGAAGAAAAACACTGAGTTTTCCGTCTTACTGAGATATACTGAGAGATAATGTAGCAGTACCTTTGGACGCAGCTAGTGACTGTCAGAAGCTGTATTTGAACTTGGGTCTTCCTGACTCCAGGCCCAAGGTTCTATCCATTGAGCCTTCTAGATGGTTCCAGTGAGTCAATTGGGGGCCATGTCCAGTAGTCCTCATCTATACGTCCCCACTGGACCCAGATGGCTCCAGAGGAGAAACTGAGGCTGTTAACTTTGCACAGCTCTCCCTCACTTAAATCCAATTCACTAGCAAGTCATGGCATCACCTGCCTGATGTCATGGTCCTCTTCAAGAACAAAGGACAAACAACCATCACCACCACCATCACTCTGGAGAAATCCCAACCCGGGATTCTAGGATGTTAGGGCTAGAAGGGACTTAACAGGTCACCCACCAAAATCCCTTGATTTTACAGATGGTGAGTCTGAGCAGGACGTAGTTTAAGCAGCTTGCCAAGGGTCACTCAGTGACCACAGCTAGGTGCACAGAAAACAGTCACCCAACAGATCACTGTTGTTTCTGTTCTTTATGTCCCTCAGGGCTCCAGATCCGGAGAAAATCTCTTCTCACACTCTCAACCTCTTGCCCAATTAGTGCCCAAATTTAGCAAATTCTTCTTCCTCCACCCTTACTCTCCACACCCACAGCCATGACCACCAGTCCTTTAACTCCTCAATTCTCTCCCAGGCCATCTCCCCTGCACTAGACACTCTCTCCTCTTCTCCCCATCTTGACTCCTTGGGGAACCAGTTCAACTCTACACTGTCCTCCTCTCTTGAACCCCTTATCATATTGCACCCCACCCCCTGGCCAAAATGGCTCAACATAAGTAAAAATTTGCTATGAGAACCTCACGATGGGACTGACCCCAATCCAGAAAGTTTTGAGGGACACTGTCTTCTGAGGAAGGCTCAGTACCCCCTTCTACTGAGAGCTGCTCTGCTCAGGAGGCAAGGAAGCCAGGGTCCTCCTCTCTACTGAACTAAGAAACAGAGGCAATGGTGGATACCACAGGTGAGTGATATATATACCCACGAAGCAGAGGTGCTGCGCCAGGTCTGGGTGGTCACACTTACTCTGAAAATACACCCCGGAGCATATCTTCAGGATCCGGGGCAGGGAGGCTGGGTCCAATGAGCAGATGTAGTCCTGGAGAGCCACGGGCTTCATGGTCCTCGGCCTCTGTGGTCGCACTATCAGTTAGCCACTCTTCTAGCTGAGTTTTCTGGAGGGTACCTCCTGTACCTGCTTCTCCTTCCTGCTTCAACCACACTAGATTGCTACGGTCCCAGCCCTAGAGAAGGCGTATACTGGGAGGGGCCTGGCTTAATTTAGAGGGACCTCTTTCAGTCCCTTCACACCCACACCCACATCTTCCTTCCCCTAGCATGATCGCCAGCCCTTTGCCTAAGCCCTGTGAGTCATCATAAACAGCTTTTTTCAGGGATTAGGGAAACATTCAGAGGTACCCTAACCACATAGAGAAACATCGCCTTTACCTTGGGAGCCAGAGAAACACTGTCTATAGCCCTTAATAAAAGGATTTGTTAAAGTCAAAGGGCCCCACTTGAGGACCTAGAGGGCCACATGTGGCCTTGAGGCTGCTGGTTACTCACCCCTGGTCTACACCCTTGGGAAACACTAAGTCTGATGGAAGTCTCTCAGGAGTTCCCCATATGATGGGGGAAAACAATTCCCCTACCTCAGAGACCTTTAATCCCGAAGGAAGAGATGGTCTACACTTAAAGGAGGAGGGACTACACTTGTGATCTCAGATGGCAGGACGAGGACTACAAGGCAGGAAATACAAGTAACACATTCAGCTCTAAAAGAATTAATGAATATGTTTATTAAGCTCTGACCATTTGCAAGGCACTGGGCCAAGTGCTGGGCATACTAACAGGAAAGTAATGCAGCTCCTGCTCTCAGGAGATTCACATTCAGGGGCAGCTAGGTGGCGCAGTGGATAGAGCACTGGCCCTGAAGTCAAGAGGACCTGAATTCAAATCTGACCTCAGACCAAACACTTGACACTTACTAGCTGGGCAAGTCACTTAACCCCAATTGCCCCTCCCAAAAAAAAAAAGAAAAGAAAAGAAACTCACATTCTAGAATATTATTGTGCCTTAAGAAATGATGAGTGGGATGATTTCTTAAAAACCTGAAAAGACTTACATGAACTGACGCCGAGTGAAGTGAGCAGAACCAGGAGACCATTGTACCCAGTAACAGCAAAGCTGCATGATGAACAATCGTGAATGACTTAGCTATTCTGAGCAATACAGTGATCCAAGACAATCCCAAAGGACTCATGTTGAAAAATGCTAACTGCCTCCAGAGAAAGAACAATGTTGTTAGAATACAGACAGAAGCATACTACTTTTCACCTTTTTTTTTGTTTGAGTTTTCTTGTATCAAACGAATAATACAGAAGTGTTTTACATGACTGCACATTTCAGACTGCTTACTGTCTCAGGGAAGGGGAGGGATGGAATGAGGAACTCAAAACTAAAAAAAAATGAATGTTAAAAATTGTTTTTACATGTAATTGAGGAAAAATAAAAATTTTTTTTTAAAAAAAACTCATGTTCTGATGAGGGAGACCACATTATTTATTTAATTTTTTTGTTTATTTTTAGTTTTCAACATTTACTTCCATAAGATTTTGAGTTCCAAATTTTCTCCCCATCTCATCCCTCCCCCCCACCCCAAGATGGCATGCATTCTGAATACCCCTTCTCCTAATCTACCCTCCCTTCTATCTCTCCCCACCTTTCTCTTATCCCTTTCCCCTTCAATTTTCCTATGGGGCAGGATAGATTTCTATACCCCATTTCCTGGAGGGAGACCACATTAAAAACAAAAATAAAAAACCACTCAGTTTCCAGTCTTAGTGAGATATACTGAGAGATACTGTCTCTACCTTTGGAGAAACCCCAATCAAGGATTCTAGGACGTTAGGGCTAGAAGGGACTTAATAAATCAACCACTAAAATCCCTTGATTTTACAGATGGTGAGTCTGAGCAGGATGGAGTTTAAGCAGCTTGCCAAGGGTCACTCAGTGACCAGACCTAGGTGCACAGAAAACAGTCACCCAACAGATCACTGTTGTTTCTGTTCTTTATGTCCCTTGGGCTCCAGATCTGGAGAAGATCTCTTTTCATACCCTTACCCTCTTGCCCAATTAGTGCCCAAATTCAGCAAATTCTTCCTCCGCCCTTACTCTCTACATCCACAGCCATGACCTCTAATCCCTTGACACCTCAATTCTCTCCCAGGTCATCTTCCCTGCACGGGCCTCTCTCTCCTCTTCTCTCCATCTTGACTCCTTGGAGAACCAGCTCAACTCTATGCTGTCCTCTCTTGAATCCCTAATCCCTTATCATACTGTCACTGACACCTGGCCAAGCCTCAGCCTTGGATCCCTCCCACCATTCACTGCCCACACTTCTGCACGTGTGCTGCTGAACAAAGACAGAGAAAATCACGCAGCCGTTCTCACTGGATTTACCACAAACTGATGTTACATAACCTCTTCCGGGCCCTCACTGTTGCCAGGCAGTCCTACTACACCTCCTGCATCAACTCACCATCCACTCTCTACAGAGGCTCTTCCAAAACCTTTTCATACCTCCTCAAAACTCCCATGGCTCCCCCTTCCCCCATTCTCTCATCTTAAAACAGAAAATATTTTACAGAAAAAAAATTGAAGGCCATTCACCATGAACTCCCTCCTTCCTCATCTCCTATCATTCAGATGCCTTCTGCCACTCTCCTCCTTCACCCCTGTCTCCCATGAAGTGGCCTCACTCCTTACCAAGGCAAACCCCTCTACCTGCTCAGCAATCCCATTCCATCCCATCTCCAACCGACTACCCCCTCTGTCACTCCCGATCTATCACTTATTTTCAATCTATCCCTGTCCAGTGGCTCATCCTACTGTCTACAAACATGCCCATGTCTCCCCTATCCTGAAAAAACCCTCATTTGATCCTTCTATCTCTGCCCTCTATCTCTTCTAGCCTTTGCTGCTAGACTTCTCCAAAAGGTCCTTCTACAATGGGTGCCTCCCCTTTCTCTCCTCTCACTCTCTTCTTAAGCCCTTACAAACTGGCTTCTGACCTCATCATTCCATCGATACTACTCTCTCCAAAGTTACCAATGATCTCTTAGTTGCCAAATCCAATGGCCTTTTTTTTGATCCTCCATGTCACTGACCTCTCTGCAATCTTGGATGTGGTCAATCACACTTTCCTCCTTGATGCCCTCTTCTCTTTAGGTTTTCAGGACAACACTCTCTCCTGGTTTTCCTCCTACCTATCTGACCGCTCCTTTGCTGGATGCTCCTCCAGATCATAACCTCTAGCCAACCACTGGTGTCTCAACAACTTCCATGGATTTAACTACCATTTCTACGCTGCTAATTCTCAAATCTACTTTTCCTGCCCCATCCTCTCTGCTACCCTAGTCTCACATCTCCAGCTGCGTTTCAGACACCTTGAACTGGGTGTCCAGTGTAAACATCTTAAATTCAATATGTTCAAAACTGAGCTCATTATCTTTCCCCCTAAATTCTCCCTCCGCCCACCTTCCCTATTACTGTTGATTTCGCCTTTGCATCTCTCCAATGTGCCCCCTCCTCTCCTCTGATGCTGCCCCCACCCTGGTGGAGGACCTCCTCACCTCCCACCTGGCCCATTGCACTAGCTGCTGGGGGGCCTGCCTGCCTCCGCTCTCTCCCCACTCCAGTCCATCCTCTATTCAGCCACTAAGGTGATTTTTTAAAAATTCAAAAAACATGGGGGCAGCTAGGTGGCACAGTAGATAGAGCACCGGCCCTGGATTCAGGAGGACTTGAGTTCAAATCCAGCCTCAGACACATAACACTTACTAGCTATGTGACTCTGAGCAAGTCACTTAATCCCCATTGCCAAAAAAAAAAAAAAAAATCAAAGATCTGATCCTAACACACAACCCCTACTCATTAAACTCCAGTGGCTCCCTATTGACTTCAGGAGCAAATACTAAGTGCTTTGTTTGTCATTCAATGCCCTTCATAACCTAGCCTACTCCCCAAGTAGTCTTCAATCTAGTGATAACCTGCCTCCTGGCTGTTCCTCAAACAAGACACTCAGCTTGACTCCTGGAATTTTCTCTGACTGTGCTCCATACCTGGAATACTCTACCTCCTCTATTCCAATCACTTACCTTCCTGGCTTCTGTTAAGTGCCCACTAACTACACCTTCAACAGGAAACCTTCCTCAACCTCTATTTTCAGTGCCTTCCCTCTGTTAATTTTCCTATATAGAGCTTGCTTTGTATACATTTGTTTGCATGTAGATTGTCAGCTCCTTGAGGGTAGGGACTCTCTTCCGCTTCTTTTTATACCCCCAGCACTTAGCACAGTGCCTGGCACATAGGAGGTGCTTAATAAATATTGATTGATTGATTGAGCCACCACCTGAATCCAGGCTAATCTACAGCCTTCTCCAAGGTATCCCTGCCTCCTGCACACCCACCCACATTTTTCTGTCCTTCACTAATTGTCCCCACTCAGGCCAGCAGGTCTATTTCTCACTTGTTCACAGAACTTTAGAGAGGACCTCAAAATTGGAAAGGAGCTCAGAAGTCATCTAGTCTAATTTATACATAGACACAAATCTTGACAAGTAGCCATCCAGCCTTTCATGATGGAGAAAGGTCATTACCCACCTTTCGACAGCTCCAATTATTAGGAAGTTTTTGTCCCCCTCATAGGGATAGGGACTAGATCCATGATTTCTTTGAAATAGGGAATTCCTGGATGAGGAAACTTTTCCAATGCAGGTGGGAACATTCTCTGCAAGATATAATCATGGAGAATTGCCTAGAGCATTGAGAAGTCAAGTGATCTGCCCAGGGTCACAGAGTCAGGGCATGACTTGAACTCAGGTCTTTCCGATTTCAGGGCTGGCTCTTGGTGCACTATTCCACGCTACTCGTGAGCTGAAATCTGCTTCAGTGCAACTTCCAACTGCTATGCCTCATTCTACCCCAGTAGGGGCCAAACCTAAGAAGTATGGTCCTCTTTTCTACTACCAGCCCTGTGGCTATTTGCATTTAGCAGTCAAGCCACCCACTAAGTTTTCTTTTCTCCAGTTCCTTTATTGACCCTTCTATTCCAGCTAAATTAATGTTTGCCATCTTTTATTTTCACTTCTGTCTTTTAATGTATGAGTCCCCTCTACTCTCCTATCACTTCTTCAAAAACCACTTCACCTAAGAGATCCCCCCCACACCTCAATAATCCTATATGACTCAAATCTAGGGCTTGTCTTTTCAATTGTGGTGCTAATTAGATCCCCACTTCTATCTGGGGAGTAGGGGGAGGAAATTTAGTTGTTGGCAGGTGAAATGAACTGTTATTTTTTCCCTTTGTGGGTTCCTCATTTTGTTAACCTATATCTGTCAGCATTTCTAAGTTTCCTGTGGCCAGAGGCCTCTTCCCATTTTGGGGCCCAGCCCAGCAGAGAGAACAAGCTCTTTCATTTGCCCTCCCACCTTCCGAAGTACCCATCCCCCAAGAGATCTATCTGAAAAGCTGGTCCTCTTGCCCCTTTGGCGCCCATTTGGGGCAGGGGGTATGAACCTCTGGACAGTCCAAGGTTTTGGTATATGTTGTACTAGTCTAGATACTCCAACACATCCTCACTCAGCTGCCAAAATGATTTCCCTAAAGTGCAGGTTTAACTTCCCTCCTCAAACTCTAGTAGCTACCCAATTCTTCTGGGATCAAATATAAACTCCTCTGGCATTTAAAGGTCTTCACAGCCTCGTCCCCATTTTATCTTTCCAGCCTTATTACATGTGATTCCCCTCCAGGCCCTCCACGGATCAGCCAAACTCTGATTTCTCCCTTCCCTCTCTGTGCTGTTGCACTCGCTCTTCTAGGTGGTGCAGTAGATAAGAGTGCTGGCCTGGAGTCAGGAAGATCTGAGTTCAAATCCAGCCTCAGACACTTACTGGTTGGGGGACCCTGGCCAAGTCCCTTAACCCTGTTTGCCTCAGTTTCCTCATCTGTAAAATGAGCTGGAGAAGGAAATGGCAAACCACTCCAGTATCTTTGCCAAGAAAACCCCAAATGGGGTGCTGAAGAGTCAGACACAACTGAAATGACTGAACAACAACAATACGCCTGTATACAAGTGTATAGTATGCCTCCCAACAACTCCCTGAGGACAAGGGCATGTTCATAAGTATCTCTGTACTTCCCATTTCTAGCACGGTGCCTGGCTCATAGTAGGTGCCTGATAAATGCTTATTGATTGACACTACCCCAGTCCTCAAAGTAACTGGGAAAATGACAACAACATTTAAAACTCCAAAGCTTATGGGAGTGATTGTTGATAAATCAAAATAAATTAATTAAAAAAAAGAAAATGACAACAACTTATCTTCAGTATTAGTCTAAACAAGATTAGACAACCAATACTGAAGAAACTGTAGAAAGGATTCTTGGTTACAGAAAGGATAAGTAAATTGTTTCAAGCTACACAGGGATTAAGGAATTTAAACCCAGAAAATCACAAATCTTTTTAAGGATTGAAGAATCTCAGATTAGGAAAGTAGCCCAGGTATTTAATAAATGAGCATTTATTAAGCACCTGAAGTGAGCTGAGATTCCTATTCATCTTGGTCAGTCCATTCTCAGTCCTTTTTCAAGGAATTTGGTACCTGAAAAAAAGTCTTACTCTCCATCCCAACTCTTGCCCTCATACTTGGTTTTTTCTCTTCACACTTCAAGATACTACCCTATGTCCCTCTTTCCTTTCACAACCAAAGTATGAAGAGAAAAAACCAAATGTGTTTACTCTCATTACTTCCACTTCCTCTCTTTTCACCCACTTTTTGTAAACAGGCTTTTACCTCATCACTTAATTCAAATTTGCTCTTTCCAAAGTTAACTCAAGACCTCTTAACTACCAGATCCTCACAGCTTTTAATGATTCTTTCCTCCCAACATACACACACAATTATTTTGCATTTATTTATGCCTACACAGGCTGTTTTCTCTGATAGGCTCCCGAAAAAATTTGCATCTCCAGAAACTAGCAATGTGTCTGACAGATAAGTAGGTGCTAGATAAATGCCAGATGAATAGGAATCTCAGCTCACTTCAGGTGCTTAATAAATGCTCATTTATTAAATACCTGGGCTACTTTCCTAATCTGAGATTCTTCAATCCTTAAAAAGATTTGTGATTTTATTTCCTATCCCTTCTGCCACTTCTCCACTCCTACAGCCCATTGAAGATTCCACTCCTTCATGCCTTAGTAAATTACTTCATTGGCTGGTGTGGCCAAAAAAATTAACTGGAAGTCAGCCTATAGGGCAGCGTTAAGAGGGCTGGTTTTAGGGCAGAAGATCTGGGTTTAAATTCCTTAATCCCTGTGTAGCTTGAAACAATTTACTTATCCTTTCTGTAACCATGTTCTGATCCTTAAGGGATTGGGCTAGACGACCTTGAGGTCCCTTGCAACTTGAAATCTGTGATCCCATAAACCTTTTGGGGATGAAACTCTCTGAGGTTGGTCCTTGGATGGCAGACAACACCATGGCCACCATGACTGCACCCATACTTGAGACCTTGACATAAGGAATCCCTCCAACGAGGCAATCAACAAGTATTTATTAAGCACTTACTGGTTGCCAGGCATTGTGCAAGATGCTGGGGATACGATGACAAAAATGAAACCGTCCCAGCCCTCAAGGAAGTTACATTCTACCAGGGGGGACAACACATAGATATGAGTATTTATAAATGTGCATAAAAGGTACAACTAGATGGCGCTGTGGATAGAGTGCCAGGTGGGACTCAGGACTCAGGAAGACTCATCTTCCTGTGTTCAAATCTGGCCTCAGACACTTACCAGCTGTGTAACCCCAGGTAAGTCACTTAACCCTGTTTGCCTTAGTTTCCTCATCTGTAAAATGGAGAATCTGGAGAAGGAAATGGCAAAGCACGCCAGCATCTTTGCCAAGAAAACTCCAAAGGGGGTCACGAAGAGTTGGACACGACTGAACAACAAATTCTGAAAATATACCAAGACACAAAGGTGAAAGCAAAAACAAAGGTGAAGTCAAATAAAAGTGATGGTGAAGAAATGGGTTGAAATACCATGTGTGAAACCTCATAAGACTCTACCCACAAGTGAATCAGGTTTTTTTTTTTTTTTGTGATACAAAATCATAGAATGGGAGGGCACATAAAAGAGTGGAGAGGAAGAAAACAGAGGGGAAATAAATAATGTACCCCAATAAGTCAAAGTCTAATAAATAAGGAAAATAATTCCTCTAGTCTTTCAGAAAGAAGAGAATGGGGTGGGGGGGTGATTGAAACAGAGGGAAAGAAAGGAGGAAATCTTGTTTCAGTGGTGGGAGAGGGTACCACTGATAAACACTCCCATGGTAGAAGAGAAGATGGGAACTTGCAAATTAAAGAGCATAATCTGCAGGGATTTCGCACTTAAAGAGACCACTCATCCTCTCTCAGGAGAATGGAAATCAGAGCTCTGGGGGCAACTGACACCCAGAAGAGGGGGAGAATATAGACCCAGGGAGAAGATTCTGAGGGAAATGGGGGGAAATGACCACAGACAGGGCAAAAGTGAATAATGAACTGTACAATCAGGGACACAGGAAAATTCCTACTATAAGCAATATCCTCTCTGTCACCTGCAGGAATCAGTATTTCTAAGAGTGAGGCACTACAAGAAAAGGGTCAATATCTATTAGGCAATAATATAGAAATTCTTTATGGGAAGAAACCCCAAATAGGTACATTAGAAGCTTTAATTCCATGAGAAGTAGAGAGGATCATGAATCAAAGAATAAAAAATCTAGAATAGACACAAAGGGAAGGATAATAATAAAGAGAATGAAGACAAGGAATTCTTTTTAGACAGGCACAGAAAGTGAATTTTTAAAAAACTAACAAAACAAGTTGAAAGAGGTAGAGAAGACGGGGATGTCGCTGGATTACTTTTCTAAGAGAGGGAAGATCTAACTAGCTAGATAAAAGGAGGAAATAAAAAGGAACTAGTAAGTTAAGCAAAACTTCAAAACTATGGAAAAGGGTAACAAATGGGAAGGAAGGAGCAACAGGGTGAGGAGAAGAGAGCAGGTGGGAACAGGACTGCCTTAAAGTAGATTAAGCAGCAGGCAGCTAGGTGGTGCAGTGGATAGAGCACTAGCCCTGGATTCAGGAGGACCTGAGTTCAAATCTGACCTCAGACACATAACACTAGCTGTGTGACCTTGGGCAAGTCACTTAACCCCATTGCCTAGCAAAAAAATAAATAGATTAAGCATTTTATCTGAAAAGACAGAGTGCTATGATTACAGAGGAAGAGAGAAAAATTCTAATTTGGAAATGAAAAACCCCAATATTAGAAACAAATGGTGGAAAATATAAACCTAGATCCTCATGATATTAAATGTGAATGGATCAAATAAAACAATGATATAGCAGATAAGAAAATAAAACCTCACAATACGCTATGTACAAGAAACACATTTTAAAAACAAAGACATACACAGAGTAAAAATAAGGGACTGGAAAAACAAGAATTGCAATCACACTAATCAAGCACAAACATTCACAATCTAAAAAGAGATCAGCAAGGAAACTACATT
The DNA here is from genome assembly GCF_900497805.2 of Vombatus ursinus. Classification (NCBI taxonomy): domain Eukaryota; kingdom Metazoa; phylum Chordata; class Mammalia; order Diprotodontia; family Vombatidae; genus Vombatus; species Vombatus ursinus. Next base: position 3,020,006 of record NW_020954555.1, on the reverse strand, counting down.
ATGCTGAAAGGAACCATATACAACAAATCAATACCAATATTAAATTTATATGAACTAAATGTCTTAGCATCTAAATTCATAAAGATTACAATTACAAGAAAACATAGACAATAGATATTAGGACAGGAGATTTCAATGTCCCTCTCTTGGTTTTAGATAGATCAAACAGAAAGATAAACAAAAAGAAAATACAGAATTGAACAAAATGCTGGAGAAACTAGACTTGCAGTGTCTTCTAAATAGGACTGCTAAAAATATACATATTTCTCAGCATCATATGAAACTTTTACAAAAGTTGATCACGTATGTGGGCCAGAGGTATTGCAAATGAATATAAAAAAACAGAAATACTAAATATATAGTTTACAGACTATAACACAATAATAAAAATTATAATCAATTTAGGCAGCACAAAAAAAGGACATGGATCCAAATGAAGAATCAAGAATGAAATCCTAAATAATGAATGGATCAAAGAACAAATTATAGAAACAAGCATTATGTGAAAGAAAATGAAAATAACAAAACAACATTACAAAATTTCTGGAATGCAGCTAAAGCAACAATAAGGGGAATAATATTCCTACAAACACACATTAATAAAATAGAAAATGAGAAGATTAATGAGCTGAATATGTATTTTAAAAATTAGAAAGGTAACACATAAATAAACCTAAAAGATGCACAAATTTTAAAAGATATTAAGAATTAGAGGAGGCCTAGATAAACTGGACCACCCCCCTCCAAAAAAAAAAAAACTATAGGAATGATGAATAAAACTAAAAGTTGATTCTTTGGAAACACTAATAAAATTGATCAACTTTTAGTCAACCTGATTAAAAAGAAGAGGGATGAATCAAATCAACAAAATAGCAAATAAATGAGATAAAATCACAACAAAACCAGAAGGAAAAAAAATAATTATCAGAATTAAATATGCAGAGTTATATGCTAACAAAACTTCAAATACAAAAGAAATAGATGAATACTATAAAAAATATAAAATACTCAAACTTATAGAAGACCAGATAGAGATCTTAAATAATCCAATATCAGAAAAATAAAAAGAATTAGTTGTAAAGTAACTGCCAAAGGGGGGGTGGGTAGGGAAGGAAACCTACTGCTTCTGATAGATTCAAAAGAGGATTCTGTCAAACTTTTCAAAAACAATTACTATCAATACTAGACAAATTATTCTCAAAAACTGATAAAATACCAGATTCCCTTTATGTCTCATCTAAATGTATACATGACCTTAATATTAAAGATCATGCTATTAAAAATTTAGAAGAAAAACAAATTATAAACCTCTCACAACCATAGGAAGGAGATGGGTTTTTTTTTTTTTTTTTTTTTTTTTTTTTTTTTTTTTTTTTTTTT
>NW_020954555.1:2931401-3018595 GCF_900497805.2 Vombatus ursinus | reverse complement strand
CCAGATTTGAGGGAGATGTATTCTTAACCAAACAATGGAAAGAGACAATTACAAAAGATAAAATAAATAATTTTCATTACATAAAACTGAAAAGGTTCTAAACAAACAAAATTAATGCACCTAGGATATCAGTCAGTCAGGCAATAAATATTTATTAAGCATTTACTATGTGCCAGGCACCGTGCAAAGTGCTGGAGATACACAAGAGGAAAAAGACAGTCCTTGCCCTCAGGGGGCTCACAATCTAATGGGGGGGGAACATGAAAACAAGCTGTATAGGAAAAATAGGAAGCAAAAAAGGGAGGGTACTAGAATTAAGAGGTATTGGGATAGAAGATGGGATTTTAGTTGGGACCTGAAGGAAACAGAGATGAGGAGCAAGAGAGTACCAGGCATGTGGGATAACCAGAAAAAATTCCCAGAGCCAAGAGACGGAGTGCCTTGTTTGTGAAACAGCCCAGAGGCCAGTGTCACTGGATCGAATAGTACCTGTTGAAGAGAAAGATGTAAGAAAGCTAAAAAGGTAGTAAGGGGTTAGGTTAGGAAGGGCTTTGAACATCAAACAAAGGATTTTGTATTTGATTCTGAAGGCAACTGGGAGGCACTTGACTTTTATTGAGTAGGGGTTGACATGATCAGACATGCACTTTAGGATAATCATTTGACAGCTGAATGGAGGATGGATTGAAGTGAGGAGAGACACCCTCAACCTCATCTCTTTGCAGATGTAAGAGGTCTACAGTATTATAAATTGCATTTATTTTCAGACTTTTTCAATGTGTCAATCAATTATGCTAGATTTTTTCCTTCTTTTTCTGTCTTTTAAAAGATACCATTTATTATACAGTACAGCTATCTAGTATGGAGAGAGAAAAAGGAATATTGGGGGACATTACAGTGAAGGAAAAAAAACAAAAATAAATAAATAAAAATTCATTTAAAACAAGAGAAGAGATAACTGGTAACTTTGGAGAAAGTAGTTTCAGTTGAATGATGAGGTTGGAAGCCAGATTGCAAAAGGCTTTGGCATGAGAGAATAGGAAGTGAAAGCAGAGAGGGTATAAACTTTTTCAAGGCAGGGAAAGGAGAAGAGACCTAGTTTATAGGGATGGTAGTAGGGTCTAGTGAAGTGGTTTTTGTTTTGTTTTGTTTTGTTTTTTTAGGATGAGTGAGACTTGGGCATTTTTGAAGGCTATAGGGAAGGAAGCAACTGGAAGGGTAAGATTTGAGATAGGAAGGGATAATTGAATTGAGGATGAAATCTCCTGGAGAATATGGAAAGAGATGGGATCAAGTGCATGGGAAAGGGGTCAGCCTTGCCAAGAAGGATCATCTCTTTGTCATGGACTGGTAGAAAGGAGGGGAGAGTGGGAGGTGATGTCAAAGGGTTTTGATATGAACAGAATGAATGGAAGGAGAGGGAGGTCATGGTAAATGACCTCAATTTTTTTTCCAGTAAAATAAGAGGCAAAGTCTTCCATTAAGTCGGGGGAAAGGGAGATGTGGAGAGCTAGAGGAGGGAAGAGAAGGTTTTGTATAACTTCTGTGGGGATCAAGATAAGGAATCAATTAGGGCGAAATTAAAAGATTGTCTGGAGGTGGCAAGGGCCTAGTAGAGGCTGAAAATAGTGAATTTGTAATGTTCCCCCTCCTCCTCCCCTTCTCATTAGGAGGTTAGGAGGCTTTCCCCAATCCCAGGGATTTCTAGGTACAATTAGGATGCCAGATCTAAAGCTCTGATGCTTTGACCCTTAAATCTTCCAGAGCCCAGATATCATAGATAGAGATTAAGCAGGGAATTGAGTGAAGCATTACTCCTGCCCTGACCATCAGAGCCAAGACTTCCACTGAGCCTTTTACAATTCGACAAAGCAGTTTCCAATGTCCTTACCCCTCAAAACTGGGGTGGGGATGGCGAGGCCATAGGATCATCAGCTCGAAAATAATCCCGCCATTATTTTGCCTCATAGAAGGCACCAGAACCAAACCACAGACTCTGAAGGAACTAAAGCAGTCTTTGTGGGCTCTGAGTTCTCATGGAACCCTGCACCTATCAACACTTGTCCAGAGGAGAAGTCACTTCCTCTTGTCAATTCCCACCCTCACCCCAGCCCTCAACACCATGCTCAGAATTAATCTTCCTCCTCTCACACGGTTACCAAGAACCAGGTACCTCTGTGTTTGTGGAAGAGAGTCTGACAGAAGGCAGACAGAGGACACTGGGCGGGAACTAGACTGGGTGCCTTGGGTCCCACTGCTTTCACCTCCCTTAACAATCTTGTCAAAGATGCTGTGGAGGGGATTTCTGTAAAGGATAAGGAGTCAGAAGGAAAAAAAAAAAGGCCTCTGAGGTCTCTTCCAGCTTACTAAGTCTATAAAATCATGTTGAGCAGGATCCTCAACATACCCAAAACAGAACTTACTCTTCCCCCCCGCCCCAATCCCACTTCTCCTTCAGGTTTCCCAATTTTTGGAGAAGGCACCAACCAGCATCGTCCTAGCCCCCCAGGTTCCAAACCTCAGCACCATCCTTGACTCTTCTCTCTCCCTCACCCTCAACTGGTCACCAAATCTTGTTCATTCTAACTCAATATTGTAACTAACAATTCTAACAATATTGTAACTCAAGTAATCAATCACCAAATATTTATTAAGTGCCTACTTACGTGCCAAGCCCTGTGCTCTACAACTCTCAAATCGATCCCTCTCTTCTCTTCACTCATCACAGACACTGCCCTAATTTAGGATCGGGAGTTTTACAATGAGGACATAGGTCTACTTGATTCCAATCTCTCCCTTTTCATTAACCCATCCTACCCAGCACATTCTTTGCAAGGAATCTGACCATGTCATTCCCATTCACAAAAAAAGCTTCAGTAGCTCCCATTTCTCTCAAACACTCAAAGGGGTCTCATTGATTTGAGAGTTTTCCTAGTGGTTGTAATCTACGTATCCTCGCCTGTCTCTTATTCATGTCCTCCCATAAACTCATCGTGGGGGTCTACCCAATATATTGAGGACCTGCCTCAATTTCTCCTGACATCATGAGACCAGTGGAGCACTCTATTCACCAGTCATTTCTTCTCACTGATAGTGACCAGTGACCAACCCAAATTTTCCTATCATACAATCTCATGATGATGCTTTAATCCTCTTCATCCATGTATCTCATTGTTTCTATTTCACTACTGACTGCTCATTCATAGCATATGCTTCTCCACTGCCCTCTTGTGGTTCCCATTTTAATTCAGAAGCAGGTGTATTCCATGTCTCACTGTCATATAGCAACCAGTAGAATATTTGTATTAAAGATAGACCTTTTGGGGCAGCTAGGTGGCATAGTGGATAGGGCAGCAGCCCTGAAGTCAAGAAGACCTGAGTTCAAATCCGGCCTCAGACACTTGACACTTACCAGCTGTGTGACTCTGGGCAAGTCACTTAACCCCACTGCCTAGCAAAAAAAACAAAACAACAAGCAAAAAAAGACAGACCTTTCATTCCCTAATTGATAAGCAACAGATGTGAATAAGATGTGAACTCTCAAGAAAAGAAATAAGAACTATAGGTTACTGAGTCATTTTCAGTCACATCTGACTCTTTGTGATCCCATTTGGGGTTTTCTTGTCAAAGATACTATCTACAGATCTACAACCATATGAAAAAATACTCCAATTCACTAACATTTAGAAAAATATAAATTTAAGCAATACTGATGCAGGATTGGTGGAGCCATGAGTTGGTCCAGATGGTGTGGAAAGAATTTTACAACTGTGATACTAAACCATGCATACTCTTTGACCACTACTAGGCCTACACTCCAAAAAAGGTCAAAGAAAGAGAAAAAGGTTCCTATATATACAAAAGTATTTACAACACCTCTTCTTTTGTAGTGGTAAAAGAAACTAATGGGATGCTAATCATGTGGAAAATCGCTGAACAAATTATGGCATATAAATGTAATGGAATACTATTGTATTATAAAAAATGATGAAAGGGGTTTCAGAGAAACCTGGGAAAACTTATATGAACTGATGCAGAATGAAGTGAGCAGAACCAGAAGAACAATTTCTATCATAACAATGCTGTAAAAATGAGCAATTTTGAAAGACTTAAGAACTTTGCTCAACATTATGATCAATCATGATCAATCATGACAGGACAATGTCACCACTTCTTGACAGAGAAATGATCGACTAAATATACAAAATGAGAAACATGCTTTTGGACACCATCAATACGGAAATTTGTTTTGCTTGACTACGTCTCTGTTGTTGTTGTTGCTGTTTTTAGCTTTAAATGTTTCAGTGGATGGGACAGAAAAATTAAAATGTTTGATAGTTGAAAAAAATGACAAATAGATAAGCCTTTGCTTTAATGGGAATATTGGAAGCTTTACAACTTCTTAAAAGCAATCCAGCCCATTTTGCTCCTCATTCAACTCTGGGCCTGACTTGTTCATCTGTACTGTTAGTTTCAGATATACACACTGATGGACAAGCTCAAATAGGGTGTTCTTTCCAATGCATGTTGAAATCGTGGTAATAGGATTTCATAACCCACTTGGCTCTTCTTGTATACCTGGTTAGACTGAACTCCTATGGGTCTCTTCCAGGAGGCGCCATAATGTTCTGGGATTTGATGCTATATTGTGAGCTAGCAGGAGCATTTAGAGGGCCTCACCATCCAATGAGAATCCCTCTTTGACCTGGACTCCGCACTGTAACTCCTCCTTCACAGTGGTGAATACCTTTGCCTAATACACATCTCCCTGTTTATGCTTCACCTGATGTTTATTTGTTATTGTACCTTCCAAGGAATTTTAAATTATTTTGATGGATAAACACAGGGATGTGTTGGTAATGTTTAACAACTAGCCCAAAACACACAATATTTTTATGTTTAAATTACATTAACATTTTCTTCATCACTTCCTTAAGTCTAGACAGCTACAAAATAAATTAAGATTGAGTTTGTAGCATTTGCTGATTTGAGGTATAAATGCTCACCCTGAAAATTTAACAATTAACTCTCGAGAACTGGTATAAGCTAGCTCCAGTAAATGCCTAGCTAGGAGACACTTTACTTTTTAAGAGTCTATAAGGCAGTATTTTGTTCTGCTGAATCAAATGCTTTTTCATAATAAACAAACAGTACAGTGAAATCTTCTATTCTTTACATTTTTTTTCAGTTAATTGTGAAACAGTAAAGGTGCAGTGATTAAGTATCACTTGTGAAAGCCTGATGTTTACCTACTAACACCCTCATTGAAGATGTCCTCAATTTGTGTATAGAACCACGGGACTTTTCCATCAGATTTCCAACAGAAACTTTCTACCTTGTCACCTCCACTAGAATGAGAGCTCCTTGAGAAGAGGGGCTGTCTGATTTCTACGTATATCCTCAGTGCTTAGCTTAGAATAAGCATGAAGTTGAAAACCTCCTCAGTGTCCCCTACCTCTGGGGCCCCTCCTAGACCCGCCATTTGAGCAGGGTGTGTAGGTAATTTGCCTTATCATTTCCCACTCAGCTGCTCTTCTGAATTTCATGGTCTCCAGAAACATCATTCTGCAAGATGAAATCAACTCTGTAACTCAAACTTCCTCAAATACTTTTCCACCCTAGCTTTGACCTTCATCGTTCTCCCCCATTCCCCTTTTCAGTTTCCTATGTGTTGTCTTTCCCAAATAGATTGTGAGCTCCTTGAGGGAGGTGGCTCTTTTATGTAGTTCTTTCAACTCTCAGTGCTTAGTACAGAGCCTGGTGCAGGGGTTTAATAAATGCTTACTGACTCTGACTGATGCGCTTAATAAATACTTTATTCATTCATTCATTGTTTTCTCAGTAGTTACCTTTTTCACTATTAATGACGTCCAAGATTTTTTCCATGCCTTTGGTGTCTTCCCTTTCTTCAGATGTTTTGGGTATTGGTCCTTCAACACCTTCCCAATTATGTTACTTCCAGCATGGATCTCTTCTATATACGCTTTGTCCAATTTGTCTATTCGTTCATCTTCTTCTTGAGCGCCACGTCTACCTCCTCCATAAGCACATCTCTGTAATGTCACAGTCCAGGTGTAATGGGTGCACCATCGTTAATGGAGAAAAGTTTATGTTATAATGATTGGTGCATTATCTAAACCACTCAGAGTGGTAAACCAGCCTACATAATCCTGAATTCACAGACCTCTACAATCTGGCTCCCACCTCCCTTTCCACCTCCTTCATACTAATCTAGCCCAATTGGTTTAGTAGTCGGTCCCTGAATAAATCTACCTTGATACTCCACCTTCCACCTCCTTACATTAATCCACGTCTGGGACGTACTCCCTCCATCCCACCTTTCAGAAACTCTACCTCTTCCTTCAAGGCTGTTTGGTGCCACCTACTTAATGAAGCATTTAGTGACCCTCCCCTGGCAAATGTTGGTGTCTTTTCCCTTCTCAAATTATCTCGTGTACTCATCTTTGTACCTGCTGCAAGCAACTTGAAGGGACAAAATTGTTGTGTTTCCCTAGCACCTAGCATATAGATCTGCACGTGGTAAGCAGCTAATGTTTTCTGAATCAAATTGAATTAGACAGACCACCAGAATCTCAGGTTATAATGGAGGCCTGGCTCTGGCATTCTTCCGAAGCTGACTCTGCCAAGTAGCAGGAAAGAGCAGCAACAGCAGCAGGGGAAGGGCAGCACTGTTTTCAGTCCTTAGAATTAAGGCTTTTGAAATTTTTTTTTCCCTCTTCATCCTTTCCTGACTTTTTAGACAGGCAAGCTGACCCACATCAGAAAAGGTACTAGGTGACTCCAGAAGCCTGATGATGAAGCCTGTTTCCCATCTCTTAGCAGAGACAATGGACTAGGGGAGGCACAGCAAGCTAAGCATTTCAGACACGGGCCATGTAGGAATCGGTTTTGCTTGACTACACATGTTACAAAGGAGGACTTTTCCTTGGGGTGGGGAGAGGTATGGGGTGGAGTGGGTGGGCAGTGAAAGCGATGCCAAAGAAGAGAGAAGAAAGGAAAAATCTTCAAAGAGAACATTCAAAGATAAACAGGACAGAAGGAAGTTCAAATGGGAACATGGATTAGCAGGACAGTGTTGGTATTACTATATTTTTGCATAATTCTTCTAAAAACATATGGAAATGTTCACACTTGTTACTGTTTATTAATTTCATAAAAAAATTTTTTTAAAGCAGTGGCCTGAGTTCCAGGTTCAGCTCTTCACCTTGGGAGCATTAAAAGCTTGCAGGTCCCCAGTGTGAGCTTTCCCTCAGATCCTAGAATGACCCAAGTATCCCCAAGAAAGTTAGAAACCTACATCTGGAATGCTGTATTCCAAGCTCTCCACTCCTTTATCATGATGGCTACAAAATTGTGTGTGAGCCTGACTGTGGCTCCTTGGTACTTTCTTTCTGGCTGCTTGTAGTATTTCTTCTTTGATTCAGAAGCTCTGGATTTTGGCTATAATACTCCGAGAAGTTTTCATTTTGAGGTTTCTTTCAGGAGGTATATTCTATTTCTCTTTGGTCCTCTGGTTCTAAGAGATCTGAGCAGTTTTCTTTCAAAATTTCTTGAAATATGATGTCTAACCTCACTTTTGGTCATGGCTTTCAGTTAGCCCGATGATTCTTAATAGTACTTTTTAATCTGTTTCCCAGGTCAGTTGTTTTTGCTATGAGCTATCTTAAATTTTCTTCTTTTGACTTTAATTTTCTAGTCTCATGGAGTCATTAATTTCTATTTGGTCCTTTCTAATATTCAGTGAAGTTTTTCCCTGCATAGTTTTATACTTACCCGTCTTGTGTCAAGTTATTAATTACCATATCTTTTTTCCATAGCTCTCATTTCATTTACAAAAACTTTTTCTTACTGGCTAGGCAATGTGGTTAAGTGACTTGCCCAGGGTCACACAGCTAGTAAGTGTCAAGTGTCTGAAGCCGGATTTGAACTCAGGTCCTCCTGACTCCAGGGCTGATGCTCTATCCACTGCATACAAAAACTTTTAAAAGTTTTTGCTTTGTTTCTTTCAGGAATACAATAGCTGGAAAACTATACTGGTTCTAAGTGACAGAACTGAAAGCTTCTCTTCAGTTTGGGATTTCTGCCTTGGTTAGTTCAGGCTTCAGACTGGGCTGGAGGGTGGAACTAAACCCCCTCTCCTCTCCTGGGATCAGAAGCACACAGCTACTGCCTCTCACCACACAACTCCTAAGCACAGATTCCCTTCTCAGTCAGTCCTAGATCCGTGCCCTGAACTAGGTGCTGAGCAACAGAGCTACCAGTCGGTATCTGTTCCCACATCCTACACAAAGTTGGTAGGATTTTTTTTTCCTTTGCTGGATTTAGAACCTCTTCTTGTGCTGGAATGTCCCTGGGGGTCTTTCCTGGCTAGACCCCTATCTCCAATGTTGGAAGACCCGTCTTGTCTCTCTACAGGCTGACCTGCACTTTAAAAAAAAAAAAAAGCTGATTTTTCCCAGATTTTCCAATCAGGACTCAGTCTGGTTCATTTTCCAGATCTGTTTGGAGGTGTCATTGGATGGGGAGGGGAGTTTAGGTCTTTGTCCTGCTAGTCTACCTCCATCCTTAGACTATGGCATTGCAGAGACAGCAGTAGCATTAGGAGGTACCACTGTCTCCAGGACCCAGAGACCCTGGATTCTGACACTGGACTACAGAATTTTGGCCCTCTCACATGATCATCCCAAAGGCCCACCTTTTTATTTTACAGATGAGGACAGTGAGAAGTTAAATGACTTACTTGCCCAAGATCACATGGGTAGTAAGTGGCAGGACCAGGATTCAAATCCAGGTCCTCTTATGACAAATGCAATGCTATTTCCAGTGCGGCTTGCTGGACATTCATTTGGCTTCAAAGCTCTTCACAACCTGGTCCCAATCTATCTTCAAGGCCCCACGGAACTTTACCACTCCCATCCCTGGACACACACATTCTGTAATCCCACCAAATTGGTCTTCTCTCTTCCATGTCCATCCTATGCCTCGGCACTTGCCATCCCAGATGCCTACAATGCACTCGTCCCTCCTTACCTCCACCTTATAGTCTCTCTCATCCTTTAGAAAACAGCTCAAGCATCATCCTGAATGAATTAATTGCTAATTCTGTCAGCTGTTTTTCCTCCCAAACTACCTTGTATTTAACTACTTTGTAATATATATTCACTATGTATTTACGTTGTAATTCTTTTAATATATACTTGTTTCCCTCCTCCATGAGATCAGAAGCTCCTTGAGTTTAGGCAGTTCACTCTCTGTACTTGTATATCCAGTATCTAACACAGTGCCTAGCACACAGCGAGGGGCTTAATAACTTTGTTTACTGATTGAGGTGTATCTGAGAGATTGGAATCAGGACACTAGAGACCAGGAACTGGGGAAAGCGGACGTAGTGGAAGCAAGGGTGTAGTAAGGTAACATGGTGCAGTAGAAAGGACCTGGTCACCAAATCAGAAGAGCTGGGCAGGAGTGCTGGTTCACACATTAGTTGTGTGACCCTGGGCAAATCATAACCTCTCAGAACCTGTTTCCTTATCTCCAAAATGGGGATAATATTTGAACCATAGCTCTCCAGGACTGTTATGAGGAAAATGCTTTGTAGTCTTTAAAGGTGAACTTTGAGGATTATGAGGATGGTGTAAGAGAGAAGAGGCATTACTGTGTCTAGTGAGGCAGAGAGAAGGACCAGTGACATAAAAGCAGAAAATGTTAAGCAGGCCCAGAAGGAGAAGCTTGCTATAGGCTGGAAGAAGCCCTGTCCATCTCCTAGCCTCATCCTCTTGTTCCACCACCATGGTCCTGAGCTTGTTTCCCCTAGAGATGGCTCTGCAGAGATACAGGGATGGAGGCACAAACGGAGGAAGCAAAAGTGAGAGACAGGGAGAAAGAGAAGCAAGGAGAGGCAGTGGGGAAGACAAAGGCTGGGCAAGCTGCCTGCATGGGGGAGGGGGGGCCTCCTGTGCTGTTGCTGGAGATGCCTAAGACATGCAGGCAGTCGGAAGATTCTCACTTGGCAAAATCCATTTCCTCTCCAGTGAGTAGTGCAGAGGCCACACCCCACCTGCCCAATCTGTGCCACCAAACCCTTCCCAGAAAAGGATGCCACCTCCTGGTAGCCACTGGCATGGCACATAGCCCCCCACGGGTACTCCCCTGCACCCACACAGATGCTCAGAGGAGCCTTCGTGGAGTGGAAAGCTGTACGTCTTCTTTCTTGACATTTGGAATACCTGCTTCAATAAAGCAGCTACCAAGTACCCACTCTAGGCCAGGCATGTCTGGCGCTGCGGATACAAAGAAAAAATTCCCAAAGTCCCTGCCTTCAAACAGCTTCTAGTTTGCATTCGGCCAGGATGTCCGCGGCCAGTCAGGGCCCTTTCTGGTATTATCCTGGCATTTTTCTCCTTTACTGACTGCAGCTTTCCTTCGTCCTCATCCTCACTTCCCTCCTTATATCATACTTACCTGCACCCATGCCCTCCACTGCCCAGTCCCACTTCTTATTACAGAAGGTAAGTGCCTGGGTACACAGCCGACACTTAAGACACGCTTGTCGAATCTGGGAAGCACCAACCACATGCCGAGGATTCAAGTAACGCGCTCTTTCCCAAGGGTGGCGAGGATGGTGGAGGGTAGGCCAAAGCTGTAGTTGCCTTGGCTGAGCAGAAGGACAGATGGTCCTTTTCCTCTCTCTACCCATTACTTCTTGCATATCCCCCTTTTCTAGATACTTTTTGTGGTGCTCCACACAAGTGGGCTGTGCATACTGGCTGAAAATGGAATCACTTCTTTGTCCATCTACGCTGGAGCAAGGGAGCCTGCTGCAATGCTTGAAGGAGGGCTGGACTTGCAGTCTGAGCTCAGGCTTGTTTTGGAATTCATCACTACTACCTCTGTGTCCTTGAGCAACCCACTGCCTGCTCTGGGCCTGTTGCCTCATCTGTGAGGGTTCCATACAAGCATCTGTCCCGAGCCTATGGGAGCCTGTGCAAAGGGAGCTTCCACCAGGCTCCCTGGCTCCTGGCACGGCACAGCAGTGAGGGATCCTCAAGGTTATCGGTCCTCTGGATCATGCTAAATTCTCATGTATCTGAGAGCAATTCTCTACTATTGTGGCCTGTTATAATTTCTGCTCTGTCCTGTGTCCTCATTTTCCTCCTCAATAAAGTGAGAGGGCTGGACAAAACGATGAACTGGAACAATCCCTGCATTAAGGTGACCTGGACTCAGCTCTGACACAGGCACTGACTCATGGTGCATATGGCCCCTTGGGCGCTCCCTCCCCCAAGTGGCCTGAAGGCTGCTGCTCAGACTCTCTGGGCGCCCTTCTACTCCCCCAGATGCCTTGGAATTGCCTCAAACTCAGTGCATTCTCTTCCCCCGGAATCTGCCTTTCCTCCCAACTTGGCCATTTCTGCCTAGGCCACCATCACCGCTGCCAGTCACACAGGCCCCAGACTTCACAATCATTCACTGCAGGGTGGTGGAAAGAGCCCTGGGGAAGTCACTTAAACCCTCTTGACACTTCTGGGAAATGGAGTGCAGCACACATGTGGTGAGAAACGCACCTAGCCTTAAAGCCCTATCTTTTTATTTTAGATGTCCCTCTTTCACAGCAGACGCCTCCTTGCCCGCCTCATTCCCTGCCACTCCTCCTGCTGCCATCCGAGCCACCGTCCCCATGACTCGCCATGTGTGATGGGCTCCTGATTTCCTAGCTGTTTTCTCTGCTGCTGGAGCATCCTGCACATACTGCCAGAGAAGTACTTCTTCCTAAGGCACAGGTTTGATCACATGACTTCCCTACTTTAAAAGCCTTCTGTGGGTTCCCCTGGGCTCGATGAATAAAATACAAATTCTTTAACAAAGCCTGGCATGTAGGCCTACTAAAACTTAGCTCAAACCTATCCCTCTAGCCTTATTCAAATAATCAACAATATCCTGGGGACACAAAAACAAAAGTAAAACCTTCCCTTCCCCCAAGAGACTTAGATTCTAATTAGGGAGACACCAAATACTGTATGTAAAATATATGCAAAATAAATTGAAGGTTAAGTCGAGGGGGGAAGGTACTAGCAAGCCGGAAAACTTCCCGCAGAAGTTGCCATGTGAAGCAAGTCTTGAAGGAAACCAGAGATTTTACGGGGCAGAGGGGAGAACATTCCAAGCCTGGTCACAGCCTGGGCAACAGCACAAAGACAGGAGAGGAAGCATCACAAATAAGAACAGCAACCTTATTATTCATCTTCCTGTACTCATTGTCCCAGACCAATCAGACTACTTATTGTTTCCTGATTTCATTCCCATTACTATTCCTTTGCTTTTGTGCATGTTACTTTTTGTGGCTAAAATGATCTCTCCCAAGAGAGACTGACTTCTGTAGGCTCAGCCCACTGTCTCAGAGCTGGAAAGGACCTCAGATGCCCATCCCTCAGTGAGCCCCACACCTCCATGAGAACCCCATCTTCAGTTTCTCCAATAAATGGTCACCAGACTTCACTAGCAGACCGTTGGTGAGGGTCTCACTTCTAGGTAACCCTACTTGGGGGTCTTTATGTCAAATCAGAATCTACCTCCTTTTTGCCCCTTTTCCCTGTGTGCTTCCTATTCTGTATTCTGTGAGGTCTTACAGTGAGGAAAATTAATATTATTTAATAACCAATATTTTTCTGTGATCCATCCTTTTCCTCATTTTGACAGACCCCACTTCTGAAGGTCTGACAGTTTCTGAAGGGCATGATTGTGATCAAGCAAAGCTGTCACTCCCAGCCCCCCAATACATCTTTTTTTTTTTTCTTTCTAGTGAGGTAATCAGGGTTAACTGACTTGCCCAGGCTCACACAGCTAGTAAGTATCAAGTGTCTGAGGCCGGATTTGAACTCAGGTCCTCCTGATTTCAAGGCTGGAGCTCTATCCACTGTGGCACTTAGCTGCCCCAATATATCTTGTTAACCAGCTGGATCTATGCCCTCCACAGTGGATGAATCGAGTCCCTGCTTTTCCTAATCAAAGTTAGGGGTGACCTGGTCTATGTGGGGGACACCAAACCAGAAAAGACCTAATAGAGATGACTTGTTTTTCTAGCCAGAAATCACACCTTGTGGTCTCCCCATCCCCACCCCAGTATGAATAGGGAGGAGCTGAGAACTATTAACCTACCTCCTCATTAATACACCCACTAATCAGGATTGCCTTGCCTTTGCCAGGAGAGGTCCAAATCAGGCCAATTAGAAGGAAGATACACCTGGGTTTAAAAAGCCTTTCCGGGCCTCACTCTGGATCTTTGGCACAAATAGAGGCTAGCCACTGACCTTTTTATTATCAGGCTGTATGTCTCTGATAATAAATGATATCCTGCTCAGAGAACTGCCTCCATTTACCTACTTGTTAAATTTCATTCATGACAACAGCACATTTAATTCCTTCTCCATGAAACTTTTCTTCAGATACTTGACTTGGTGATAGTTATCATCCCCCCAAAGTGGTGAAGATGCTGCCGAACTGGGAAGCCACACAACTAACCACCTCCAATACTCCAGACACCATGCCTTCCTTGATGAGACCTGAGCTCCCCTAAGCCTCTCTGCCTCCTGTATCACATCCACTCCAAGGTCGCCTGCAGTTCACCAAACCCAGGTCATTCTTATACTGCTCAGGTACCCCACCCATCCCCCTCCCTCCTCCAAGAAGGCTTCACTGATTTCCTTGGTTCTGGTATCTCCCCGCCCTGGAGACTTGCATCTCAAGGGTGCAGCCCTCTAACATGCACTTAAAATACTGGTCTATCTCTCTGTAGGCTCCTTGATGTCAAAACAGTTATCTCTGTATTTCTTCTAGTGCCCTGCACACAACAGTGGCTTAAATAAATGTTCATTGAATTAAACTTAAAGGTTTGGCCTACACAGCATTTTTCCCGAGCCATGAATTGCTTATTCCATCTTCCGAACTCCTCAGTATCCCAAGAGGCCAAACTGATTCCTGCCCATCTTGAACTACAACTCAAAAGGAGTCCTCTTGCAATGTAGGAAGTCCCCTTCTAATCCACTGATCCCTGTGATGTGGTCGAGCTTATTTAAAATTAAGTGGGGATTTTTACCTTTAAAAAGGCAGTGGGTCTATGAGTGACCATGTCTCTCTCTGCTCCATGCTGAACAAGAGAATTTTGCATAAAGTAGTTTGAATCTGAACAGCTAACGGCAGGGTTCCATTATCCCGAAGCAACGTGCCCAGCCTGTGCTGAGAGGGCTGAGCAGCGGAGAAGCCATCATTGGCCCCAGGTGTTGTAATATAGAATGAAGCACCTCCTCCTTCAGCTGGGCTCCTGAAATGGACAGAATGAAAGCAGAGGGAAAACATTAGGTTTGCTCCACATACAGAAGGAAACACCACGTGTGCATCTCTCACAACAGTTTTATTACCATCAAGGTATAGGCCAGGAGGCTTTGCTGGACAGTGCCCACCTCATCAGAGAGGAACAAAATACAGAAAGTCCCAAAATTTCTGCTTTGAATACAACACACATGCAACAACAACAACAAAAAAAAACCACTTGCCCAGAACTCATAATTCTTTTAATAATTACCTGGACAAGAAAATCTATCATCACCCAAACACATTTTTGAGGCTCTGTATACATATATCCCATAGATTTTAAAAAACTGCTGTAGATCAATCATGTGCATATACCAGACAAACACACACACACTCGCACCCATGAATGGCAAAATATTGTCCTGACCTCAGGTTATTTGTCCTGTGACTGTGAAATGAGGAAACTGACATGGTATCAACAAATCAGAGGCACTTTTTAGGGGGAAAATGTTTTGGACACCCAAGTGGTAGACTCTGGGTTCTTCTAGCTGCTTTCCCTTCAATTCAAGGGAAAAGCAAGCTGTCTGAGGCTATGAGACAGCTAGGAGACTTGGAGGAAATCAGATCTTCAGAGAACTTCAATCATCTACCAGAAACTGCTTTTCATTTCAGGCTGGAGGCATCTTATAGAAGCACTCAGGAAGCTGGAGAAGGAATGCTAGGGGCAGTCAAGATGCCCCTGGCCCCTGGTGCAGTATCTAGAGTTAAAAAATGGAAATAGAAAAACCAAACCAAAAAATGGAAACAAAAAACCAAACCAGTCCCCCAATCCTGTGGTTGATGCCCCACATGCAGAGCGCAGTATATTCTGGGTTGCTGTTAACAACAGAATCTCTTGTAATTAAAAGGGAATGTTATCCCTGCCGACTATGGGAGCCCAAAATCACAGGCATCACAGCATTCAGAATGTATTCGTGCTGGAGTCTGCTCCTGACCCCAAATAACCTGACTTGAAGGCACTTTTCCATCAGCAAACTGATAATGGGGTCCAGTAAATCTAGCCTGTTCAGCTGATTGGACCGAGGGGGGTCGGTGTAAGACCATTCTCCTCAGGGTCCAGGAGGAGGTTCTTATTAATGGCTCTTTGGGGGGAAAATAAGTCCATCCTCTAGATCAATTACTATAAAGGTGGCCAAGTGCTGAGACTTTCCCCACTCCCCTCAATGGTTCATTCCTCTCTATTCTATCCAATTTATTCCATACTAAAATTAGATCCTAGAATAGTAAGAGATACAAGCTTAATTAAAAACCTATTACCTTTATTGAATGGCAAAACTCCACTATCTTAACCTTTGGCTTCAGTTTGTTTCCACCACCACACTGCCTCAAAAACGTGCCTAATTGGTCCCAGGAGGTGGGGGTGCTGCTCAAGGGGTGGGGGGACAGCTTTGTACAAACCATTCTCACACCAAGCATACACCCTTGGTGGGCAGGGCTGCAGCAGCTTTCTCTCCATGATGAAGGTCAGTACATGTTAACCTATTTTACATCCTTCAGCTCCAGCTGGGGGACCTACATAGCTAATAAGAATTTCCACCTTCATCAGGAATCTTCATTTGCAGCACCAAAATGGGAACAGATCAGTACATCCTGGGATGGGAAACACTTCCTAACCATGGGGGAGCAGGTGATGGGGACTGAAACATTAACCCAGCCCAAATGGCAAAAAGTCGCGTTTAATTTACAATGTAGTCAAGGTTACAGGTAAAAAGCTACACAGAAAGTGTGGAAAAAAGTCTATTTCACAAATGTACAAACCTCTGTCCAATGCTCACATTGATGTTCCTACCTTTGCCTCCTGTGTGTGTAGGTCAAGCTCTGAGCTACCAAAGACTCACATTCACAGGGAGGGGAAGGCTGCTGAATCTAGCCATAAAGTCATCCTCTTCGCAAGAGACGGTCAGCCACTTGCCAAACAAAATCATTCAATGTTCAATTTAAACTACCCTCAAATTGGCCATAACCTTTTAAAAAAAATCATCCTTGTAACATATTTTGAGAGGAGAAATAAAGCCTTGAGAAAACAGTACCGTGGAATCAAATAAGAAACATTTGCAAATGGAGTGCTGATGTTTTATAAGAAAATACAGGTAAAATTAAAACCACATTGTAACCCCAAACTACAGACCTGTATCTAACCATTCTCATCCCAACAGCAAGGACAGAAAGGAAAAGGCCTAACTAGGACCTTAACTTGTTGACTCGGGGAAAAGCTTTAAGTTTAAACCTAAATAAGGTTCCCATGAAGAACTTTAGAACTCTCTTCTGACCAGTCTATAATCCATGAGACCCCCTACTGTCACAGGGGAAATTCATTAAAATCAAAACTATGTGGGTATTTCAAGTACAGCAAATACAAATCAGGTCACATGACCTACATCATCAGGAACACCAGCAGCTTTCCTGCCATACAGCCATCCAACTCATCTTGAATTTTTGGAGACGAAGGCCTGGTGTTCATTACAAATGATATACGTATATATATAACTTCAAATAAAAAAAATGATCCTAAAAGGGAGGTCAAAGGGACTAGAGAAAAGGTGGCTAGGCAGTTTAGCTCAAAGGATGCATGAAATAATTTCTATACATAGAAAGTGTTCTGAAGACAGATCTTTAACGGGATATTTCAACCCCAGCCCCAGCCCCAGTCTTAAAATTACATGGTTAGGACACCAAGAGACATTCTGAAAGACGATACTGCACACATGGAAAGTTTTTTTTTCCTCAGTTCATTAGCCCCCCAAACCACCCTTCCACCCAGTTTCCACCCCACCCCAGGACCAAAAATATCAAATCAATAAGGAGGGTGTGGGCTTCTTGCCAGGCCAAGCTTCCTTTGCATATTTCTTCTTCTTGGGCTCGTTTACAGCTTCAGGATTGTAGACCGCAGGGTTTGGTGCAGGGTTCATATTCACTGCTGATGGCACCACAGGGGTCAAGTCCACCTCAGGAGCAAGGTTTGGGTAGGGCATGGGCAGGCCGCCAATGAGCGCAGTCCCATGGATGCCATGGGACTGAGAGCCTGCCTCACTGTGGGTAGGGGGCAGACCCCCATACAATCCTCCGCTGAATGGAAAGTTCTGCATGCGCCTGCTTACTGACTCCTCCAAACTGAGGGAGCCAGGGCCCTCGACACGTTTCTTCTGGGATTTGCAAAGAAAGAGAGTAAAAAAGAAAGAAAAGAGAAAAGTGAAGCAAAATAATGGATGGACCCCTTGCCTTAAATCAAATTCTATGATAACCCTGAAGGTAAGGACAATTCCCCAGCTTCCTGCATCTACCTGTACTGTTGTCTTAGACTCACAGACTCAGAAGGACCTTAAAGGTCAATCAGTCTAAGCACCCAAATAATAGAGATGGAAGAGGCCAAGAAATAAAAGGAAACACTGAACCCTCCTGGAAATAAAATGTTAAACAGACCCATCACTGGAATGCCTTTTTTGTATCCATATCCACAACGGACAGCACACCAAGCTGGCTGTTGGAAGATGCCTCATGAGCACTATGCAGCCCAGGCAGATATAAACCAAGCAATTATCAGGAGACTGGAAAACTGAGACTGACAGAAAGAATCCCAAGAACCCAATGTAATAATTAACTATGCACTCAAACTCCACTTACACGAGGAAAGGGTGTTTAACAAGACCACACCCACAGCTAATGGCACACTACATATACTGCAACCACATACCTTCACTGGGACCACTGCAGTCTGTACCATGTTTCTGAATCTGCCAACAGAAGGATCCACGTCCTCTGCAAAGGGGAGTGAGAACAAGGTGAGTCTGATGCTTAAGTGGGAAGAAGGCAGACAAACCTTCCATAAAGTTCTTCCTGTGGCACTAACCGTCCCTCTGCAACACTATGTTTTTGTACAACTAATCTATGATATTAGAGGCATATGCCACAAGAACAGGGCTACTCAAAGCCTAGCCCAGCATCTGCCACCCAAGTCAATGTTTTGCCACACTTTGCCAACAGACCTGAACTCTCTAAGGGTTCAATTAACTACACTGTGCAGCAGACTGGGGTAACTAACTCCAGCTCTGCAGCTTGTGAACACATTTTACTAAGTCACAATCATGCTCCTGGACTCTCCTATACTCAGCAGGAGACAGATCAGCTAAAATGACTAAGAATACTAACAGTGTGAAGAAGGGCAGCACAGGTAATGCCTTGCCTATACAAACAATGCATCCCTGAAAAAAATGGTCCATAAAATGAATTTCTAAAACCAAAATCCTTTTTTTATAGGCAATTGGGGTTAAATGACTTGCCCAGGGTCACACAGCTAGTAAGTGTCAAGGGTTTGGTCCGAGGCCAGATGTGAACTCAGGTCTTCCTGACTTCAGGGTGGTGCTGTACCCACTGCGCCACCTAGCTGCCCCCCCAATCCTATTTTAAAACAATCCTGCATTGAACCCATTTGCAATATAGGGAATCCCTCTGTTATGTAAATAGAGCGCTAGACTTGGAATTAGGAGACTGGAGTTGGGATCCCTTTTCTGCCACTTGTTAACTACCAACTTAGTCATAAAATAATTAACATTTATAGAGCACTTTATTTATTTATTTATTTTTTGGGCAATTGGGGTTAAGTGACTTGCCCACGGTCAGACAGCTAGCAAGTGTCAAGTGTTTGGTCTGAGGCCGGATTTGAACTCAGGTCCTCCTGACTTCAGGGCTGGTGCTACATCCACTGTGCCACCTAGCTGCCCCTATAGAGTACTTTATATATAGTCTATCTCATCTGACCCTCTCAAAAGCACTTTGCAGCAGGGAGTACAAATTTTATCATTCCCACTTTACAGATAAGGAAACCGAAGCTCAGAGATGAAGACCCTAAGGTTAACAAGGAGCAGAGCCAAGATTTGAACCCAGGTCTCTAACTCCAATCCCAGCTTTCTCTCCACCAAAGAGAACTTTTGCTTGGTTCTCTGAAAGGACAAGCTTCTTCTCCTCAGGGAACCAGCAAGAATACGCGCTCACCTGGATTGATGATCTCATCATCTTCACTGAACGTTACCCTAGAGTTCTTCCGTTTCCGCTTTGGTCTCTGGATGTCCAAATTCCCTTCCTCAATGGTGAGAGTGGAAATCCGTTTGTTATGGGCTGTGTTGAACTCTGTCAAGTTCTAAGGATGGGTTCACAGAGGAGACAGGGAGTCAGTGTACCTACAGATAAAGGTTTCAGGGCAGGGCAACAAGATAAGAGTATCAGGACTAGGAGAGCCTTTGAAAATTCATCTTGTCCTTTCTAGATAGGCAGGGATCTAGGCTGTTGTTAAAAGTCTCAATTTCCTTTGTTCACATGTTCACATACCTAATGATCCTTATTTGTCAGGATCTGGGAACTCCTCTGTGATTAGTGGAACAAAGATCAAAAAAATGAAGTGAGAAAGCAGGGGCAAATATTACTTGGGCTGAATTATTTGCCTGAAGAAAGGTAATTAAGTTAGTCTTTTATGTGTATCATGATGACAGGCAAAGGGAGGTAGCTGGGCGCAGTGAGACTGGGGGAGCTCCAAAGAACTTGGTTTTAAGCAAAAAGGAAAAGCTGCAGGAGCCCCTTCTCCTGTGACCACTAACTTCTGGCATTAAGATTTTGCTCTCCTTGTCTGCTGCCCATTCTATTCATACCTATGGATCCATCTATCTCAATAACTGACTTTGTCTTCAGCACAGTTACTTGCTTTATCTTCTGCTGGACTTACTCCAATCTGCAATGCAGCCCTGGATGCTCCAATTTCTGGAGACCAGTCCTTGGAGGCTGCTTAGCTGTACAGTGTTTCCCTAGCATTTCACTAAGAGTTGGAGAGGAGGATGGGGAGAAGGCAGGAGGGCAAACAGGAGACAGTAATAGCCAAAGGAGCATCTGGCTGCGGAATTATCAAGCCCCAACCCCTCGTTCTACAGAGAAGAAAACAGGCCCAGAGTGCCAAAGCTGGACTAATAATCCATGTCTCCTGGCTCCCGGGGTTCTTTCCACTACACCAATTTCTCATTTTGGCAACACAAAAATGATACGCTTTCTCTCATTTGCCATATTTACACATACATGTGTCTAAAATAATCACATATACATGCATCTATGACACATGGGAACTGCCTAAAATCATATGCACATATGCTGTAAAACCCAATTCCTACAGAGCAAATGAGAGGAAAGGGTTTAATTTTAATCTTGTGAGTTTGTGCCGAGGAAACGAAAAACTGGTGTCATGAAAAGAATGCTGGGAGTCAGGAGACTGGCTTGAGTTTTGCTCCAGATTTGCTATGGATCTATGCAGCTATGGCTCTGGGCAATTATCTCTGTCTGTGAATGTGTACAAATGTATGTATACATACACACACATGACTCCACCTGCACTATCAGCCCATGTATAGACTCAGAGCTTTAAAAACAACATGAAATTTATTGTAGAAAAAGAAAAAAACCTTTGAGGTCAAAAACAATCAGTTTTCAAAAGTTATCCTAGCAATTCTTCAGGGGTCACTGTGGGCTGACTCAGCAGTTTAAAAAAATTAATGTAGGGCATCATGGAGGATATGGACGACTGGAAAAGCAGCAGCCAGTCATGGACTGAAAAGGAAGCATAAGCAAAGGGAGAGTCCAGAGAGCCACATTGGTACCCATTAGAGGAAGGGCTCCAGTGTTGGGGTGTATTCTCCATAGGGGATTCCTAAAGCAATACAGAATAAAAACACACGAGGTGGGAAGTCCTACAGGGGGCTACAATAACTGTGGTGTAAGGAGCACCCACACAAATAAGATCACAGATCCAGCCAAGTATCAGAGGAATATAAGTTAAATTAAAAATGTAAAACTGACTGAATTAAAAGTTTTATGAACAAGATGACTTTTCATTTGTTAGCTCTAATCAAATCAGTCCTGAACATGAGAAATTGTAAGTTTGAGTTTTAAAAAGCAAAGGATCAAATACATTTGTGCATATTTCAGGGTGATAATTATGTGACTGTCTAAAGCAGAAAGTTAACCTGCTTCCATTTTAAAAAGTAACCCAAGGTGGTCAGCAGTAAGGTGCCATAGCATAGAGTGCTGAACCTGAACTCAGGAAGACCTGGGTTCCAATCCCTGCTCAGATACTCAGGAGCTATCTCCTCAGATACTCAGAACCACCTGTAGCCTCAGTTTCCCCAACTGCAAAATGTGAAAAATAATACCTATAGTACCTACCTCACAGGGTTGCTGTGAGGTCCATACAAAAAAAGCATGTAAACGTTCTTTGCAAACTTTAAAGTGTTCTATAAAATGTCAGTTCATATTAAGGTGCATCAGCAGCAGACCCACGGGAAGCAGCTTCCAGGAAAGGCAGACTGTACCGCTCTAGAAATGGCTTCCTCCTGTGGGCAGCAAGGCCCAGAAAACCAGAGTAAGTCCTGTGTTAACATTCTGAGAGTTTCTAAACTTTGTGGTCTACTCAAAGGAACAGCTTAATAAATAGGATAAAGCTTCTATTCTCTCTTTAAGAAGTCAGCTACAGGAGAGGGACGAACACCTGTAACTCACAGCCTACAATGTGGTCCATGAGCCCATGAGGGTGACAAAGCAAGGGAGATGAGATGTCATGAGACAGATGAGCTTAGCCCCCCTCACCAAATAATCTCCCCATTTCCAGGTGTGATGAAGTAAGCCTGCATCACAATGCCCACTCAGCAACAATGCTGATGTACCTCTGGGACTCTGAGGCTCTCTTTGCTGCTGATTCTTTTGTTCTCCCAAGTGGAGAACTACAAATTACAAGAATGGAGGATGTCTCTGCATTATTTACATTCCACACACTAGTCCAAAATATCAAAACAAGACCACAAAATTACATCAAGCTCAGTCTCCTCTTCTGGGAGGCCCAGTAGGCCCTTGAGTTCATCATCCTCTCCACCCATCTTCTCATCTCCTTTCACAGCTGATGGCAATGTCTGAGGCTTCTCACGAAGAGTGTATGCCCGGGTAGAAGCACCAAATGAGACTGTGGAGTCGATGGGGATCTGCTGTGGCTTGTGAGGTTCCAATCGAATGTGACCCAAGAATGTGCCGTGTGCTGGGAAAGATCAGAAAGGTAGGAGTGAGAAATGAGACACTCTGTGGTGTCCCTGAATTTGGAGGGGGGAGAAGATTCTCTACAACCTTCCAGTCCCAAACCACAGTAACCTCCCAGCTCACTAACACCCTGAAGTTTATCCTAATATAGTTTGACAGTAAGAGAACACTCATACACATTCTCTCATTTGAGCCTCACAACAGGCCATGAGGTGAGCAACATAAGTATTCTTATTCTCATGTTATAGATAACAAAACTGAGGTTGAGAGAGACTAAGTAACTAGCCCAAGGTCACAAAGCCAGGAACAATCAGAGCTGGATTTCAAGACCCTAGGTCTCCTGGCCTCTCCCCAACACATCAAGCAACCAGCTCAAGAGACAATTTGCTTATAAGCAATGACTGTATATATGTAGGATTTCTTATATTGCAATCAGGTTTCTCTGGTCAGAAAATTCACGCATTCACTCACACAATCCTGGACACCCCCTTCTTCTGCCTTTTAAAAACCTGGTTCCCTTTCCTGAACTTTGAACGTTTCCAGCTCATTCCCTACAAAGATTCAAATTCAACTGCCCTGGCATTCTGAATGCTACTCTGCTGCCAGGTCACCCTGGTCCAGTCTAAGGTGAAGCAGAAATGTCTCAGTTTCTACCAACTATCACAATGTGTACCGATGCAATGGTTATGAACTGGGCAGCTGAGACCTGTAAACCTGAGTTTCTCTAAGACAGAAAAAGACCTGGCTAAAAGAATGAGTGTTTCAGGACCACCCTGATCCCCTTCCAAGATTTTTCCACTTGAGCTCACCAAAATGAGGATCTGAGACTAACATATATATGAATGAAGAGGGGATTGTGGGAGATGAGGCTCTCCTAAGGCAATGCCAGTGCCATCATATGTCACTCACGGAGAACCAAAGGGGCTGAATAGCCATGAAGCAAGACCTCATGTAATGAACACATGTGGGAAATGAACAAGCTGAAACTTCAGATTCACTGAAGTGATTCTCAAGCTGTATATAAATTATTTGTGGTCAAGTTTTTAATCCAATTTTGGTTTCCAATGGTCACTCAGCATATGTTAAGGCTACCTCTTTTGCTATTAGTTGTCATCTTCTCTGGGCACAAATGAAAATTGTCAGTGATTCACGGAGGCAGCTAAGTGGCTCAATGAATAGAGTGCCAGGCAAGGAGTCAGGAAGACTTGAGTTCAAATTTGACCCCAGGTACTTATAGCTGTGTGACTCTGGGCAAGTCACTTAATCTGTTTGCCTCAGTTTCTTCATCTGTAAAATGGAGATTATAATAGTACTTACTACCCCCTGCAAGGGCTGTTGTGAAGAAAAGATGAAATAACAATTGCAAGGCGCTTAGCACAGTGCTCAGCACATAGGCGCTATATAAATGTTAGCTATTATCGGTCCAAGTAAGCCAACATTCCTAAAGTGAGATCTCTTTAAAAGTATAGTATGAAGGGGGAGAAATGTGTGTGTAAGAGAAATGTCTACATACAGAGTGTACAATACACATGATGGTGGGGAGCGAGGAGGTAGGGGAGAGGAAGAGGAGGAGAGAGCGAGGGAGGGAGACAGGGATGACAGAGAGAGAGAGATTGATGTTGAAAGCTAACACCACAATTGATTATACTCAAGTTTTACACAAGCCAGATTCTGGGATAAAAGTGTAGCACTTATTCAGATTAGTCACAAAGCAATTTTAATATCAGCCAAAGTAAAACAATCAGGATGATGAATTTTCTGCAATAAAAAAATTCAAATTACTTTCCAAGTCAAATAATCCCACACTTACTTTCAAAACTGTTCCCTCTCTCCACTAGTACAGTTAATACTGGCATACTCTGCACAATATTGTGACCTGTCCACTGTTATTTTACAGTAATATCATTACTATACTACAACCAGATCCCACTGCTTTGTCTTTTGGCTGATCACCTCAGGACAGCAGTGACAAACTGAATTAGAGCTCAAGTCCTCCTTGGCATTAAATTCTTTGAATTTTAGGCTCATTTTAGAACACTACTTCCACACAACTAACTGTTCTCCATAATGCTGGTTCATGTAATGCCGCAGTTTCACAGGAGCAATCTCTGATGTTGGGTAGGATTAAGGCCTCTGTCCAAGTGAGGATCTGTCACTTACAAGTTTCTCTATAAATTCTTAGGTTCCAGAAGGCAGCCTCTCCCTAACCCCCACTCCCTGGTCGTAGGGAGGCTGCCTCTCTCTCTGTTTTCCTACTGCCTTCTCTGAAGGAGAGGGAGGGAAGCCTTTCCTATATACCCTCTCCCCCTTTATCATCCAGTTCCCATCATCAGTTATTTCAGGGGAAGAAGATGGCTACAATGGCTGGAAAAGAGCAGGCAAGAGTTAAATTACATTTGCAAAACTGAATGAAAACTTTTAATTTCCCTTTGAATTAGCAGCAAAGTATCATTTAAAAACTGATTAGTCCAAAGTAGTTTTATATGAAGTAAAGTTACTTACTACTGTTGAGATCTATTAGGAAAACTCTCTTCAGATGCTTGTGGTAGACCAAGGCAGCATGGACTCGAGAGCAAGACTGGTGATCAATGGTAAAATCACATAGATCAGGGTTTCTCCCAAACAGGTAATACTTCTTTTCATCAATGATCAGTTTCTAAGGTTGAGTACCAAATAAACAACATTACTTAATCTTGCATTGACAGCTTTCCCCCGAAGCTTTCCAATCATTAAAGATATTTAGTTAAATAGTCTTTTGCAGTCTGATAGTTCTTTGCCGAAGACAAAAATATTTTTTGAGACTATTAGGATGAAGACTTTAGAAATTTTTGATAACGTGGATTCATTACATTTCATAACACTTCTCCTAAACAGAGATCACATGTCAAGTTCAGGAATAAGGTTCAATTTTTTCCCCCACTCACAGAATCTCACATTTGGAAAGGACGCCGGAGGACATTTAATCCAATCCGCCCTTGTCTGTAACAATATCCCAGATAAACAGTGGTTCCAGCTTTTGCTTGAAGACTTCTAGCAACTGGAAATTAATTTGCTTCCATTTCCCATTCTACTTTTGAACAGTTAATTACTACAAAGTTTTCCCCTACACCAAATGGAAATTTGCATCTCTACAACTTCTAAACTCACTACTCCTATTTTGGAGTCAAGCAAAACAAGACATCCCTATTCCATGTGATGGCCTTTCAAATGTTTTAAAAGAGGAATCATGGCTACCCTACGGAGGGCTCCTATTTTCCACAGCTTCTTCAACCAAACCTTTAATAATGCCATCATCTCTGGGCTTCTCCTATTCTGGTGGCCTTTTTCTGGATACATGCCATTCTATCATGGGTCCCCCCAAGCAGCTAATGCTTTCTCTCTCCAAATCCCTGGCCTTTATTCTGTATATACTTATCTAAATATATGTTGTCTCCCCCATTAGAATGTCAAATCCTGAAGCGCAGGGACAACTTAGTTTTATCTTTCTATCAGCAGGCCCTGGTGTATAGCAGCTGCTCTTTAAATAAAGCTCACTGCTGAACTGTCACCCTATGATAAGGGCAGGGGGACGGGGGGGCGCACGCAAGACCCTCAGCTCATTCATTCTCTTTTTAAGTTAACTCGTTTTCTACCCTCTCTCACTATACCATCACCACCACCAAACAACGCTATTTAAAAATTAAACTTTTCATATTGCCTAATTTCAAGCTGAAACTGAAAAGGAAAAGGACAAGGCACAACTAAAGCAACGAGACTGACCTGAACGCATTCATTCGGATTTGCCTATCCAAACCAGTGCTATTCATCACAACAGTCACCCTGGGAAGTTGCTCAGAGCATTCAGAAAACAAATCCTATTTATGAATCCCAGCATAGGCTCAGTCCTACAGGCTGATGGCTTTAACTTTGACCAAAACCACTAGCCTCCAGCGTGACTGCACATCTTATTCACTGGATAAAGCTCTGTGTGACTTTTGACAGTATTCACCTTCAAAGGACAATGGTTGCCAGCCCTGAGGATGCACAAAAGAACACACCACAGATTCTGAAGTCAGCTGCCAAAAGTAAAGGCAGCTCCACAGAAAAGCAAAAGAGGCAGCATATGGGCTCTTCCAAGGTACTCTAGAGAACAAGCCTCACACCTGCAGGACAGGGCTGGGTTTCTTTTTTAAATCAAGTTCCTTTTAAAATCAACTTCATTTTTTAAAAACATATTCTTTCCTAAATAAAGAAGGGTAACAAGGAAGGGTGGCCCAGGGAATGGCACTATTAGGAATCAGGAAATCCTCAGTTACAGGATCCACAGAAGACTACTGCTTCCCTGGCTGCCTCAGTTTTTCTATTACAAAATATAGATAAATGACTTGGAAGACAAAATCTACCACACTGAGGTCACAACATTTTCATTAATTTATTTACACCAAAATAGAGGTGTTTCCAATAAGCTATATCTGTAGCAGATGCCAGGCCCAGTGCAGTGCGAAGGAACGTCAAACTCAAAAAGAAACAAGGCCACTAAAATGCACAAAAGGATCTTTGCCTCAGCATAGTAACTTAGAAAATCACTTATTAACATTTATGTTTTTTAATTTATGTATTTTAATTTATTTCATTAAATATTTCCCAAGTACATTTTAATTTGTTCCTGCATGTCTGACGCCTCTGTCACGGGCCATGGTATTTTTAAATATTCAAACTCATTGACCATAACCTAATTTACTTTGGCTTCAGCTTAAATTAGTTCAAGTTAACCTGGATATGTGGCTCTATGCTCAACACACACAATGTTCAACAGTTGATGCTCAATGGGTGGCTTCCAGTTTGAGCCTGTCGCCTGTGGGCCTGGCAGACCGTGGGTCTGAGTCACTCAGTTACTGAGCTCTATGTAGCACGTGCCCTCCTTCCTGATAGCTCTCTTCTCTCCTGGCTTCAGTATCGTGCATCTCAAACTGTCATGCTCTCATTTTACAGTTGAGAAAATGGGAGTCTCAGAGAATTGCAATGACTCACCCAAGGTCACACAGGTCATGAAGTAACCTAACCAAGCAAGGATCTGAGCCTGAGACCTCTGACTCCAAACCGAGCTTGCCCTTCAAAGCTGGCACCCCTCACTTCTGCTCTTTGCTTCTCTTCTCCTTGGTGACCTTATCTACTCCCATGGCTTCAATTATTAGCAATTATGCAAATGACTCCCAAATTTCTATCTTCCATCTCACTCTTTTCCCTAGGGCTCCCAGGCTGGATCTCCAACTTCTGGCTGGATCTTGTCATCCAGACATACCAACGGAAGCTTAAATTTGGACATGTCTAGGAATGAACTAATTCTCCCTCTAACCTGCCTTTCCCCCTTACCTTCTCCATTCTGGTTAATGGCACCACTACTCTGCCAGTATCCCAAAGAGGTCAATTTTAACTTTTCTTTCTTCCTTGCCCCACATATCCTAGCAGCTGCCAAGCACTTCTACCTTCAAGATATAGCTTGAAGAAAGTAAACGAACATGCCATTTATTAAATGCCTACTATGTGCCAGGCATACTCAGTGCTTTATAAATATTATCTCATCTGATCCTCACAATAATTTGGAGATAGGAGCTATTATTATCTTCATTTTACAGATGAGGAAACTGAGGCAGAGAGGTTTTGGGACTTGCCCAGGGACACACATCAAGTAAGAGTCTTGAGTTGGGATTTGAATCCAGGACTGGTGTTCTATCCACAGCACCACTTAATTGCCCTCAGTTTGGTCCTGAACCCTTTCTCTTCGCCCCACCACCCCCACAAACACCTTTGTCCCATTCTTATTCTCTTTTTATGTAGGCTATAACAACAATCTTTTAACTCTCCATCCTACCTTCATCCTATCCCTTTTCATTCCAACCTTCACACTGCTTCCCAAGTAATCTTCCCAATGCATTGTGACGGTCAAGTCAATCCTCACTCAAAAACCTTCAGGGATTCCCTAGCTGCTACCATATAAAATACAAACTCCAGCATTCGATGCCCCTTAAATTCTGAATCTAACCTACCTTTCTGGCCTCATCTCATTCTAGTCTCGTTCACATATTCTCAAGCCAGTCAAACTGGTCTGTCTTCCACTCTCTCCTGCACTCTGTCTCTGTGCCCCATGCCTAACACAGATTCTCCTTCCATCTCTGCTGCAATCCCACCCAATGTCCTATGCAAAGCTCTTCCCAGAGCCCTCTACACCTCATGCCTCAGGTGAAAGTGATTTTCCTTCTCAAATTGCTCACATCTTTTTGTCTGAACTTCTTTTTTGCATTTATCTCCCTCTGCCTTGTATCAGAGTTATCTGTATCCATGTGTCCTATCATCTTACCTATCTTCACCAACTTGGACAAAGTAAATGCTTTAATAGAAGTCTGTTTGTTGAAGTTTGTTGAAATTCTGAGATAGGCCACAAACTGTAAAAAATATAACATAACAGCTATCCATGCCAAATTTCTCATAGCATTCTCCACTCATGTTTTATAAATATAGATCATGAATTTATGATGGCAAATTGACTCTTTACAGATCTTGAGAATGCCGTCAAATAACGTAAGGCTTATAATAAGTCTGACAACCCACTCCACTGCTCTCAAAGTTACAACCACTTCTCAGACTATGAGATTTCTCTCAATCTGAATTCATTTTAAGCAGGCTAGTCTTGTGCTTTTCAGTCCAGCCATTATTCCTAGTCTGGCTATCATCGGGACTGTACCTTTGAGTTATAACCCAGAGTGCTCACCTCAACATGCTGGGCTTAAAAGACTCATGGTTTACTTTAATATTGCACTTATAAAACCCAGCTATCACAAGGTACATCCCAACCTTCTGGAGCAGCTCAGGATACAGATAGCTTGGTTAGTATCAAGTGCTTGATAATTCCATAGAGATAAGACCTGTTCCGGTCTGTTGCTAATAAAAATGACAAGAAGACACTCTTAGGATTGTGACTTGCCAGTTATGTCTCACCCAGTCATCTAACAGCATTTAAAGAGGACAGAGATTTCACTCTAGGAATCAATAGCCAATCTTACAAATTATGCCTACTTGTCTTCTTCCCCCAATACTGATAATAGAGATGTTGGCTGAATTCTAGTCAAGTCAAGAATTCATCAAAAGCTTAATATGTGCCAGGCACTGTGCTAAGAGACTGGGGAAAAAAAAAAAAGACAAAATCCTGTCCCTACCCTCAGGGAGGTCACAGTCTAATGGAGGAGACAAAATGCAAACTATGCACAAACAAGACATAAACAAGATATACTGGGAGAAGTCTCAGAGGGAGGAAACCTGGGAAAGGCATCGTGTAGATGGTGGGACTTTAGCTGAGACTTGCAGGCAGCCAGAGAAGTCAGAGGTGGAGATGAGGAGGGAGAGGGTTGCAGGCACAGGGGGATGGCCAGTGAAACACTTGAAGTCAGGAGACGGAGAGTAGTTTGTGAGGAATGTTCAGTCAATAAATATTTATTAAGCTCCTACTACATACTAAGCACTGTGCTAAGTGTCAGAGATAGAAAAGCAAAAGACAGACCCTGCCCGCAGGGAGCTCAGTCTAATGGGGGAAACAACTTGCAAACGACCATGCACAAACACGATACAAACGGATCAAGTGGAGGTAATCTCAGAGGGAAGGCACAACAATTAAGAGGGGCTGTGAAAGGCTTCCTGTAGAAGGTGGGATTTTAGCTGGGGCTTGAAGCCAGGAGGGGGAAATGAGGAAGAAGAGAAGTCCAGGCACAGGGGACAGCCAGGAGCATATTACTTGAGAAATAGTAAGGAAGCCATGGGATTGCAGAGTACACGGGTATAAGAGTGAGTGTGTGTGTGGGTGTGTGTGCATGTGCGTGCACGCGCACCCGCAAGCACACACAAACATGTATGTATGTGTGTGTGTGGTGAGGGGGGCTGCAGGTTATAAAGGGCTTTGAACACCAAACAGAGGATGTTCTGTTTAATCCTGGAGACGATCGGGGTCAACGGAATTTATTAACTAAGGGGTGACATGGTTAGCCCTGGATTTTAGGAAAATCTACTGCATAGCTGAAGGGAGGATGGATTAGAGCTGGGACAGCCTGGAGGCAGGGAGATCAACCAGAAGGCCATTGCAATAGTAACTGAATTTCTTCCCTAAGGGTCCTTTAGCAAAGACTATTACAGATTTCTAGAATGCTCTATCATAAAGTGCTTCATATACATTTCAACTCAGTATTCCAGGTTAATCTTCCACTAAATTTCCCAGGTGTCTCTTATCATGTCTCAAAAGTCCCCTGGGCACTTGGAAAGTTATGCCACTGAAATACAAGGTCTGGCAAATTATACCAAGCTTGAAAACCTTTGGGTACAGAACAGTGATGGATTCATCTACCTGTCACTTCAGCCCAGCTTAGCTAAGTCTGGAAAGTTCAGCGAGAGGAGGCTCACTCCCAGGTGATGATTTGGGGGGTTTTTAGACCCAGGGCTTTATGAATGGGTTGTCTACTAAGGGCTGTGATCTGTACTGGTGCACTTCTGAAACCAGATTCACAGACCTTCTGAAGTACTTCGTGCAATAATCTCAACAGGAGGGTCTTGAAAGTTCTACTTCAAAAGTAGAACCTATGACAAAACAACTAGAAGTGACTGGCCTGAGATTAGACTGAATGTGTATGCAGAACAGAGCCAGCTCTTCATTTCAACTCACACTCTAACATAGCGCATTCCAACAGGGACCAATAACAAACAACCCAGTCAGGAGGATCCTTCATACAAGGAGCTGATAGCAGGCTACTTGTCAAGCAGACAGTAGGACAGTACAATGAATAATGTGCAACAAGCAAAGAGAAATCATAATTCAATAATATTGCTTGGACTAAAAATCCTGAGTAAGTGCTGAAACTGATTTAAATCACAGAGGTTGTTTGGTCCACCTCCTTACATGACTTTAGCAACTCTGATCCTGTCTCTTGGTGATAAATATGTTGCAACCTAGGAACAATTCTAACCCCTGAAAGTCTTATATTTAAAAGTTCCATCTGGAGTCTGGTTAAGGACCCTCAGCTTCTAATTATGGGCTCCTTGGACAAAGTCATCATCCTCACTCCAGTTTTAAAAGCATGGCTCCTTATTAGCTTTGTCCAATCCTCTGAGCAAAACTCAAGGACAATCCTTATAAAGGCCTCCTTCCCATGCTCTGTATTCCATGCGATTTATTGAGCTAATTAATTCCCAGTACATTCCACATATCCCAGGCTGCTTCCCAGAAAGAGAAACAGAAGTTTCTTATGGGCCCTTTGCCTGTATCTTCTCCTTAAGAGTTCAAAGATGCATGACCTATTAAAAACCCTTCACTGGGAAGCTGGAGGAGCTAACATATACCTCAGTGTCTGAAAGAGATACATGTAGTTCAATGTGTTACATCATTAAGTGCTTTTAATGAAAAAAATTGGGAACTGAAAATAGCATTACTGGAAAA
The DNA here is from genome assembly GCF_900497805.2 of Vombatus ursinus. NCBI lineage: Eukaryota > Metazoa > Chordata > Mammalia > Diprotodontia > Vombatidae > Vombatus > Vombatus ursinus. Next base: position 2,986,695 of record NW_020954555.1, on the reverse strand, counting down.
CAAAGCACAGGAATGGGGGTGGGAAGTGACTCATGTTTTCCCATGTTGGAAAAAACACATGATATGTATTTTCATACCTCAATTAACTTGTCTCCTTTGACTACATCCAGATGTAAACCAGGTGGGGGTTTACCTGCCCTAGAAAATAAAGAGAAAAACACCTTCAAGATGAGTACAATGAAAGCTATTTACAGTTTCTGTTCCCATTGAGTGTCGAAGCTCTCAACCAGCCTATAATTAGTTCACGTTCAAGAAGAAATGCCATCTCCTTCGCTGTTATTACAGCTCCTTTCCACTTTTGATGCTGTACTTCTCCAATGATTCAACTGCTCCAAAACAGACTTCAGTTAAGCAATATTTAGAACAGCAGGAAAGAAACCTATATTTTAAAACCATATGTCTACCTTGCAGAGCAGGCCTATAAAGATAGAATGCTTCCAGCACAGTGATCAGAGAATCTGGGCTTGATTCTAAGGCCTGCCAATTATAATCTGAAAAGGCAGAATAAACTAAGAGGTAGCTGGGGCTGAAGGTATGAAATAACATGTCAGGAAAGCTCAAAGTTGGTCAAACCACAGTACAAGTAGAGACCAGTAACTTGGACCTTGAGTTCTGAGATAAAAACAAATGCTGCCCAGCTTGGCGTCATAGGTAACCTTGGCATAGGAACCCCCCTACTTGACATTCTTTGAGGACAAATACATAAAAGAGTACTGGAAGCATCTGCTGGCTATTCCTGTCAGGTAGTACTGTCTCTGTATCCACAATAGCTATGATACCTTGAAATTTGCTGCCCACGAGATCATGTCAATGGAGGCCCAGGGATGTATTCAGTAACAAGAGTCAGGAAAGGGATCATGCTGCATCAAAACCCTTCTACTCTACTCTTTCATGTCATTTCCTATGAAAGCCTATGGTCAAATAAGACCTTGCTCTAGCATCGGGGCTAGACCTCAGTGAAAAAAATGCAACCTTATCAATGTCTGCCTAACCCATAAATATCTAACTAAGAGTAGTAATAACAGTCATCTCATGACCTGGACTACATCCTCCTTAGCACACAATGAAAGAGAAGGTATGTGCCCACCATGTCCAGAAGATGGAATGGATGCTCACCAAGTTCAACCCATTTTGTGCCACAACCTTAAGACTGAATTAATGTAGGTGCCAACAGTCTGTGAATGGAGGTAGCACGCTCTACTCTAGAGGAATCCCTGGATTTGAGGTCTGTGGATTCTGGACACCAATCTTAACTCAGCTATTTTTTAAAACTGTGTAGCCTTGGGCAAATGGTTCTGTATCTCTGGATTTCCATTTTTCTCACTTGTCAAAGGCAGGGGCTGGACTCTAAGCTCTATCTCTAAAGTTTCTTCAAATTCTGCAAGTCTAGCTTTTAAGATGCCTTCCAATTCTGACATCTGATGATCACTGGAGGTCAGTGCCCTCGCTCTGCGCTTGCTTCCTTCCCTCTCTGTCATAAGAAGAGGACTGGAGGGAGCATCTCAAAGAGCACAGGGCTTGGCTGCCAAGGGAAGGCTTTGGGGACCCAGCTTGGGGGGTGGGGGAGGGAGGCCAAAGGTGGAGGAGAAGGAGGGAGGAAAAGCCTCAGACCCAGGGAGCCCTTAGAGATGAGAAGAGGCCAGCTCCAGGCTTCCCATCCCGGGCAACAGCCCTCGGGCAGGACAGGAGAGGATGTCTGCGGTTTCTCTCTCCCTCCAGTCCGTCCGTCCGTCCGTCCGTCCGCCTACCTCTCTCTAGATCCAGGGCTGGCCCCTCTCTGCCTGTCTCAGGCGTCTCGGTCCTCAGGGACCTAAGAGGGAAGGCGGGGGGGGGAGGGAGGGAGCCCCTCCCCCTCCGGCCTCCCCCCTCCCCTCCTCCAGCGGCCTCCAGCCCGACCCCCGGGGCCCGGGCCGCCCAGGTGAGGGGAGAGGAGGAGAGAGGGAAGCAAGGATGGAGGATGGAGGCCGACTCCTCTCTCTGTGCCTCACAAGCCCGCCCGCCCCAGGCCCGAGGCCTGACCGCGGTACCCCGGAGACGCTCCCGCCCCAGAACCGGCCCGCCCCGGACCCCAGCGCTCACCAAGTCGGGCAGTCAAACAGCGGGAGACTAGAGCCTGAGTTCGCGGCTGCCGCCATCTTGCGTCTCCCCCTCCCATTTGGAGAACCCAAAGCATGCCGGGAAGTGGGAGGACTGAACTGGGGAGGGGAGGCGAGGAGAGAGATCCCAGCAGTCCATGCGCGCTCCTCCACCCCCTCCTCCGAAACAGACCCCTCATCTCAAAGACCTAATTGCGAGATCTCCGAGAGCGCACGCGCTCCTCTGTCTCGCCCTTCTCATCTGCCTGCGGGTTTGGCGGTTTGAGCCTTGGCCATTATATTTGGGCCTGTTGAGAACTCCTGTACTTAGAGCCTCCGTTTCTAGTTAACACTGACTAGATGGTCTCTAACATCTTGTGTTTTAAGGCCTCTCCCACCTCTGACATCCTATGTTCTAAGGACCCTCCCAGTTCTGACATTCTCTGTTCTAAAGGCCCTCCCAGCTCTGACATCCTGGGTTCTAAGGGCCCTTTCACCTCTGACATTTTATGTTCTTGGGCTCCTCCTAGCTCTGACATCTTTTGTTCTAGGGCCCTCCCAGCTCTGGCATCCTGGGTTCCAAGGGCCCTCCCAGCTCTTACATTGTGTTCTAAGAGCCCTCCCACCTCTGACATTTTATATTCTAAGATCCCTCCAGCTTTTGATGTGGTCCAAGGGTGCTAGGAACCCCGAAATGCAAGGGTACAGGGCAGGTCTGCCTCGAAAGGATTCACCCACTCAAGCCTTCTTTCAGTCAGAGTAATGAGGTTTTTTTCTAACATGGCCTGGCCAGATTCTAAATCTTCACAATTTAATGGGGGTAAGAAAAAGACTGAGAGGGGCAGCTAGGTGGCACAGTGGATAGAGCAGCGGCCCTGAAGTCAGGAGGACCCGAGTTCAAATATGGCCTCAGACCAAACACTTGACACGTACTAGCTGTGTGACCTTGGAGAAGTCACTTAACCCCGACTGCCTCACCAAAAAAAAAAAGAAAAGAAAAGAAAAGAAAAAGACTGAGAAAATCTGGAAGGGATCAAGAAGCAGCAAGTAGCCTAGGGTGGTCCAAAGGTAACAGGGAAAGGGGGGAGGGGATTAAGGAGTGTCAAGTAAGCTAATTAAGTAATCAAAGTGGGGTGGGCCAGATACCTCAGGCCAATGCCAGGGACTGGGTTCCTGCAATTTGTGGGAAAGTTCAGGGGCTTTTCCTTTTAGAGGTCCAGATCCCATCCCCCCATCATTTTGACATTCTGCAACGGATAACTCTATCCATGGTGTGGAGTCAGAAAGACCAGAGTTTAAATCTCGCCTCACTTACAAACTGTGTGACCCTGGGTAAGTCACTTAACTTCAGTCTGCCTCATTTTCCTCAACTGTAAAATGGGCATAATACCTACCTTTGTAGGGTTGTGAGGATCAAATGAGATAATATTTATGCAGTGTTTAGCGCAGTGCCTGGCACATAGTAGACCTGTAATAAATACTTGTTTCCCTCCTTTCTTGTAGTTCTAATTTTCTGTGTTCTAAAGTCCTTCACAGCATTGACACTTTATGCACTACAGCCGCTTCCAGATGACTTTGTAATGTAAGGTTCCTCCTAAGTCTGACCTTCTGTGTTCTATGGCTCTTTTCAACTTTTACATTTTATGTTCTAAGGTACCTTCCAGTTTTGACATTGTGTTCTGAGGCCCCTTCCAGCTCTGAGGTCCTTTTAAGATCTAATATTCTGTGTGTGCTGTCCTACACACAATTTCTTCTAGCATTCTGTTATTAAGGCTGCTCCCAGCTTTGCCATTTTATATTTTAAGGCCCCTTCTAGCTTTGATATTAGGGCAGCAAGGTGCTGCAGTACAGAGAGCACTGAGTCTGAAGTCAAGAAGATATGAGTTCAAATCTGGGCTCAGACACTTCCTGTCTAGGCAAGTCGTTTCACCCTGTCTGCCTCAGTTTCCTCATCTGTAAAATGAGCTGGAGAAGGAAATGGCAAACCCTTCCAGTATCTTTGCCAAGAAAACCTCAAATGGGGTCATAACAAGTAGACATGACTGAACAACAATAACAATAAACTTTTGATGGTGTACATTCTAAGGTACCTCCCAGCGCTAACATTATATATTCAGTGTTCTAGTATTCTATGTATTAAGTAAGATCTTTCCAAGTCTGACATTCTATGATCTAGCCCAGTTGTTGACATTCTGTATTTCACAGCTGCTGCCAGCTCTGACGTTCTGTGTTCTAAGGGCCCTCCCAGAACTGATATTCTGTGATCTAAGATTCAAAGAGATTATGATATCCCAAGGTCCCCTCTTGCTCTAGGGCCTATATGATTTCTATACTTGCCACCTTCATTCAGTGCCTTTCCCCAAGCTCAGAACAGGGAATCCCGCTTTGTAACTGAAATGTAACTGAAAAGCATGTAGAATAGTCCCACGACTGATTTCTACCTCACTCCATTCCCTTAGCTTTGTCTCTTTTGTGATTAAAAATGACCAGAAATTTCTCCCTTCACCCGGGGCTCACAAAACTTTCATATAAACCTTCATTCAAAGAGACTTCAGCTCCTACTGATATTTCTGCAATGAACTTCAATTGTGTTGTATTTTGCATTTTGAACCAGCTGAAGAAAGGGACTTGGTAGAGGTTTAAGGGGGTTGGTAACATATTACCAGCCATGACTTGTGATGAATGATTATATCAAGGCCAATATATTATCCAGGAAATGAAGGAGACTGATCACATCACAAGTGATGACGGATTAGCAGTCCCATGAAATATTTAAAAGGTCCAGAGAAAGGCTCCCAGCACTTAAGCTAAACAGGAGTTATATGGAATGACATGGATAAGATGTATATGGGATGAGAAAGCAAGGGTTCCTAGCTAGGATGCATCTGCTCAAATGAGTACACATGTCCATGAGATTCCAGAACCACTGAAGCATCAATAGTATGCCTGAAAGGGAAAACAGATAAAAGCCTTTCCTGGGGCAGGACGATGAAGGGATGGAGGAAAGGAGGCTGGAAGTCTATTCTTTCTTCCAATACTGATGATTCAGAGACACCTGCTCTGTCTGTCATTCTTTCCTAAATCTATGCCATGCTAGAAGGTGCTGGATTTAACAGACAAATTCCTTAAAGCCCTGATCAGTTCTGGAGAAAGGCAGCAGCTACACACAGAGAGAAAAGAGGAATTAAGGAACAGCCTTACACAGAAAACCAAAATGGAAGTCCAGGGCTCCTAATTAGTAAATGTTATTTGTGAGAATCTGATAAACTTATGCAGCAGCTTATAATACAGAGTTGAAGTTGGTGGCAAAAGAGGTGGTCCTTTCTCCCTAGTTTGACCATTGGCCAAAGTATCAAGTTGTGTTGGCCAAAGACAAACCCATCAAGCCAGGCCTCAGTTGTCCTGGTTATCTTTACTCTTATACATCCAGCCCTTCCTTTTCTTTTTATTGGACAGGGAGTGCAGCCTCTTGACTCTCCCAAAAGAAACAAATTCTTGGATCCAGAAAGAGGGAAGGAAACAAGTATTTATTAAGTGCTTACTATGTGCCAGGCAGTGTTAAGCAATTTACAAATATTTTCTCATTTGATCCTCACAATAACCCTGGGATGTAGATACTATTATTATCATTCTCATTTTACAGTTGAAGAAACTGAGATAGAGGTTGAGGTACTTGCCTAGGTTCACATATACTAAATGTCAGGGTCTTGCTGATTTCAAGCCCAGCCCTCTATCTACAGGGCCTCCTAGCTGCCTCTAGGCAGAGCTAAAGTGACCTGAGCAAAAGAGCAACATACTCCAATACAAATCAAGGTAACTGATCATCTTTGCAAGGTTCAAGAGCCTTTAAATCACCTGTAAATCACAGAGATGGAAGAAACCTCAGAGGTCTGCAAGTTCAAATTGTATCCCAACGATCCCCCTCTACTGCATCCCTGGACAAGTGACCATCCATCTGACACAAAAAGACTCAAAAGTACTGGGAACCACTGCCTCCCCAACACAGGCCATTCAATTTTTGGACTGCTCACATTCTTCTGGGTAGATCCTGTATCCTACCAGAAATACCTCAGCCAGTCCACAACACTTAGATCTCAGCAAAGAGCTGGTCCCCTTTGTGTATTTCAGTGAGATTTGACATCTTAAACCAGGTAGGGCAAACACCTGGTGAGAAGCTCGTGGTGTAACATAGGAAATTTAGTTGGAATTTAAGAAATTCTGGACTCGTGAGGACATTGGTAGGGCCACTTCTTTCTAGGCATATTTCCTGTCCAGAAACAGAATGAGTTTTTGGCTAACTCAAACAGCATTGTGCTGTGGAGATAGGAATGGGCTAGAATACTGCTTTTCATCTATCACCTTAACCATGTGAAAGTCTATAAACTAGGTTCTAGACAGGAATGCTGAATTCCCTCCATTCTTTCTCTCCAGTTAATTTTGTGACTCATGACTTCAGGAAGATGGGAATAGTTTACACACCTTCTTTTCAGGGAGTGATCTCTGAGAAATAATTATGTCTTTAAAATGGTTTAAGCAACCAAGGAGACCAAGGTTCACTCACTAATTTCCAGGGGTTATACAGATCTTTAAAGCTTTCTGTCCTTTTGATCCATACTTCAGTGGTAACTTTTGGTTAACAATAGGTGTGGTATAGAGGAAACAGCTCTGCATTTAAAGGTAGAGAACCTGGACTGAAAACCCAACTCTGTTCCTTACTCCCTATGTGACCCATGAGCAAATGAATGAATCTTCCTAGGCCTCAGTTTCCTTATTTATTGAGAAAAAAAAAAAAAGTTAAACAAGATGGCCTCTAAGCTCTGTTGGCCACTCTCAATCATTACCCTAGAGGAAGACTCTTTGGCCTTTCCATTTCTTAACACTCAATACACCCAGGTGTACTTTCCCCCAAGAAACCTCAAATGCCATTCTTACCCCTATAATCCTTTCTGTTCTAGCCATGTTTCCTCTGTTTCCAGCACAGCGGATGTGAACACAACCTTTTTGGTACAGGGGGGCAGCTTGTACTATCTGGCCCTCTTAAAATGCAAATAACCTCTTTGTTTGAGTACCCACATCATCAGTGATGTCAGGACAGGCTTGCAGACTGGGATGCAGCCATTTAAGTCCTCAACATTGTGAGCTGTAAAGCCTGGGGTGTTACCTTTGCATTCTGATGTATCCACAATGAGACGGGTGGGAAAGGAGAACTGATCTAAAACTTGGAAATGAATTCCTGGATTAGAAATCAGAAGATACTGGAGGCACATTTGGAATCTGAAGCTCACTTGGGTTATCCAACACCAAATGGATTATAGTAGTTGAAGGCAGTAGGGGAATACAAGAGCCAGGGGACCTGCATTCAGACCCTATCTCACACACATTTGCTAGGATCATGGTAAGTCCTTTTACTTTTCTAAGCCTCCATTGCTTAATCTATGAAATGGAGATGAAAGTACTAAATCACTTTGTAGAGCTTAAGGTTCCACATAAAGGTGTTATTTCTAGTCAAATTTCACTTTAGGGGAAAGTATGACAAATCTTCCCACCCTCCCAAACAAATCGATCAAGCCATCTGAAGGCAAAGCCCACCTAAAATGGAATCTCTCATTCATCATCTTTCCAGTGAGGTATCATGGCAGAATGGCCAAAGCCCTGCACTTGGAGTCATGAAGACCTGGGTTCCAGCCCTGCCTCAGATATTTATTAACTGAAAGACCCTAGGCAAATCCCTTCATCTCTAAGCCTGTTTCATTTCTAAAATGTTGATAATCTAGCACCTACTTCATGGGTGTAAATTATTTCACCAACTTTAAAGTGCCACGTGTGAGAGCTATCATTCCCTAGCTCATACGGTCATGGAGATTCCAAAGGCACTACGCTTTGTGAAGCTGCAGAGGACGAACAAAAGAGCATTTATTGGAACCTTGAGAGACACAGACTGGACTCCTATCTCAGAGGCCTCAGGGAAGGTACATTCTGTAGGAGCTGGGACTGAATCCTAGTTTCATTCATCACACTGTGGCCAAGACCCCCTTCTATCTTGAGGAAGGAACTATCGAGGTCCTAAGTACGAATACCATCCTCAGCAGCCTCTGAAACAGCCGTGAAAGGAGGAGGAGAGGCAGTTTTTTCTATTTCTATAATCTATTTTGCATTAGATGTGAGACAATCATTTCAAAATGTTTGCTTGAGAGCCCAGGATACCAGTGGGTCATGAGACATTCCTCTCTCTACCCTTCCCTCCCACACTAGCCTGAGATTTTAGGAGCTGGCAGACTCCCATTTTCAATATCCTCCCAATGGGCAGGTGGGTTCTAACTTCATTCCACCATACAATTCTGATTTGGCTGAGGAAAGGGGTTCCTGGTTTTGTTCAAATTCTAGGGTTCTCCACACCTTTGGAAGAGATGGGGGAAGAGACTGATAAAGAACAGGCTCACGAGGCATCCATCTGGCATTCCTCTGGATAGACAAACCAAATCCCCCGGAATGTTAGTACAGACTGAGGAACCTAGGATTTCAGTGCTTTGAGGAGACCTCTTCTAGAATCATTCTCCAGGCTGAGGCATGGTAGCGATCTCAAAGGCAGTCTTGGTGGATCACAAACTGTGGCAGGTCCTCCAAAGCTGGAAAGGCTCCACATGGTGGACAGACTGACATAGTATGTCCACTATCTGGGGATCAGTAAATCTGAGCTAAGCTCAGAGAGGCTCATTACTGTATCTTGCATTTTCTCAGTCATCCCAATCCTATGGGACAGACCATCTCCCAAGTCACAGAGGGGTTGGCTATGATCTGTACTGGTAGATGCAGCAAGTACCCACACTATCCCCAGAAGTATTAAAGAAAGAAGGGATCTATTAACTCCACAACCTCATGCCCAGAATTCACCTGGTACCACCACCCTTGCTTTTAGGAGCAGCAGAGTATAGATTCACCACTCAGTCTATCTATCAGAACATTGATTCACATAAATGTACTCGAAAAGCTTTTAAAAATGTTTATTGATGTTAAGTGGATGGAATGGTGGTGCAATAGTGCAAAGAAATGTGTGCAATTCTGGGGCCTTGTTTTTCCTAATTTTCACAGCTGGATGAGTCAAAGAGGATTAAAAAAACACCAACAGAGGCTGAGGGTGGGCAGAGGACGTCGATATACTTGGACTGGCCACTTGCTGGCCAGCTCATCATCAGGTGGTGTGGTTCACGTTTGGGTCAGAGCTGGAAAGGTCGAGCTCACTCCGTTCACCCCAGGCTGACACGCAGGGGAAGTAGACCACATCTGTGTGGCACGAGGGTGGGTTTATTTCAAACATTTTCCGTCCGTCTAAACTATATGCAGAGAGCTGAGTCTCCTGTTCATAAATTAGCTTCACGAGTTAGCATTACCATTCCAAACCAGTATTATTTACAAAACAAACCTTTTACCTGCTCTAGCCTCAGGTTCACAGGACAAGTTATTAAAGAAAACTTCTGGCTAACTTAAAAAATCTCTCTTCCATTCAACACCCAGCAACTTTTGAGGGGTAGGGCCTGGGGGGTGTTCAATTTTGTGACAGCAACAATCACCATTCACCAGGAATGCAGAGTCACAAACTAAATGACAGTAAATTTAAGTCACTACAGATTGTTTGCTCCCAGTTAGCTTGTTACAGGAATGCCACTTTGAAACAGGAGTGATTGCTCAGTCATCCGCTTTCTACAGATAAATGAAAGAAGGGCCCCAGGGAGTGCTAATAAATATATTGATTAACAAGCTCATTTGAAAACCAAAAAGTGCTGCCTGAACACAATCCAAATGAGGCGACCACGGACTGACCTTAACAGAAAACTGAAGGATGAAACTCGAAGTCAAATAGGAGGTGTGCCCTTAATTAAGACTGACCAGTTTGCACTTCCAGCTGAAAACACAGGGCTGAAATCTTCCTAAGCAAATGGAGAATATTTTTCTTGGAAATTCCAAATCAAAATGGCAAGTAAGAAAAATTGCTGGTTTATAAAAGGTTCCTGATGGCCTCCATTACACTGGGTGCCAGAAAATCCTTCTGTTCCGGTTGCTGGTAAAAAGGCCATTCTGGCACACACATAAAAAGACGATAGCACAAGAATGTAGTGTATTACCTGTCAAACGAGAACTTCAAGAACGGAATCTTCGAGGACTCACTCATCAGTGAACATTTGGGACAGAGAGCAATCAAAATACGAGAGAAATCAAAAACCCACATAAGTTAATTCCTAATTTGCAAAACTGATACAATTTGTACATAAACTGATAAAGCCCATCTTCACGGCTCACCAATCCCAAGTCCTAGTCACCAGCGGTTAGTTTCTACCTAGATTGCTAACAGGGAGCTCGGGGATGCTCTCTTGAGGGGATTGGTTTGCTCTGGAGACGCTGACACACTCTTGCTTGGAAGCTGTTCAGCAGGAGTGGACTCTGAGGAAAGCGGCCACTTCATTTGGATAACCACACGATAATGAATATCAAGATTCCTATAGCCACTGCTAGGACAAGCACTAGGATGCAGATCTTCTTCCGGGATTTTTTCTAAAGAAAACAGTTAAAAGACTGATAAGACAACAGTCCAAATCCACCTTCAAAAGGCTTTAAACATTTGCCTTCTCCTAGCAGATCTGAATAATAAACACTGCTATACAAAGGGATTCATGAAGACCTGCTCAAGATAGCAGACTTTGTTGGAACAGAGGGCACTAAACTTAGGACCCCTGAATCCAACTAGCCTAGTTTAAAGTACTGGGTAATGGAATTTATATGAAATTCAGTTGCAGGCCCCCAAACCTAATGATATGGAGAAAGAGAATTTAGAGGTGGTGGCACAAGTTGGAGGTGGGGGGTGACAGGAGCCCTGGGTATGATACTGGTCAATGCTCCCAATACTGTGCCTTAAGCACAGTCAAGTGGTTCAGTACAAGTCCCCAGGAGGATCTGCCTGCATCTTTCCCATCTGCTCTTCCTCCTGACTCTGCTATTTCTGTCAGCGCTGTCTCCATTCGCTCTTGCCAACATGCAGAATCTTGCTTGGGACAGCAGACTCCCTTCTCCCTCTCTGCTCATATCCAGTGAATTGTCAAGTGCACCACTTTCCCCTGGGTAGCACCTCCTACCTCTGTGCACTGCTCTCTTCCCATACCACCACGTGAACCCAGGGACTCACGAATATCTACGGAGACAACTGCGCTTGGCCCTATAGGTCTCTGAAGAACTCTGGAATTGATTATGTGACTTGGGAGATGCTGGCAAAGCCCCACACAGCATGGTATGTCTACATCAAAGCAGGCGCCTTGCTGTTCGCATAGCAGAACTAAAGTAGCTTAAAGGAAAATTTAGAGACATCTTCACCCCAAATGGACTATTTGTGCCCGACCTGAGCTCGTACTGGTCCGATCAGCCACAGTTGGACACGCTGTACCTTGACCCCAACATCATGACGTCATTCTGGTCCTCTTTAAGAGTGAAGGACAACAACTTGCCTCCCAACAGCTGTTCTCCACAGTAGCTCCACAATCCTACCAGACTAATTTTCCTCCTCTAGAGTTTTGGTCATATCACTGCTCTGCCCAAAAACCTTTAGTGTTTGTGGCAGCCTAACAAGCGGCATTCTATCATTAAGGTTCCTTCCAGCTTTGCCACTTTGTGCTTTAAGGCCCTTTCAAGCTTTCAAATTAGGGCAGCTAACTGCCGGGCCTGGACTCAGGAAGACTCATTTTTCCGAGTTCAAATCTGGCCTCAGACACTTACTAGCTGTGTGACCCTGGGCAAGTCACTTAACCCTGGTCTGCATCAGTTTCCTCATTTATAAAATGAGCCAGAGAAGAAAATGGCAAACTGCTCCAGTGTCTTTGCCAAAAAAACCCCAAACAGGGTCACAAAGAGTCGGGCTTGACTGAAATGACTGAACAGGATGGCCTAACTTCAAATCTCTTTGTTGGGCATTCGAGGCCCAGCATGAGCTGGGACCATTTTACCTTTCCAGCCTTAACTCATCCTATTTACATTGCAAGAGAGAGTCAGAATTTTACGTTCCAAGCATGCTGGACAAGGAGATGCCCCTCTCCTCCGTACCAGCCTTTCCAGCTTCCATGTTTTTGCTTAAGCCTTTTCTTCTTCCTAGAAAGTCCTTTTCCTTCTTTGCATATTGAACTCCTACCCACAGTTTATGGCTTAACTCAATACTACCCTCCTTTCTATAGTTTCCACTCATCTCTGCCCCTAGGCTGGTAACAAACTTTTCAAGTTTCCCATAAGAGGGTGGGTGAAGTAAGAGACAGAGATCTGGCCTCTGAGGCAGAAAGACCTGAGTTCAGGTCTCGCCTTTGACATGCCCTGGTTGTATTATCCTGAGTGAGTCAGCTCTTGGTGCCACCAGGTAATTAAGACCCTAAACTGCAGAGAAGGTGTTAATTTGCATGGATAGGGAGTTTATTCCTGGGAGCTCCCTACACCAATGAAATCACAGATCCAGGAAAAAAAAAAGCTATCTATGTATGTCTCATGCCACTCACAAAAACTAAGCTCCACTACTCTCAGGGTCTCTGAGCCTCGGTTTCCTCGTCTCATCTAAAAATGGGAAGAATCTCACGCGTATTATCTGATAGGTAAGCTGTGAACATCCAAATGAGATTACGTATATAAAAGCCCTTTATACGCTTAAGGACAACTCCAGGCACAATGTCCCACCTAAACTCTGTACTGCCTCCAGTAAGTGCACCCAGCAGGCACTCAAAGGAACAAAGCTCAAGTCTAGAGGGACGACACTGAAGCAGCTTAACCCTGAGAAACCCACAGTGACCAAGGCCTAGTGTAAACCTCTATTAGATCTAGACAGGAGAGCTAGGATGGGCCAGCCCACTCCCCAGCACTGAGGAAGCCTTCTCGCATAGGCTGATTCTGCACAGACCGCCTCAATCCAGCTTGCTCTCACTCTAACCAATAGAGACACGAAAGCTCAGCCCTTCATTTTTCAGTCACGCCTGACTCCAGGACACAAAGTGGCGGAGAAGCAAGAGGCCTAAGATTTGAATCACAAGCCGTGGCTTTCCCCCTTGCCTTTCCTGAGCCTCCCTCTCTCTTCTGTAAGATGGAGATCATGAGTAGGGAGCATGCTTCACCACTGATTGGAGAGTTCTCTTGTTTCTAACTATAAAGTATGATATAAATAGAGACCTATTATTATTCAACCAAATTTCCCACATTGCCTACTGAAGAAGTGAGTGAGCAGGACCAAGAGCTGATCACAGCTGCTTGTTTCCAGCATAAATTCCAAAAGGCAGCTGTGGCTGTCCTCTGGGACCGTCGGCCCTCAACATTCACCTGATAGTAGGCGGCTCGCTGTAGCTGATCTGTGGCTCTTTCAACGTGCACCTCAGAGCTCTCCACGTTGGCTTCTATGCTATCTGAAAAAGCAAGAGACACTGGCTGTCAACACACACAGAATCACACACACACACACACACACAGAGAATCACACACACACACCCCCCCAACTCCCACGGCAATGAACTGAGAGCCCTCCCTGCTGTCCCTCTGGTGCTCCTCTCTCTGCTGCCCGGGGCTGCTTGTATATATTGACAGCGCAGAGGAGTCAGGAGTCGCTGATGCTACATTTGTGTGGTTGAGGGAGCTGAAGCTTAGGCACAACAACCGTGGCAAAAAACAGCCCGGCAGACACTTAGGTGATAGAGTTAAGATAGAAATAGGCACATGGAGCTTAGACTGTAAGAAAGCCTGCCATGATTCTTACTTTTAAAATGAGAGGGTATTTGTTATGGGAATTCTGTTTCAATATGTCCAACAATACACACAAGGCTCTTGCGCATAGTCTAACTGTATTCTTTTTCAACACAAATGCAAACACACAGTGAGGCTTTTTCAGGGCCCCTCTCCCCGCCCCCCCTTTTTGTTTTTTGCTAAATCAACAACAGTACATACCAATCAAATCTCCCTGATCATGGATCATCATGGCCAAATCTTTAAATATCTGATTGACGTCCAAAATGTCGGCCTGTAGGACACAACAATCTTAAGCAACATTTTGATTCATTTTCTCTATTCCTTCCTCAGGCCTGTTCCATGCTTCAGTTGTTAACATGAGAGGAATGTATATGTTTGCAAGTGTTTATAAACTTAACCATAGGTACTCAGGACTATTTCCCTATAAATTGTGAGTAAAGATGATGAAGTAATTAATGATGGTCAAACAGTTGAATGATAAGGTCTGAAGCCACAGGCAGAGGGTTTAGAAAACAGCAAGAGGACAGGATGTGGAGGGCACTGTAGATGGTTTTCTCAAGGAATTTAGTCATGAAAGGGAGAGGAGATGTAGGATGATAGCAAAGATGGTCTGGTTGGGTCAACTGAAGATTTTTTTCTTTTTAAAGGAAGGAGATGTATGTTTGTAGGCAGTAGGGAGGCAGCCAGTAGATGGTGAGGGATTGAACATTAGTGAAAGAGAAGGGATGATAGAGATGGCACTATGCTGGAGAAGACAGGATACAATGGGACCAAGGGTGCCTGTAGCGCAGGCCTGCACCACATATGGCCCCAGGGTGATATGTTGTGCAAACCTGTTTTAAATCCCCTACATTTTTCACCGGTTGCAGGCTGAATGTTGAGCAGGCCTGCTGTAGAGGGTTTTGTCCTTCTAGAGAACAGCTATCCTTGCCATGATTCCCACAAACAGACACTTATGGAACATAGCCACTTCTGCTAAAAAACTAGTTTTGAAAAAGTTTGTTCCAACATGACAGATATATTAGGACGTGCAATTTCGCTTGCAAGAAACAGCAAGACTATAGAAACCCAAACCTAGCTGAACAAGTCACTGAAGAATGCACAAAATGCACACACTTCAAACAAGTACCAGCTACCTCAGTTCACACGCGCATTACTGTATAAGTTGTGTTCTGCTACTCTTTTGCATCTGTGAACTTTTCTATGTAAAAAACATTCATTCAACAGCGTAAGCTGAATGAGGTTCAGACTCAGGTCTTTAAGGTCACCCTCTCACCTGTACCCACTGACTTAGCCAGCTTGGGCCCCATGGGAACTGGGTGGCAGATGGAGGACTTATGGCTCTACTTCATAAACTCATGTGTTTTGAGAGAAATTCCTGGAGGAATAATATAACAAAAGGACTCAGATAGCTTCATGGACAGTGCAAACTGCAAAGGCCAGGATCCTCCTCTTACCTCCAGTTGCCTGATCGCAGTTTCTCGCTCCTTGATAAGTTCAAGGTCTTGCTCTGTAATGGCCAACTCATCTTCCTGTGACTGCATCTGATTCCACTCTTCATTGCTAAGGAAGTAACAGATATAGCCACTGAGACTCCACAGCTTCTGAGCAGAAGATGCATATGATATATAATACAGGCATCTGGCTTGCCAGAGAAGCTTCTCCAAGGCTGGTTACCAGGCCTTCTCTAGGGAATTATGGTTATCAAGAGGAAAAGTATGGCATTTAAATAGGATTACAAAATTGAGAATAGAGTAGGGAATGAAGAATCAGAGAGGAATTAGACCGTTAGGAATTTCCTTGAGAAAGTTACAGTCTCAAATTCTTCCATTAAAGCCCGTTTCTGCTCAATATTAGCTGGATGATACTGTCTAACCTCAAATTCTTTAACTGTAAGTGATAGGGCTGGACAAGACCGGAGATCATCTAAGATTCCTCTTGGCTTTAAGTCTATGATGTGCATATCCTGCCTAGGCTAAAGTTTGGGAGTGCTCTTCCTTTGTCTCTTCAAATACAGTGTCCAAAAGTCTGAGTGCAGATTTAAGCTTTAATAACTTAATGTAAGCTTAAACTCTAATAGCTTAAAATGCACTCAGACTTTTAGGACACCCTGAGTATAATGAAGGACCTAACTAAATGAATTTTCAATGGACATTTCTTTTTAACCTAACACTAATGGAGAAAAGTTGGTGCAAAATTAAAGGACACAACAGGCTTATTTTCATATGTCAAAGGTGATAAAGAGGCATATTCTATTTTTCTCTAGATAGACTACATTAAAAATCTAGCACTGGACATTTTCTGTGTGCCAAGCATTTGTTGCTTGTTTATTTCATATTATTCCAAATGTTCCTTGGAATAGGAATTGTGTCCATTTTACAGATGAGATAATATTGGTTAAAAAAAAAAAAGGTAAAAGGCCATAGCCTGGTACACAAACAAGCACATACAAATTCCTGGTCTCTAAGTCTGATGACTATTGTGGAGTCCAGTGCATCAGGGTGACCAACAGCAAAGATGGAGCTTCTTTTTGGAAATTTCTATCTTCCTTGAACTTGGTTCCACCATAAAGCAAGAATCTTAAATCTGCCTTCAGCTGCTGTATTTTATGTAGCTCTGTATTTTTTAAAAATTAAGACACAGTTAAATTCCATTTCCCAACATCTAACAAGATGGAGAGATAATCACACTTTACCTGTCAAATGAGACAAGCTGCTCCTCTCTCTGCCTCTCCTCCACCTATGAAAGAGGAGGGATTATTGCTGCTGGTATCCAGAAACACACCAGAGACACACAGCACACCTGATAGCTTTCGCTTAAATAAGAAAGGAAGAGACATGGTCTGAAGAGGAAGACACTCTGCCACGAGTGAGTGGCTGGGTGTAAAGCGGTTAAAGAGAAATCTGTACTTGGGTCTAGCCTTAAGAGGGAAGACTGATCGAATGGTACCACAGAGAAAACAGATGTGACTGGAGAAATCGATCATCAAGAACCACAGCCTGCCAGGCTAGAGAGGAAAGACTGGAAACTTAGAGGAACACAAAATGTCAGCGAGACAGGTTTTAGAAGGATGACATCAATATTACATTAGAAATTGGCTTTGCACAAGACAGAGCAACTTTAAAACCAGCCTGACATTTTCTGAGGACTGTGTTTGTGCTTAACAGCAAGGAAAACAAAAGCTAAAGAGGAAAGCCTGGGAGAAAAAGTCAGAAAATTGAAACACTTTCCTCTTGGAAACAAACTTACAGAGAGGCGGGATCCTGCTCTCGCTCGGGCGACAGTCTCCTTCTCCTTCTCAGACACTTTCCTCTGAACAGCCTGAAAGTTGTTCAATGCTACAGAGAAGTCATTCATCAAACGCTCCTTCTGAAGTTTCTGCAGGCGCTAAGGAGATGAAATGGAATATTAAATTAGAATTTGAATTTCTTTAAGTATTCAATTCCCACTAAGGCCAAAACTACATGCACACCTGGGCTGCTGAAAACAAAAAAGTGACTATAAAGCAGTCTCCTTCTCCTTCCAAAGCCCTTAGTCCTTGGGAAGACCAATCTGTTCATGTTCTAGGCCAAACTGGCTATTCCTTCTTTTAAGCTAACTCATCATTTCACACTGTTTTGTTTTTTTTCCAGAAACTCAAAAGGGAATTCTAAATCTTTATTCCTCACAAAAGAATGTGATGTGGAAGAAAAAAATACTTCCAAACACAGAATAGATGTTTTTCTTCAAAAAGACCTCTGCCAGAATAAGAAAGCTCTCCTCTAGACCACACCCACAGCTGCCTTGAAACCCCCAGAGGCACCTTCTTCATGGGAAAATTTTAAGTTCAAGGGCTAAGTCTTGGTGACACTAAAAGCCACTCTGTCCAGCTGCAGTACTTGCTTAAACTGTAGACTGGGATGCTCCTGTCCTCATCAACAATCATTTATTTCTCACTAAATTAGAATTTGACCTTGTTTAAATGTAGGCATTTCCCACTATGAGCAAACTACCCTCTTGGGTTGCTGGAAACAATAAGAAAGTGACTACAAAATAGTCTCATTCCACAGACCTAATCCTCGGGAACCCAGGTCTGTTCATTTTCTGGGCCGTGTATTGTGTGTGCCTAGCATATGTAAAATATTATACAAGATGTTAAGGGAATGGAAAGAGACAGGTATTAGAGACATTATAAAGTGACATAAAATATACTTATTATGCATCTACTATGCGCAGAGCCCAGCCTTCAAGGAGTTTGCAACCTAATTAGAGACATATGGGACTTTTGTGTTAAAAATATTTAACACCAAGAGGTACATGCTAAATACCAAATGACCATAAGAAAGTGCAGGATAGTGCAGAGAAGGTCTTTACAAAGATTTGCTTGGAGTTTCAGGATTCCTGAGTGTGGCAAAAAAGATAACAGAGTCAGGGTTGTGATAAATAGAAATGAATGGGGTCACATTCAATCAATCAAAAAGGATCTACACACACACACATACTGAACACAACATGCATTTTTTTATAGGGAAGATGCCAGCAGCTGGAAGAAAGGCTATGGGTGTCCCTTGAGCAGAGTTACAAAGGAAACAGGATCCTAAGAGATAACAGTGAGGCTGAAGTGCATTCCAGACACAAGGAAAGCCAGAGCAAAGATTGAGGTTAGGAAATGGAATGTCCTGTGTGGGGAAGAAGGAAGGCCAGTGTAGCTGTACCAGAGAGTGGGAAAAAGGGGAGTAAGATGGCTAGAAAGGTAAATTGGTACCACACTGGGAAGGGATTAAAAAACTGAACAAAGGAGATACTTCTGTGATGATAGACCTCTACTTTTTATTCTATATAGCTGATCTGTAATTATTCCAGCTAACAGGAGTAGCGAGGTACAATGGAAAGGACATGGGATGTGGAGTAAGAACACCTGAGCTCACTTACTTTGTGACCCTGAGCAAATCACTTAACCTTTCTGCCTCAGTTTCCTCATCTGTAAAAAAAGGATAATAACAGCACCTACCTCCTCAAGTTTTTGTAAGAATCAAATGAGATAATAAATGTAAAGCACTCTGTAACTTAAAGTGCTTTATTAAAGTTAGCTGTTATTTCCTCATATGTGAAATGAGGAGGCAGGGCATGCTGATCCCTTTTTGTCCCTTTCAGCTCTAAATCTGTGAGTCTGTGAGAGGAAAATGATAGCACAGATAATCCAAAAGTGATTTTTCTTTGACTTAGGAACATATTACATAATTTTGGTGGGTAACAAATTTAACCAATTCTATTTTGCTTAAGTTACTTTGTGGTCCCTGACCACACGTTAATTGGGCACAGAGTGTAGACAAACTAGAAATGTATTTGTGTGGGGAGGGGAAGTATGCCCAGGATTAAAACTCTGTCATGAGTAACCCAAAAGCAGATAATCTATACGTAAATACAGTCAACTTGTAATTATCAAGAAAAACTTTATTTTATCATCACTATCACAGAGGAAGATGAACACCTCAGATGGTTAAGCTCTTCATTACTCCCAGAATTTAGCTATTTAGAGGGGATGGTACAACTGGAGCTGGTGAAAATGCGCTTCTTCACTTTGGACCTTCCTGCAGATAGATAAGACAATCCTGAGAAAGGGTGCCTGCCTCCAATGCCAAAGCACCTGTTTACCCAAATAGAGACAACACAAATATAAAGTAATCATCATCTGGCCAACAAAGGAAGTTGTTTTGTTTGATTATGCTTGAATACATTACAAAAGTTTTGTTTTTCTTTTTCAACCGAGCAGTGTAGTGCAGGTGGGGGAAAGAAAAGATTTTTGTTAGATGAAAAAAAAATTAAATTAAAAATAATCTGTTAAGATAACTGCTTTCAACTCCTCACTGAGCTGCAATCTTTACCACACGATATCTTGATAAATAAACTGACATTAGTTAAATTATAAGAGATCTTTCAGTGTCTGATTGCGGCCTATAGGATAAAGATCCACAGTTCCCTGGAATGTTTTGCAAGGAAAAAAATTTTAATTAAATTTTATTTATAAAAAATTATAAAATAATATAACTAATGTCACCAAATTCCTCCATGGCTCAGCTTTTCTATGAAGCCTTCCCTAATTACATCCTCCAAATGGTATGTAATTGCGCTCTTCATCTCCAAGGACATTCTCTCACAATCATACTGCACATTCACAGTTGATCTTAGAGTATAGTTATATGTGTACTCTTTGTGTAAGGCTCACAAGGGCAGGGACTGACATTTAAAAGCATCCACAGTCTGGCTCCCCTTGACCTTTCCTGTCACATGCTTTATGTACGCCCTCTATGTAGCAACCCAACTATATTTTTCACTGTCTCTCTTTTAGTCCTTCCCTCTCCTGTCTCTGTGCTATTGCTTATACTCTCACCTATTCCTTGGCATGGATTTACCTTCCTCATCTCTTCTGTTGAAATATCTTCCCTTCAAGCCCCAATTTAAATGCCGTCTTCTCCATGAAGCCTTTCCCTTTCTGAACAGAAAGTAAACCTTCTGTGCAAAAACTTCTCAAAACACTTTGTCTGGATCTTTCTCTCTATTTGTTACATTCTGTTTGGTATTATGTAATTCTGTTTGTAGACTGCTTATCTCCACTAATTGATGGTAAACTACTTGACAACAGGAGATGGTACATAATCCGATCTTTAGATTTCTAGGATCTAGCATCATGTTCTAGACATAATAGGTGTTTAATCACTGAATGATAGTTTTAGAGCCGGAAGGGGCCTTAGAGACCACCTGATCCAACCCTCTCACTTTACTGAGGAGGAAAGTGAGTTGTGCAAGGGGTGAACGGCAGAGCTGAGAATTGTTTGCTAAACTATTCACCTTTGTATCCCTGTAAAGTACCAAGCACCAAGTCTGCACACTATATGTGTACAATACTTATTGTACTGAAATTTTCTGTTTGAGAGAGAAAGTGATTTCTACTTAACCACGGTATCAACAAACATTTATTGAACACCTATTACTTACTGACCCCGAGGAGCTATATGTGCGTTTATATGTGCATATACATATATATACACACACACACACACACATATATATATATATATATCTATACACACATACATATGTTCTAAAATAATAACAACGTGTCAAGATATTAGAAGACACCCTGTTTTCCAGAGCTATGGCCCAGCAAGCAGGCTGTGCCCTGAGCCTGGCATAACAACAATCCTTTGTACTCACCCTCTGGATGACCTCAGCCATGGCAAAACCCCAGAATTGGGACTTATGATTTCCCTTTTTCCCAAGGGATCCTGATCTAAGAGTTGGAGCTGCAGTTGATGTACTGCAGCCGAAAGTGATCAATCACATCTCCTGACACTCTGAATGATCCTTACACTTGTAATTACTAAGTGAACCGAACCAGGTTACACTCTTGTTCCCACCATACTAACTCTGGTTCTGTACCCCACTGAACAGATCACAAGGCTCAATGACCCTTAAGACTTGAGACAATCGCAAGTCTCAATGATTCTTTTAACTTGGAGACTATTTCCACGTGACCCAAGAACGCCCATATTGTCCCCAAAACGCCTGCATAACCACTCCTGCCTGCCACGGGAACTACTTACTCAAAAACTAAGAATGACTGTGTTGGGTCTTGTCTTTTTGTGGTTTTCATGTTTAAAAACCTTACCCCTGCCACAAGTGAGCAAGCCTTCCTTCTCAGGAGGACTTCTGCTTGCAAACATTTTCTTCACTTTGAAATGAAACTTTTATTTGATTCCTGGCACTTCTTGTCTCTACCTGCTTTGTTCGGCTCCGGCCACCCATAGGTTAGAGGCCAGGAAGTTCCGTTGGCTGACAAACACAATGGAAGATATGGTTAAATGTCATATAAGTTGTACACAACAGGACTCACTGGGGGTTGTGGTAATTAGAGAAGATTTTGTGGAGAAAGTAGGGATTGAGCTGGGCCTTGAAGAGCAGGCAGAACTTTAAGTGGGGTGGATGGCGAAATGGGCATCCAGGACAGGTGAATGTTATGAACAAAGGCACAGAAGCAGGAAATCACACAGCCCATATGCCAGGCAATAAGCCTCACGCTGTTTTTTGAAAAGTCTTAAAAGACCCCCCCCCAAAAAAAGGTACATTTTAAAGAGAGTATCCCTTTTACTTATTACTGCTGTCCACCAGGCTGTTCAGAGAACAGTTCAACCCGTGAATGACTCATTTTGGGTAGGGAAAGAGAAGGGGATACTATGTAAAGAATGATATCTTGGGGAATGAATCTAACCTTGCTTTGCAAATATACAACTGTTAAACATTCACCAGAAGTAAGTATCAAGATTTTCCTTCAACTAAAATCCTTTAGAATATAATCTTTCCTCCAAATGGGGAAAACACCAACCTGTTCTGAAGCCGACAGAGGGAGTGGCAATGATCCCAGCTCTTTCAGGCATTCATTTGTCTCCTTAGCGAGCTGATTTGCAGAATGTTGCAGTTGTTGTCTGAGAGAGAAAGGACTGTTTTAAGATGTCATTATTTCCCGGAGGGCTTTTATAGAATGGATCATTTTATTCCACAACTGAGGGGAAGGACACTTGAAAGTGGAGGGTAGAAATGAGTTTCTTGTGCTCAACAGAATCGAAGCAATGTTGCCAAGGTGATTCTCCTTCCAAGTACACAGCAAAGCAGCATCTGAAGAGTACTAGGCACCTACCTGGATGAGGCTTTCTGAAGGGACTACAGACTAAAATGTTAACTATTTCAGCAGAAAGATACACAAAAACATGAGTGAACAGTGAATAAAGAACACCCATCCTTTGTCAATTCTAGAATGTAGCTGCCAGTTTTGACAGGCGAGGGAGAAGAGCAATTTTTGCTTCTTGTAAAATCTGATTAGCTGGGCTATTATCAAGCTTTTGAGCTGGATACACGCAGTCCTGCATGCCTGGTATTGGTCATAGCCCACTGACTACAGGCTTCTCAGGCAAAGACACGTGAATAAAATGTGCCATAGACAGGACAGTTCTCTTGCACTGCCCATATTTCAGCTTCAGCCGTGGCTCCACACTTGCTTCTGGTCCTAGGTTGGTTCGATCCAAGCCTCCCCTGCCTGATTCTTCTTCCCTCCTAACTAACACAAGGTTAATTTTATATATAAAAGAAGTTGTTAACAATTTGTAGTCCCCTCAGAAAGCCTCTTACCTTGGCAACGTTGCTTCGATTCTGCTGAGCACCAGAAACTCATTCTCACCCTCAACCTATGTAGTTAAGGGGGGAAAACTTACAAGGGGTATGGAATGGAATGAATGAAAGAGTAAAGGAAATGTGATCTGTGAGGTGAGATTGGAGAAGCAGTGGAAATAGGAGACAAATTCCTTGTCTTCATGGTTTCCTTCTTTCTGCCCCCCTTTTAAAGATTTCTGCAGGAATGGTAGGGCCATGTACTTTCTTTTATTTTTTTAGTTTAATGTATTCACTTTTTTCAATTAACAAGCATTTTTTTTCCTCCCTCCCCTGGCCACCATAACTGAATAAAAAAAAAAAAAGAAAATCCTTGTAATAAATATGTAGCATCAAGTAAAGCAAACTCCCATATTGGTCCATGTGCTTCCAATTTATTAAATCTTGTCACTGAAAAGAGGCTTCTAGACCAGAGGAAGTAACTGAAAGAGAGAACTGACAAGTCCCACTTTCCTAAAAGTGGTATACCATGTAGCTATTTAGAGGCTTCTGCAAAGAAGTTCAAATACATGAAAAGCATTTTCTCATCCTCTGAATAAAATGAGAGAGGAAATATTAAAAATATTTTAGAGATGGGGAAATTGCAGTTCCAAGAGCAGAAATGGAGTCAAAACAAAGTGATTAAAAGAACCCAGGAATTCACTGTGCCAATCCATTGTTTTTCCTTCCCTTTTTTTTCTTTTAGAAATTGATGCCTCTTAGGGGCAGCTGGGTGGCGCAGTGGATAGAGCATCTGCCCTGAAGTCAGGAGGACCTGAGTTCAAATCCAGCCTTAGACCAAACACTTGACACTTGCTAGCTGTGTGACCCTGGGGCAAGTCACTTGACCCCAACTGCCTTAAGAAAAAAAAAAAATAAATTGATGCCTCTTGTTTTTGTTTTGCATCACAGTTATTTCCCAATATAATTCCTCACTCCATCCCCATTGATCTTTCCCTCAAAGAAACTAAGAAATACAGTTAGGCATAACCCAGATAATCAACAAACCAAGCAGATAAGTCTGCCAACACGGCTATACGGTCTTCTGGACTGGGAGAGTTTTACCTCTCTACCAAGCAAAGGGGGATGGGTATTTTATACTCTGTTCTCTGGAATCAAGTTCATTTACTGAAATTAATTTACAGTCAGCTAACTTTTAGTGATGTTACAATTTATATTACTATGGTCATTCCACTTTTCTTTCCCATTACATCTACCCTGGTACCTTTGGGCCATTTAAAATATTTTGATGGATCTGTGATCTCACTAGTGTGGGTTTTATTACAAGATAGATGGTCATTCATCCACACTTTCTCACCCTGAGCAACTCGTATCCTCATTCTCCTATGTAGCATATAGGAGGATTTTGTATTCTATACAGCTTTCAATCAACTAACTATATGACAGGAAAGATGGTGGTCTGCTGTACAGTGTCATTTGCAAAAGCCTCCCTGTTCCCTTGGAAAAAAAAACAAAACCTAACACTTTATATGTATGTATATTACTCAAAGATTTTGTAGAGATTGGAAAGTAGGCACAGGGATCAGCAGTTAGTAATCATTTATTGGTTGCTTTTTTTTTTTTTTGTAATGTCAGATATTTTTCCTCATCCTTTGGTATCTTTCCTCTTTCAACAATCTTAAGAATTGAGCCTTCACTTCTAGCATAGACTTGATCTTGGTCAGCTGCTTGGTCTTTCTATTTCAACTTTAATCAATCAACAAGCACGACTGAGCACTGTACTAAATGTTGGAGACACACACACAAAAAAAAAAAAGAAAAGAAAAGAAAAAGGAGGCTTCATGGGGCACATCAAGGAGTATGACGTTCAAGTCCAAATGTGGTGGTTCTACTACCACTGACGGAAAAAAAGGATCTGTTAGAGAATTGCTGACATTTTTCCCCCTCCATTTTTCAGTTGATCATTGTCCTCCTCAGTTCCATCCTTCAATGCTCTTGGAATGACATGGCTTGGTTGAGTTCCTTACCAAGCTTTCTGTAAACCTGTTTGTCCCTCCACTGCTTCACAAGGAAATACTGCTTGTGATTTTCCATCCTCCTCCAACATAAGATTTTGGAAATAAGTCTACATTCTAAACTGGTTGTGCCCTTGACTGTCCCATCTCTTCTTTTGGCAAGGAGATCAAACATCTGCTGGCTGAAGCTAGTCCTAGGCTGTTGGGTTTCTCTGTCGGGGCAGATTTACAATGGTTAAACTATACTAGCTAGTGAGTCTATCCATCTCCCATTTTCAGAGCTGACAGGTTGTTCAGATAAGATGAAATGGTCTCAATTGTGTACCAAAACTAATTTTATTCTTTCTCCTAATCTAAGGGATTGATTGTGATCTTTGTTCTAATAAGTTGATGGCCTAACTGTACACAGTTGATTCACAGATGACTCCTACAAAGGTAAACTGGTAATTTCTCATCTACTAAAATATCTTTGTGATGTTGTTTGGTGTTCATCAATCATATCCATTGCTCATTCCACTTCCCACCTGCAGCCCTGCCTGGTTTCAACTGCAAAGAACAAAGATGCCCCTCTCAGATACAAGCCCATCACTTCTAATTTCAGCACCAGGCTGCTAATTCTAAGCTTTGGATATCCCTCAGATTCCTCTCCCGTCTGACTGAAGGTCTGGAAAGCCTTCCTTTATAGAGGGCAGAAACTGGACTTCCAGCTCCCTCCACTTCTCATCTGCAACTATGGCTGGTTTCAAGTCCATGGAATAAGATGCTTGATGCCAGTACCATCCCACTCCCCCAAACTTTGCTTTCTTCCAGGTAATCCCTGGTATCCTGCCCCACCCCATCCTTTCCAGCTTCCTTTTGTGCATTATCTTTCCCCATTAGATTGTAAGATCCTTGAGGGCAGGGACTGTCTTTTTCTTATTTGTATCCCCAGGGCTTAGCACAGTACTTGGCACAAAGTGAGTGCTTACTAAATGTTTATTGCATCAAGAATTGAATGGAATTGCATCCTCACTCTTCTAGAAGAAAGTACTCATAGTATAGAGGTGAGAGGCTTCTACAAGGCAGTGCCAAAGTCTTAATGCAGTTTTAAGCTCTTAAGACTTTTGGGCCACCCCGTATATAATCTACAAGCTTCTGCCCTCTCTCATTCCTAACTCATACCATGCTTTCCAACATATTTTTCATCATCCTCCCTTACGCTCACCTCTACACTGAAGGCAGTAAGTTTTAAAGTATACGATGATTTAATTGAGATAGTCTTATTAAATTCTTCATAGAAATTTTTCAGTCTTTTTGTCCTCTGAAGGTGATGTTGAAGCACTGTTGTTCAGTTATTTTCAGTCATGTCCTACTCATTTGGGGTTTTATTGGCAAAGACACTGGAGGGGTTTACCAAATTCTTGTCCAGACCATTTTACAGATGAGGAAACTGAGGCAACAGGATGCAGTGACTTGCCCAGGGTCACATAGCTAGTAAGTGTCTGAGGCTGGATTTGAACTAGGGAAGATGAGTCTTCCTGAGTTCAGGCCCAACACTCTATCTATTACTGTACCACCTAGCTGTCCCATGTTGAAACACAAGCTATAATTATTTTGGTGATGGTCCTTTTGCAAATTCTATACAAAATGACCAAATGTCTCATGAAATACTTCTGCAATGACACTCATCTCTTACAGCAGTCACCTACTCTTGACCTCATCAGCTCCTGCATAGGCCATTACAGCCACGTCCTCCTTTGTCTCTCTGTTTCCAGTTTCATCCCTCTCTGCTCCATCCTCCACACAGCTACCAAACTGATAGTCCTAAAACAGAGTGATGAGTGATCCCATCCCTTATCTTTGCAAAAATCTTTTGTGGCTCCAGACTAACTTGCAAAATTCTCATCTTGGCCTTTACAATCCTTCACAATCTGGCCCCAGCCTACCTTTCCAGGATGATTTCACATTACTCCCCTTTACATTTAGAGATCTAGTAGCTAATTTAAGGTTTACAGATGGGCTAGAAAATGTGACCCTTATTTAAAATAAATAAATAAATATACTTTAAAAATATTTCTATTAGAAATAAATATACTGTTAATATTATGAGACAGATTGTTTGGAATTGGTTTCCCATTATAGACTTTCATGAACATTAACTACTAATGAGATTCATTTAAATAAAGATTCCAACCTAATTACAATTTTTTGAGAGGTGAGGCAATTAGGGTTAAGTAACTTGCCCAAGGTCACACAGCTAGTAAGTGTCTAAGGCTGAATTTGAACTCAAGTCCTTCTCACTCCAGGACCAGTGCTTTATTCACTGCGCCCAATAACAATTTGGGAATGGTAGGAGATCCCTTTCCAGCTTCCCCTAAAAGCTATGCTAAACTGCCTCAAGAAGAAGGCAAGCCAGATATTTGAGATTTTAGGTTAGGGAAGTTTATGACCTTCCACTAAATTCCTACTCTGGTGCCATGGAAGTGACTCAAGATTCCTGAAGGCTGTTGGGGGATGGGGAGAGGAGAGAAACTATAGTAGGTGCTATCAAATTAGAAAGACTTCAGTTTGGAGCTTACAGATATATGTCTTGATCTTGGTTCAAAGAAATTTGGCCATCAGGCAGTTCAGCAGGGCCACCTCACAAAGACAGTGCCCTACAGCACTGAAGATTTCTGAGTTTCAGTCAATGGGAGAAGTACCAACTACAATGAAAATCACAGATACTCGAAGTACAAAGCTCATGATAAACTAGCATTAAGTTTTGCTGCTTTCTATACCAGATCCAACTGTGACCTTAACGTTCCACAAGCTCTAATCCTGACCTCCAGAGCCCTGAGCTTCAATAAGCCCTGAAGGACCAAGAGGCCTCAGAAGCCTCAATGTTCTTACAGAGTTACTCACAGATTTTCCTGCAGTTTGCTAGAATCTTGCTTAGTCCCCAGTTGGCTCATCAAATTCTTGATCTGAGCAGCTGGAAAAAAAGAAAAAGAGAAAGATTTTTAATGAGGTGATGGGTAAAGGAAGAAAGTGCATCCATCACAGATGCCCTATACTTCTCTTATTTATCTCTTCATACCTTCCCAAATGCTTATTTATGAGGAAGCATGCTGGGATCAAAACCTAGGAAAATCTATTCTAGTCCAAACTAATGACAAGGTAGCTTTTTCTCTCATAGTATAACTATATCCTTTCTAGACATGAATTGTATCCCCCAGACAAGAGGGGCACTGTTTTGTCACTATGAAGTAAGATTTCACCAACACTCTCCCAGACCCACTATACTTCATTTTACCATGGGTCAACTTTGCCAGGGACCTTATGATTCCAGATTTCAATGAGCACCAATATGATATCACTAGCTTGCCTTCCTCATCAAGTTTTGACTAAATCAGGGCTTCTCAAACTTTCTTCCACTCATGACTTCTTTTCATTTAGACAGTATTTGTTGACCATTGCGTGGCCTGAAGGCATACGCAGTTCAAAGTGTGCATGCTTTGTGTTCAGAACCAAGGCTTCAGTGATGCAACCCGGGCTAACACTGCCAGAAACACCTCGGATTCATTACATGTTTGATTTCGAATTAATTTTTGATCATTGTGCATTCAGAAACTTTTTACTGTTGCCTAATTTTTCACCATCCCACATGTTGTCATGACCCACAGTTTAAAAAGCACCAGCTGGACTAGATTCAGTATTCCTACTTTTTTTTTTTTAATGTCCTTCTTTCTACACTTATCTTTCCTGGCTTAATTTTACCCTCCTCAAGTCTCTAGATTTCTAGGGTCTAGAGCTTGATTTTTTTTTCAAAATAGTATGTATTTTCAGATTGTAATTTTTTTTTTTGTACAGTCCAACTATACAAAACTGGTGGAGTCCTTTAATGCTTCATCATGATATCATGGTGATTTTGGATTCTCAAAGGTTTTGTAAGTGAAGGATAAACCATTGCAGGTCCTATTCAAGCTGAAATGGCTTTTCACTTTGGCCCATTTGACAGACTGTTTGTCTGTCATCCAAGGACCAGTCTAGCTAACTTAAGAAGAGACTCATCACTCAGCTGGCAACAGGATAATGAAATTTTTGGCCACAGTAACTCTCAAAGACAATCTCCTGAGTTGTAGAGAGGTTGTAATCTGACAGATGGCATGGGAGTATCCATACCAATAAAAGCACAGATTTTGAAAAATGGTAGCATCTTAAAGTATAATGTAGTGACAGCTGGCCATGATATAAGAACACTTAGAAAGAAAAATTTCTGCACAGATCAACCATATTTTATCTTCATGTTACAACACAACTTTAAAACAGTCTTCCCCATCCTTTCTGGATTATTGTTAAAACTCCAGGTGGCTTAATGGGCAACTTGTGGGAGTGGTTGGAGGAAAGCAGAATTGAATGAAAAAAACGAGTTATATGGCACAATGGATAGTGCTGGACCTAGAGTCAGGAGGACCTGATTTAAATCCTGCCTCTGATACTTATTACCTTTGTGACCCTGGGTAAGTCACTTATTCTGTCTGCCTTAATTTCCTCATTTGTAAAACAGGGATACTGATAGCATTTATCTTCTAGACTTCTTGTGAAAATCAAATGACATAATATTTTAAAGTGCTTTGCAAACCTTAAAGTGCAATATAAATGCTAGTTATTATAATTCATGAATTAAATTAAAATTTCTGCTGCTACAAATTCATTTTATAGTTCAACATCCTTCAAATTTATAGAATTTGGGGTCACCAGGCCACTGATTTATACCTGATACTGTCATCAAGCTGAAGTGCCCAAATCCTTTCCTGTTGTCAAAAACATGCTAATTAATATCCATTAACGAGCAATACTTTGCTTTTTAGGGGGAAATCTTCCGTCTGAGATAAAATGTTATCTATAACAGCACCAATAGCTCCCTCCACGAAAGTTCTCCTTTGATGCTTCTTGTGGCTTCTAGAGGCTATGCTAGTGCATGCAAGCTCTGAGAGTTTCTACAGTAAGCTGAAAAGGCTCTGAGAATGGTCCCAGGCCATAAACTGTCTGATGGCCCAAGCCCAAGACAGGTAAAAAACAGAAATGACCATCATCAGTAGGCTGACCACAAAGAATGAATTATTTGGCGATTGTGACCCATGAAACAGGCAAAAAATATAAAACAACTCTTGGTTCTGTGTGGCTTTTTTCCAAGATGACAGAAAAGAACCTGTTATTTTAAAGTGTATGACACTTCACTGCTGATGCTTAACATTGAAATGTCTGTCCAATGACTGATTCATTACTGGAGGAACTTCCCACAACCATATTACCATTGTTGCTCTAAATGAAACAAGAAGGCAAACAGAAGCAAAGAGGAAGGACAGTTCACAGTATCTCCCCGGGGGCCAAATAAAGGAGCTAATGAGGTTGCTTTCATTGTGCTCCCAAAGGCATGAAGAAATAGCATTTCATGGGTCACTTGTTCATTGCAAGTAGTACCCAGGATGAAAGAGACAAACTAAGAAAAGTCTGACAAGATTCTCTCAATTAAATCAACATATACCTTGGTACTTGGTAAATTCAACTGAAGAGAGAAAGTAGTAAAAAATATTATTCAAAATTAAGAAATGAAAGTGTTTTAGTGCTTGATAATGCTACAAGAATGCAAATGGACAACAAATCCTTGCAGAAGATTCTGTATATAACCCTCTTCCCTTTCTTACCCAATGAGCCATCCCTTTAGTAATAAAGATTAAAAGAGAAAGAACAAAAATCAGTTTAGTAAAACTAGCCAACCTCAATCACATCTTCCAGTAGATGCAAACTATACCCTTCATCCCCCACCTCTGCAATGAAAGAAGAGAGATGAATTTTCTCAACTCTGGGACCAAACTTGGTTATCATCATTTCATTTGTTTCTTTTTGTTCTTTCTAGCTACACTGTTGTAGTAATTGCGCATACTGTTTTCTTGGTTCTGTTGGATTCCTCCAAAATCAGTCACACAAGTCTTCTCTGGACTCTCTGAATCCTTCCTATTTATTATTCGGAGCAATTTTTCATATTGTTGATAGTTTGCAATTCGTTTGAATGTTGTTCATATCCCCTCACTAATTACACAGTAGGAAAAGGTTCAAAAGATTTTATAGAGAAGAGACGGAGTATGCATACAGATTGGTAGTTGCTAATATCTTTCTCGATCATCTTTTTTGGGTAACAATATCACTCATGATCACCAATAATATCACCAATGACTCATTTTAGGGGGAAATTTTCCCTCTGAGATGTACTGAAATTAATATCTAGGAACAGCTGAACAAATGTGGTATAAAAATATAATGGAATATTATGTTATAAGAAACAATGAAGATGAAAGAGATCAGAAGATTTGTACAAACTGATAAACAGTGAAGAAGGAGAACAAAGAAAATAATGTGCATAATGACTACAATAAGGTAAATGAGATGAACACTAAAACAAAACTGAACACTGTAATTGCATTGGCTAATACTAGTCCCATGGAACAGATGAGGAAACCCTGTCTTCCAACCCTGCCTAGGCGCAGCTGGTGGCAATGAGTACCTGACCTAGAGTCAGGAAGACTGGAGTTCAAGTATGACTTCAGATACTAAGTATGTAATTCTGGGAAAGCCACTTCACCTCTATCTGCCTCAGTTTCATCAACTATAAAATGAGAATAATAATAGTATTTATCCTCCAGAGCTGTTGGGAGGATCAAATGAGATAATATTTGTAAAGAGCTAGGCACAGTGCCTGGTGTAGAGTAGGGCTTAACAAATGGGTGTTTCCTTCCCTTCAATGGAAAACTAAAAGACTATGGGTTTGATCACTGCTATTAGTTGGTCTGACTTGACTGCTTTTCTTTGCTATAAGGGAAGGCTCCTAGTTGAGGGTGGGAAGGTAAATAGAGAGGAAGGAGTACACTTGGAAATGAATATGATTTTTAAAAAACTTTTCTAAAAAAAGAAATAACTAATTGCTAATACATGACAAAACAAACAAACCATGAGAATGGTCTATCCAGTATAAGGGTATGCTTGATGAAATCATAAGAACGGTAAAACTATTTTCACAACAGAACACACCTTCATAATCTCAGACTTGATCAATAGGTACAGAGAACGTGAGATCTCATCTTTTTATTATTTGTTGGTTACGAAAAAGCAATGGACTCAGTCAAACAAAAAGAAGCCTCAAAGGCTCTCTTTCTATGAGTATCTTCTGTGCATATGTTAAGACTGCACCTTGACAGGTACAACCATGGAGATGTACAGAGGTGCTCTCAACAAAGTAGACATTGAAGGAGGCAAAAAATAGGACATACAGGCTCATAAAAGGGGTTCACTAGCACAATAGAGAATATTCTGGTCAGAGTCCAAATAGGAGAACGGATTTCTATAGATGGTGAGAGTCTCTTGTTTGAGAACAACATTGTGCTGATTGAAGGAAGCCCTTTTCCATATTATAGGGCTTCTTCAATGAGGTCTATGGTCACTTTAAAGAGATCAGCCTAGCAATTTACATAGGAAAAAACAACTGAAGGGTGAATGTAAATTGCCTAGATTATGACATACAGTTAGATAGGAAGCTCATTAGTACACACAGCTTGGGCAGGTACTACTGAAAAATAATTATTAGCTCCCAGAATTGAATAGGAAAAACAGAATCACCTGGATTCCATATAAGAAACTGGAGTGCTTTCAATGGAAATGTTATATGCCTGCAAACTATTGAGCCCAAGATGATTTCAGAAGAATCAAAATTATAGGTGACAAAACGGTAATGGAAAGATTCACGGTAGGTACATTATCAGCAATGACATATGCCAGAAGTGGCATAAAGCACATCAATATCATTTTGTTTTGTTTTTCTGTTGTTTTCAGTCACGTCTGATTCTTCATGATTCTATGGACCACAGCATACCAAAACTGTCCATGGGGTTTTCTTGGCAAAGATACTGGAGTGGTTTTCCATTTCCTTCTCCAGTTCATTTTACAGATGAGGAAACTGCGGCAAACAGGGTGAAGTGACTTGCCTGGGTCATACAGCTACTGTCTGAGGCCCCATTTGAACCTGGATCTTCCAGACTCCAGGTGCAATGTTCTATCCACTGCGCCACCTTGCTGCCCACATCAAGAACCTGTATAACTCTAAGAAAGATGTGTGCTCAGTATAGCAAGGGATTAGAGAGAGACAGCCTGAGTGCTGCTCTAATATCCGTGAAGTATTTAAAAAAAAAAAAAAAAAGGCTTCCAAAACACTGGATGAGAAAATCTATTGAGTACTGATGGAAAGTTACAATCATGACAGAAGGGTTACAACCAGCACAGATGTACCTCACCCAAAAGATAAGAAGTCAGAGCCATGGCAGTAGTCAGGCAAATAGAGGCTGACCTTTGTATTTAAATATTGAGATTTAGAAAGTGCTTTCCTTGCAATTCCCCTCTGAGTCTGTGTGAGACTGTCCCCATTTTATAGACAGGGAGGCTGCATGGCAGTGGGTAGAAGGTATCAGGAAGACTGGGTTCGAACTCCACCTCTGACACATTCACTTCATTTCTCTGAACCACAGCTTCCTCATCAATGATAAAGGGCGGGAGCTACACAGGCTAAAACCTCAGCTCTGAGACCCTAAAACTGCCTTCATATCGTTGAATTTTCCTATCAAGAAAGCAGGCTAGGGGCAGCTAGGTGGTGCGGTGAATAGAGCACTGGACCTGGTATCAAGAGCACTGTGTGACCCTGGCCAAGCTGCTTAAAACCCCAACTGCCTCCAAAAAAGGAAAGAAAGCAAGAAAGCAGGCTTTCTTCAGAGCCCAGAGAAGACATGTGAATAGCTCACATGGTTTAGAATAACTTCACATGTATTAAGCATACTGGGATGCACAGCTTTATTGTTGGAAGATGCTACAGAACAGGGAGAAGATAACAATCTTCAGCAATTCTGCATGTTCTTGGTGAAAACATATGGCTATAGAGTTCCTTTGCATCTTGAGCTTTTCTAGGTTCCTTTCTCGAAACTATGAGAGGTTAGGATGGTTTTGTTTGCCAATTCAACATTTTTTTTGGGGGGTGGGGGCTAGGCCATGGGGTTAAGTAACTTGCCCAGGGTCACACAGCTAGGAAGTATGTGTCTGAAGCCGCATTTGAACTCAGGTCCTCCTGACTCCAAGGCCAGTGCTCTATCCACTCTGCCACCTAGCTGCCCCCCAATTCAACATTTTTAAGTGCTTAGTGTGTGCTAAGGATAGTGATAGGCTCTTTAGATAGAAAAGAATGCACAGGATCACTTGCTAGTTGGGGTGAAAGAACTCTTTCTCCTTTGACATACATATTCATTCATTCAATAAACATTTATTAAGTGCTTACTGTGTGCCAGAAGACTGGAAAGGGAAGAGGAAGGGCTTGAATGCCAAACAGAGCATTCTGTATTTGCTTCTGGAGGCAACAGAGATCCACTGGAGTTTACTGCGTAGGGGGTTAACATGATCAGACGCCTGAGAAATAGCCAGAGTAAACACTCACAAGTATGGACAAGCCTTGATCAGAACCCAACTACTTAGAACCCTCAGTTGACCTGGCCTCTTTCTCTCTTTTCAACTTTACACATCTATGGTCCAGGTCTACCTGCTGTTTCTTACACATGGCGCTCCACCTACCCTCTGCTATCCCAACACCAGGAATGCTTCTTACTTCTGCCTCTCAGAATCCCTGGCTCATCTCAAGGGCCCTCTTCTCCGAGAGGCCTTTCCAGTGTCACCAGCAGCCAGTGACTTCCCTTTGTGTATGTATCTTATATACACCTACATATGTATATGTTGCCTTGCCCATTAGAATGCAAGCTCTTTTAGGGAAAGGGCTGTTTTTGCCATTTTTTTTTAAATCCCCAGACTTAGCACAATGCTGAGCGTATAGTAAGCCCTAATAAAAGCTTGTTGATTGAATAATCTGCTGTAAATCAAAAAATTTACAAAGCTACAACTATTGTCCACTCAGCTGAAAGCACCGTGCTGGATAAGTTTTACTCGGGATTTACTTATTACAAGCTAATGGTCAGGATTTCCTGTTTAAAAAAAAGCAAAAACAAAAAACTCTCATTATCAGAAATCAGATAGATGATCCAAAACAATGCTGTGACAGGATTTCCTATTTTTAAAAACCCCTGATAATCAGAAACCAGATGGTCCAAACGAATACACATGCAAGTTCCTCAGTTTTGCTGCATTCCTTTTAAAGCTCTTTATGTATATTTTAGGCACGAGGACATCTTAACTTCCTCTATCACCAACATCTCCAAAGCAAGGACTGGCTAAAAATTTTTGAAAGACTAAGAATAAAATCATCAGGCAGTCTAACAACAGCTGATGTCTCAGTTTCATTATCTGTAAGATGAGATTAGATGATCTCTAAGAACATTTTCAGTTTTAACATCCTATGATTCAAATGAGGATCTGTTCTAAAATAAATATATTTCCTATAATTCAACATCAGGGCTTCAAGGAGTTAACAGTCTCCAAATGAACTCTGATCTATCCAAAACATAAAGTCCGTTGATAAGGAAGATACTGACAACAGCTCTCCAGCATCTGAACCACCAGATGACTCAGTATCTTAAGAAAAAATTGAAGTACATTAGTCAGATTATGGAGACAAAAACATATGCAGTAATTATGACCCTGCAATTTCCCATATATACCAGCACGGAAATTAAAATTGCATTTTCAGTTAAAAAACTGCAATTAAAATTACCAGGAAGAAAAGAGTTAGCAGTGTAACTACAACTGTAGACATCTTAAATGTGGACGCTGTCTGGCTCTAACAAAAACTAGAAACAGGCGACGTAGGCACAACGTCTTCTGTTTATCCTATTATCAAACTCAAAGAACAAGAAATAAATTTTTGAGCATCATGGTTTCAATGAAGTGAAGGGAAATATAGTGAGTGTAGGGGGACAGGGAAACATGCAGAGGTTTGGGATGTGTGAACTTAGCCAGATGACAAATGAGCAAACAGTTAAGGTATTCTTTCTATTTCATCTCTGAACGGCATCACAGATTCTCTACAAAGAGCTGAAAAGGAGGACAGACACTTCAGGCAGAACTGCTGAGGGTTAAAAGTCAGAATAAGAGAAAAGTAAAAGGATCCTAGGATGGTAGTTGGCAAGAAAAAGCTGGGAGAAAAGAGTTCCCCATCCTCAAATTTGTCTTAAGTGAGAAAAAATAAGTTCCACTCATTTACCTGAATTAGTAACATTTATGCCTCTAGTATTGTTAATTAAGAAATGATAACAATGTTACTACTTGCTTGCCAATCTTCCCCAATGAGAACTAACTATGGGTAATATTTAAAATAGACCAGTCTAATAACTGTATCGGCACAGCTCTGTTTTACTATAACTTTAATCCCCCTGAGAAACAAAATCAGATATTAAAACCAAAGAACAAGAAATTAAATATACAGTATCAAAATGAGCAAGATTTAAATGTCAGAAGACCTAAGTCCAAGCCCCAGCTCTTTCACTTATTAGCTCTGTGATGTTGGCCAGTCCCTTAACCTAGCTGAACCTCAATTTCAACACCAGTAAAAACAGGGATAATATTTGCACTATAAACCTCACACGGTTGCTTTGAAACTGTAAAGCACTATATAAATGAGAGTTATTAGTAGCTTATCATAGCATCGTGTCACTAAAGTCATCTTCCAGTATCTCATCATGGCATGGAAGTGACCCTGAGTTTTCAAAGGCTAGGCTAGTGGAATACAAGCTCAAGGAGGTCTCTCAAATCCAGGGATCATATTTTTATTGTCCAAGGACTATTTTGGGCAAGTTTGGTGAGGTTTATTGCCCAAGAATATGAATTTTTTTTGCTACAGTAACTCCTGAGGACTATCTACTAAGTTGTGAGAGAGCTGTACTTTATGTATATTGAAATATATGAACCCTATAACAGGGCTTTGAGGTTAACTTGTATTACAGTCATCTCTAAATGCAACTGGGAAAATCAACTAGTGAGTTTATCAGCTTTAACTTTTTCGATTCACAGAATTTCTATCTACCACATACTGCTTCTTGTTTTGTAAACTACTAATTAAATGCAAAGCAAAGTTTGACACAGTTCTTTAAACTCCTGAACGAGGTAGTAAAAATAGCACTGATCTCTGGATCGGAAGACTCAGGTTTGAGACCAGGGTTCCAGCATATACAAAGTGGAGATAATACTTTATTTCCTTATGAGATTGTTATGAGGAAAGTTTCTTTTTTTGCAAATCTTAAAGCATTATAAATATGCTGTTAATATTAATTGGTAAATATAATCACTCAAGATCAATTACTACTAATGACTAGTCTAGGAATATAGCTCCAATCACTAAAACACATAAAAGTAATGTACCTACAAAGATGATGCCACTTGACCTGGTGTCGTTAAGGTGTATGCTTTTAAATTGTTGTGTTTTTTTCCCACATAGGGAATGGATTACATAATGAGGAAGTAAGACAAGTCACAAACATAACACCTCTAATTGTGGCTTGACATATACTCCTATGTCATTTGGAGTCAGTCACTAAACTTCTCTGTATATGAAATTCATTTCAAGAAACAGCTAATAAGACCAATGGAAACCAAATACTAGCTGCTGCTGTCTAATAGCTAGATTGATTAGGAAGAAATCTCTGAATCTTAAGCTGCCAAGGTAGATTAATAAGACAAATTGTACTCCTTGAATGTTGGGCTGCCAAGGGAAATTAATAAGACATGTTCAGTACTCTTCAGAAACAAACAAAAAACAAACCCATAGTCTCCGTATCCCTGGACACACTACCAGTTCTATGACTATGAAATTCACTGGGTGTTTTAAGTCATACAACCTTCACTTCACCTTAACTGACATTTAAGTTGAATTCCAATTGGTTCAGTACCATAGAGAATACAGAATCGGAAGCTAAACTATTGCACAAAACCTGAACCGAACAGAATGTAAAGGACAAATAGGGTGAAAAACTAGGTGACTGGTTAAACGAGGCAGCCCCCAGGACCAGACTCGAAGCCACAGCATCTAAGGGCCCAGGAAAGCAGGCTGTGGTGGTCAGAACCCTGGATTTGGAGTGAGAAAACTCGGGCTCCAAGTCCTGGATGATTCTGACACTTACTCCCGGTGTAACTTTGGCCTCGCCCCTTTCCTCCTCTGGGCCTCAGTTTCCCCACCCGTAAAATGAGGAATCTGACCTACCGACCAATGAGATGCGGTCAGCTCTAAATTAACCCTTACTGTGGCCCAGTGGGAAGGCCTCCTCCGGGACTTTCTCGAGGGGGGGACTCGGGGAAGGGGGTAGGGCGGAGCAGGCCGGGGAGAAGGGGGGTTGGGGAGGCGCCTCCCGGGTAGACGGCCAGGGTCTGGAGCTGGGCCGGGGGGCCCGGGCTGGCCCTCAGCGCTTCCACGGCCACACCCATTGTAGTCGGGGCGCAGGTAGGGACCCAGGCCCGCTCCCCTCGGGCCCCCGGCCACCCTCGGGCCCCCGGCCTAGCAGCCCTCGGCCCCCACTCACTGGCGTAGCTGATCCTCTGGATGTGGCCGCAGCAAGTATTGAAGATGCTGTCAAAGTCCCGGGGCTGGGGGCCCTGCGGGCCCGAAGGCCCCGCCGTCCGGTACACGTCTAGGGGCCCGTACGACATGGCGAGGGCTGCCTGGCCGGGCCGGGGTCGATCTGGACCGATCTCCAGCCGAAAGGGGACCCGCCGACCAGTGACAGGGAGGAGGAGGAGAAGGAGGAGGATAGAGCCGCGGTGGGAGAGGAGGAGACTGCTGCGTGCGCACCCGGGCCTGGCGCTGCGCGCATGCGCTCGATGCGCCCCGCCCTCCCGGCGGCCCACGTGACGCGACGTAAGAACGCGCGTTGGGGGCGGATGCCGGGAGAGGTTTACATTCTTAGCTTGTGGGGTCGTTATGGTTCCCGATTTTACTTTGCATAAAACAGAACTGGGGCCTCGTCAGGGAAGGGTCCATCACATCTATCCGATCCAGCACCATTCTTCCCTGAGAGCCCCGTGTGGGCAGCCCCCGCTCGCCCTCCCCCCATGTAAATATCTGTCTCTTCGTTTCCGTCCCAGAAACGGTGACCTCATTGTCGGGGAGGGGCTCTGCATTCCAGGGGTACCGGGCGGGGTGGAAGCCGCGGGCTGGAGTGGCTGCGGGTGTCACAGTGTGTGGGAAGGAGCCGAGTGACCGAGGACCAGTCACCCCCCTGGCCTGCAGTGGGGCAGGCGGAAATCCTCTTCGGATGCTTGCTGTGTGTGTGACGCGGGGCAGGGCACCAACCCCCACACCCCCTCCTCCCGTTGTTGTTCAGTTGGGGCGACTCTGGGGTTTTCTTGGCAGAGAGGCTGCAGTGGTTTGCCGTTTCCTTCTCCAGCTCGTTTTACAGATGAAGAACCGAGGCAAACAGGCTTGCCCAGGGTCATCCAGCTAGCACAAGTGTCTGAGGCTGGATTTGAACTCAGGAAGATGTTTTCCTGACTTCAGGCCCGGGGCTCTGAGCGCTGTGCCACCTCGCCGCCCTGGTAACATCCCTTATTAAATGATGGCCTCAGAGTGTAGACAGCCGAAGCCGCAGACTTTGGCTTGCAGAAATAGATACGCTGTTCTTGATTATAATACAGTTCTCTTTCAATGAACCTAGCCCAAGGCATCCACGTTATAAAAAAGCAACGCATCTAGGTAGTTAATGTAACCAAGGACACGAATTCTATAGGTGGATTAGGGATCGAATTGCACCTTGGTGCTGCAACATGGGAAATGGGGAAGTCGGTCCCCACCGCTTCAGTGAACAGTCAGCATCGTCCAGTGGAAAGTGCTAGATTTGGATTCACAAGTCACTCTGTGAGCCTCAGTTTTTTTATATGTAAAATGAAGAGGTTGGATTTGGTGACCTTTAAGATTCCTTCAGTTCCAAATCTGTATTCATTATACAGAATTACAAACCGTTGATCCTGTCAGGAAAGTTTGCTTCCCACTTTTTGCCCTGTTCCAGATGTCTCAGACACACTAGTAAATTTGGATTTCAAAACTGGAAAGAAACTTAGAGATCATCTAATCCCAGCAATTTTATTAAAAATTTTAGAGCATTTTTTTTTCTATTTTAAAAGAGTATATTTAGCTTATAGGATAGAAATTACTTGTCCAAGGTCACAAAGTACCAAAGATAGGACTAAAACCCAGGTCACCTAATTCAATTCTGCCATGTTGATGGAACCAAGTATGCATTTTGAAAGAGCCCAATATTAGAACAGGTTAAACATGAATATTGCAGGTCTCCCTGCCTTAAAATACATTCCCTACTATGCAAATGAGTTTACATAGGGTGGTTTGGGGATGTTGATTAAGTTCACACTAGAAGACCAAAGTCACAATGCCCATTATACTCTGATATAATAATAAGAGCTAGCATTTTTATATTTTATTTATTTTAACGTCTATTTTTAAAAATTTTGAGTTCCAAATTCCCTCCTTCCAGCCCTCCCCCACCCATTGAGAAGGCAAGTAATATGACATCAATTGTACACAAGAAATCTTGCAAAATATTTCCATATTGCCATGTTGCAAAAAAAAGTGAAAAAAATATGCATCAACCTACACTCCGTTCATCACTTCTCTCTCTCTAGAAGTGGATACCATCTTTCATCGTGAATCCTTAGGAATGCTCTTGAATCACTATTGATTAGAGTAGCTAAGTCTTTCAGGGTTGATCCCTGTTACAATGTTTATGTTATGTTATGTTATGGTATGTTATGTTATGGTGTATGATGTTTTCCTGGTTCCACTCACTTCACTTTAATAGCTAGCATATAGCACTTTAGCAAAACACTAAAGCAGGGGTGGGGAACCTGTGGCCCCAAGGCCACATGTAGCCTTCTAGGTCCTTGGGTGCGGCCTTTTGACCGAGTCCAAGTTTTACAGCAAAAATTCTTTTATTAAGGGGATTTGTTCTGTGAAGTTTAGATTGAGTCCAAGGGCCCACTTGAGCACCTAGAGGGCCAGATGTGGCCTCGAGGCCACAAGTTCCCCAACCTTGTCCGATTCTTTGCCACCACAAAAAAGAGCTGCTATAAATAAACATGTAGGTCCTTTCCCCTTTTTTAGGATCTCTTTGGAATACAGACCTAATAGTAGTATTGCTGGACCAAAAGGTACGGGCAATTTTATAGTCCTTTGGGCATAGTTTTTAGGGTTTTTTTGGAGACAATCTGTCAGTTTTTTCAATTGCAATTCCATTTTCTATGTTCAGAAGTTCTTGACAATTATCTCCTATTATTTTCTTCGTTATGGTGTTAAGGATTTCTGTCCTGTCATATTCTTCTGGAAGAGCTATGACCCTTAACAAATCCTGTCTTCAAGATCAGCGTTTTTGCTTACATAGTGAACATGTTTTCTTTTAATGTTATTTTTTGCCTCTCTTCTTATGTGTTGTCCTCCACTTCTTGTATCTGCACCCAACCTATTATTCTCTTTCATTTCTTTGGTGAGGCTCACCATTTTTTGTTCAAGTTTTTCTATTCTGTTCATTATTTTTGTTGTGCAGGACAAGAATGCTGCTCTCAATGTTCTCACTTCTCTTTTAAACCACTTAGGAACAGTGTGTTGTGGTTCCATGTTCTCCTCAGACTCTACAAGGTCTTCTGTCTTATCAAGTGTTGGATCATTTTATTTCATTTTGCAGTATTTATTCATAGATGCCTGAACTCTACTAGATCTGGAAGTCATATTTCCTTCTGTCATTAGTTTTTCCTGTTGATTTATCTGTTTATGTTCAAGGTCTTTGAGATCTCTTCTTTCTGAAATCTTTGGTACTTTCAGTCTCTCTCCATCCCCTTATTTTCCTTATCACTCACTTCCTGACTGCCTCCCTTCTGACGGTGGTTTCTTTGGGAGTGGAATCTCAAAGTGTGTCCGCCCCTTCCCACACTAGACAATTCAAGGTTCCCCAGCCTCTGCCCCAACTGACTTTTGCATGGTCAGAACTGGCCCCAGCTGGATGCTGTGCTATTTCCTTCAGGTTTGGTGGAATGCTTCACACACGTACACACACACATATACACAAACACAAACACACACACACACAGTGTCCTGTCCTGGTGACCTGTCTCATTTCCTCCATTCTGCAGTTTTCTGGCTCAATACCTGCAGTTCAGAGCCTGTTTTTCCCAACACCGGTAGTTCAGAGCTTTGCAGCACTGGTGCTTCTGGGTTGCAGTCCCCAGCAGGCTTTTGCTCCTGAAGGGCTGTGGCCAAGCTGGCTCTTGAGGCCTGAACAAACTTCTTATAGCACTGGAAAGAGGGAGCCGGGGACAGATTATATGAGTGAGTTCTGATATAAGCCTGTGTCGTGTCCTTGGGTCTGCTACTGCAGCCTCACTGCTGGAAGCACATAAGGTGGGGGAGGGTGCTGAGTGAGCTCAAGGTCGGTGAGCCTTAGTTCCTGGGTTTCAAGTTTTCCTATTTTTTACCTTCTTTGGGAATATGGGGGTCCTAGACTATGGCAACAGCTGAATTTGATTTATCTGGGGTGCATAATATCTGTTTTGGAGAGATTTAAGAGGTCATGGGAATCTGAGAAAATATCTAGTCCACCATTTTATTGCTCACATGACTCAGAAGTCCCCTGGCTTCCTTTAAGTCCCAACTAAAATTCCACCTTCTACAGGAAGCCCCAACTGACTTTTGCATGGTCACAACTGGCCCCAGCTGGATGCTGTGCTATTTCCTTCAAGTTTGGTGGAATGCTTCACACACGTACACACACACATGCACACACACTGTCCTGTCCTGGTGACCTAATTTCCTCCATTCTGCAGTTTTCTGGCCCAACACCTGCAGTTCAGAGCCTGTTTCCTAACTCCTCTAAAATCTAAAGGGTTCTAGATGGATGATTTCCCTCTTTTAATTATTCCCAATTAATCTTGGATATAACTTGTTTGTACATATTTGTGTTTGTTGTATCCCCCGCTAGACTGTGAGCTCCTTAAGGGCAGGGACTATTTTTTGCCTCTTTCTGAATCCCCAGCGTTTAGCACAAAGTGCTGGGTACCTAGTAGGTGTTTAATAAATGTCTGACTGCTAAATTCAATGGACTTTTCTCAGTTCTTACCCTAACTCTCTCTGCAGTCAACACTCCTATCCCTACTTCTTCCTGAATACTCTCCCTTCTCTTGGTTTCCGTCACATCGCTCTTTCCTAGTTCTTTATCTGATTAGTTCCTCTTGTACTTGTCTCCCTGACTGGAATGCAGACTCTTTGAGAATAGGGACTGCTTTGTTTGTTCTTTTCGGTATCCCCAGCACCCAGTACAGCATCTGACCCTTTAGCAGGCCTTTAATAAATGCTTGTGGGTTGTTCACTGCCCTCCTTCTGCCCCCTAAGTGTGAGTATCCCCCAAAGCTCAGTCCTAGTCCTCTTTTCTTCTCTTTTCATAATCTCCTTTATGGTTTCATCGATTCCAGTAGGTTGAATTATCACCTCTATGCAAATGATTCCCAAAGCTGGACTGCTATCAAGGATGAAACCTGCATCTCCAGTTGTCTGGGGGACATCTAGTCAGTAACTCAGAGACAACATGTCCAAAAGTGAATTCCATTATCTACCCTCCCATGACCCTTATTTCTTATGATTACTACTACGGTGCT
Organism: Vombatus ursinus; assembly: GCF_900497805.2. NCBI lineage: Eukaryota > Metazoa > Chordata > Mammalia > Diprotodontia > Vombatidae > Vombatus > Vombatus ursinus. The sequence goes on along the minus strand of NW_020954555.1, from coordinate 2,943,071 downwards.
CCAGCCACTCAGGCTCAAAAATAAAGTGTTTTCTAACTATTCCTTCTTCCTCACCCTTTTCCCCACCTCTACATTACAAGATGGGCCTAGGTAGACTCTGACAACCCTTCCAACTCAGAGTCTGTGAAGTCCTATTGATTTAAACTCCGTATTTCTTCAATCTTCTCCTCACTCACCTTTGTTCTCCCTACCTCTGACCTTTCCCTTCTAATTGATCCTTCACACAGTTGCTCTAAACCCTCTTATTAAGGTCTAGGTCTGATCATGTGTTTCTTCCTTGCTGAAAAACCTTCAGTAGTTCCCTATTAAAATAAAATACTGAATTCATTATAGGATCATAGAGTTATCACTAGTAGACCGCTAATTCCAGCCTCCTCATACACAAGGCCACACATAATACAGCTCCAAAACTTACTCTTCTACTCTTTTTTATGTATGTATTTGTTAAGGACAGTCCCTTTTCCTTGGGACTATATATTCACATAATGACCAAACAAGAAATGAATAGAAAAAAAACTGTATTTCAGTCAATATGAATTTTTACACTCTTACTTCTGTCAAAGTCTATACAAACCAAAACATTCCTGCATTTTGGAATTTCCATTATTACAAACATACAAAGAAACAATGGTGTTACTAAAAGTCACCTATTCAATTTCATGATAAAACAGCATCATGATTTTAAAAACCAAAATTTCAAATCCAGGGGCCCCCTCCCTCCCTTTTGAAATCTAAGGAAAGTTAGAAAATGTGTGAATTTGCTTCATATTAAATGTCAAGACTTTTAAAAAAAGATTTAGTACAAAACTAAGCTTGTCATTTTATGGTATCACACTTGATGTAACAATTTCTCAATTTTTAAGGTTTAAAAAACAGTATCTGTCACATTTTTTCAACCTTTTCTTTAAACTCAGAGCAAATATACCTGAAAAGTATTGTCTGACCTTCTTTATTTAAAGGTTCTGACTCAAAAATATACAAAACTAACTGGTACTGCTGGTCTCCCTTGTTTGGAAGGGAACTTAGCATTTCAAATGACAGCATCGCATGGACAACACACATAGTTTATTTATACTCCTTCTACATAAGGCAAAGAGATCCACTTCCAGATCTGGTTTTTTCCAATTTCGTTAATCTATCTGTGAGATTTCTGAGATGTCAACAGACCTGGAAACAGCTATAATATGAAGCCACCAGTGTACTGTATTCTTAACTGTAATACTCTGCTTCTAAGAAATGCAAGGAGGCTGAACTCACATCTATAATTGTGGTAGCTAGGACTCATTCATCTCTTGTGAGTGCGGCGCGCACACACACACACACACACACACACACACACACACACACATCCACACACACCCCCACACCCCCCCTCCATTGTTCTTACTTCAAATTCTGGCCTGGCATCTGATTAATTCTGTTGATGGTTGATGGATTGATGAGGCCAAGGTGATGGGTAACCTACAGTTACTTACCATGTTTCATGGCCCATACTGCAAACCTTAATCCCAGGCAGCTTTCTTTCAAAGGTAACAAAGGTGGGCCCTATTAACAGTATGCAAATGAAACTACAAATCCATCCCCACTATGGAACAAAATAACCCAAAGTGCATTACCTACTGAAGATAAGTCATTGAGTTATCTTGGACAACATACCGAGGATGGACTACATCTAAGAAACACATCTTTCCATTTTATTTCCATCAAAACTTGAGGATGGTATGTGTCTCTCTCTCTCTCTCACACACACACACACACACACACACACACACACTTACTCTCTCTCTCTCTCTCTCTCTCTCTCCCTCTCTCAGTGCTTCCTTATGACTCAAATAGCCCATCCTGAGATGCTTGTCTCATTTGAAGACATGCACTATTTGCAGCTTTTCCAATTCAGAATGTTCCTTGGCAATGATGTGATCTGACAACTGGTGTTGGGAAAGAAAGGGATTTAAAAAGCAAATAAGTGGCAGTGTGAAAGAGTTCAAAATTAATTACATAAAATGATTAGGAAAGTGAGGATGTCCAGTACAACCTGGACAAAACTTTCTGCCATTATCTAAAGAGACAGACTTTTGAAATCCCTGTTCCCTCCCAAAACTTCTCCTTAGATGCCCTTTTCTCAAGGGGTCCTAAAAAAAAAAAAAAGCACCTAATGCCACACTTCTGAATCTGACTGTTTCATTCACCTTAACCATCAACATTATATAACAACTAGGCATTAAACCAGATGAAACTGGCATCCTTTTCTGTAGCCTAAATGGAGATTGGGGTGGTTTTTCCAATAGTTATCACAGCTTTGTCACAAAGAGAACTAGGTGGTCTGAGTATTTCCCTTTCTCAAGAAAAAGGATTTCGGTTTTTGTTTTTTTAAATAAATAAACTTCTGTCTATATATAGTACAAAGTTCACAGAATACTGGGAAAAAAAAAGTATCCCCCGAAGCAGCAATTTTAACGGAGAGTGGAAACCTCCATTGTGTTTAAGTCCTGTTAGGGTGGCAGCTTCTGAGTTGGAAAGGTGGCAGTGATAATATTTACCCAAAGCCAAACTGTTTGCTCATGGGAATTGCAGGATGCAGGGGTGGGGAAAATAATTCCTTCTGCACAAACCAATGAGCAGTTACCACTATAAAAACAAAACAAAACAAAACCAAAAAGCAGTAGAAAAAAAATAGAGATATCCACTTAACCATGACACCCACCAGCATGCGATCCTAATGCAACACACCAGGTATTTCCACCCTGCCCATAGCCAGAGTATAAAGAGGGATGACTGTCACAAAAAGGAGATTCCCAGGGAAGCTTGCAGATCCCAGCATAGCCGTGCCTCCAGGCTAGCCCAAGACTCCATGTTGCTGCTGCTCAAAAAGTTCCCAGGCCATTTTTCACGGAGAAGTCATTGCTCCCGACTTCTCAGACTTTTTGCCCTTTGACAAAGCTGCTGCTTGCTTCAAAAGCTCTCGGTTTTTGGCCTGGAAATACAGTGCAAAGATGAGGTTTTAACAGATGGAGACACGTAACCTACATAGGACAGGAACTGCTGCAAAGGCAGAGGCACATGTGGGAAGAGTAAGAAGCAGGGGGGAAGGACAGAGAAAGCAAAGGAGTCAAAAAGCCACTAATGAGCACGTGTGGCCCCTGAAGGGAACGGAATCACCCTTAAACAAGCCTCATGATCATAAGGAACACCATCACCTTGCTGCACATGGAGTTATACATCCACAAACCAGAGACTGCTGTGTGGTAAATACTTTATAATCCTGATTATCTGAAATTATATTTAGCTTATATGTGGTCAAAGAAGGTACAAAATTATAAAATATATTTTTTGAATGAATTAAATCTGAAAAGGTCTAAGAGTAAGAGATACTTACAGATTTATAGATGATTTATCAAAACTATGAGAAAACAGTTTTCTAAGCCCTTGGTCCTTTAAAATATTGCCAGCTCTGTGTCTCTATTTTACCACATTAAAAGAAAATGCATCACCTGTAACTGCTCTGTTACTTCTTTGTGGGTCTTCTCCATCTGATTCATCTTGGCTCTCATCTGAGACTCCTGGTACTGCAGATCAGCTTTCAATTCAGTAATCTGAAGGGAGACAGAGCAGTCAAAGGGAATGCCTTTGCACTAAGGACTTGAATGACCTCTCAAAACAATCATCTTTAAATCCAGGGATTCCTCCACCTCAAAGTCCATATCTAAATCATCTAAAAACCAATGAACTGATTTTCCCTTTTTTTTTTTTAAATTTTAATTTATTTTGAATTATCAACAATTGATTTTCCTTTTCTTAAACATCTCTAGGAGATTACATCAGCTCCCTAAGTAATATGTTACTAACATAACACAATGTTATGTTAGTAACATATATAGAAATTAGAACATAGATAGAAATAGAATAGAAATAGAAAATTTCTATTTCATGTAGTTTGTATACAAAATCTAATTCTTTAGTTTTTTTAAGACCAACTTCAACCTTTCCTCATGGAAGTAATTTTCCTACACTGCATTTCAGAACTATTCTATAGAACCTCTTCAGTTGCTCCAAATCTCTCCCAATGAATGGTACTGAAACAAGACAGAAACATAATTACCATAATTAGAGGAAGAGTACTTTGCGGCTAGTTGCATTTAAAAACCCTCTTACTTAAAATAAAATCTTCTATCGCTCCTTTAGCTCTTAAATCGTTGATCCTAAGACTCCTACATATTTTTCTTTGGGGCTCGGACATTCAGTTGTATTCTTTTGCTCTTTAAATGCATTAACTTATATTTCTCCCTGCTGATATTCAATTTTTTGCCTGTTTCTCTGATTTATGAATCATTTTAAACTTCATTCCTAGCTTCTATTCTAAATGAGATGCTAGAAGCAGTGCTGGGCCTATGAAAGGCTGATGTTATTGACAAGATAGTAACCAACAGCCTCAGCAAGTTCAATTTCTAGCTAATAAAGAGAACATAGTTGAACCACCCACTTTCTCTTCCTAGCAAAAAATATATACTTTGGTTTAAAATAGTAGTGAATATATAGGCATAAAGAAGAATTTTATGAAGTGAGGACCACTCTCTACTATAATCTTCCAAATTAAGAAGCTGATTCCAAGACTTATATGAAGTGATGCAAAGTGAAATGAGCAAAACCAGAAGAACACTATACACAGTAACAGCAACACTGTGTGATGATCAATGACTTCGCTCTTCTCAGCAATACAATCACCCAAGACAATTATAAAGGACTCATGATGGAAAATGCCATCCACCTCCACATAAAAAAAAAAAACAGATGGACTCTGAATGCAGATAGAACCATACAATTTTCACTTTATTTTTTCGAGGTTTTTTTCCTTTTGTTCTGTTTATTCTTTCACAACTAAGACTAATCGGGATTACACACATATAACTGATATCAAATTGCTTATGGTTTTAGGAAGAGGGGAGGGAGAGGAGAAAAATTTGGAACTCAACATTTGGTAGAAATGAATGCTAACAATTACCTATACATGTAATTGGAAAAAATACTATTTTAAAAAAAAGAAGCCGATTCCAAATATCACACAAGAGCAAACTATGAAAGAAATGATAGAACAAAAGAGAGTGCAAAAAAAACTGGACACTTTTCACAAGATACCTATCTAGAAAGCAACCTTCCTATCCTCAAAGATGTGCTATATCATATGTATGTATCATACATAGGCACACGCAGACACACACACGCAGAAATGTCTGACCCAAACATTATACCTTCTTCTCTTTTTCCAGGATCATCTGGTCCTTCTGATGAAGCATCTTCTTCAGCGTGGCCACTTCCTCCTTGAGTTGGGCCATGATGACAAAGTGATCAGTGCCTGGAGAGTCCAGGGCCAAATCTGGTGAAAAGCTGCTTTTAAAAAAGAGGGAGAGCAAGAGATTAGAGGAATCTCCTGACTCCTCTGTTTGTGGTCCCTGGAGCCAGGCTCCACTTAGGGTCATTGAACAACTGAACATGGTACATCTGAACCATTCCAACAGCATACCTGCAATACTGCAGTCTTTTCCTTCACATTTAGTACTCACATAATGCCTCAGCAGCACTGCGGAGGTTTTGTGTCTGTGTTATTTTAAAGCTCTGGTTGACTTGACATATTAAAATGTGATTGTTTTGTTCTGAATGGAATGTCAGACTAGTTTCCTGAACAAATGACAATGTGGAGGACTCTGCATTAACTTCTCAGATGTAATCTCTCTGCACTTTAGAAAAGAAAGAGCTATAATTTGGTAGAACTGTTGGAACAGCTGCATTCTAACCCAGAGGCAATCCCATCTTAGAGTAATACATGAAAGGAGACTTGGTTAGGAGAAAAACTAGGTTTCCCCCAACGGTTAAGTAATTTAGCATTAAAGAGCTTTAACCATCTGGCTACTGTTTTATTCTGACTGTCAGACACAAAGGAAAAAGAGGGGAGAAGTGATATAACCCTAGGACCACATGCTGGTGTTTCCTCCTGGATTCCAGAGTAGGACGAGTCCAGAAGGTTCCATTTTGCCATAATGATAGCAGACTGTCCTTGCCACCTACTACCTGAGTGCACTGAACCTCTCCGGGCCTTAGTATAAGATGAAGGGGGGTCCGACCAAATGACCCCAATATCCTTTCCAGCTCTACATCTATGAATCTAGCATTCTATCTCCCCCACCTCTTCTCATCTATACAATTCCCAAATGAAACTCTAATTTCACCTAATTAGCCTTAAATTGGGATTAGTGAATTTAGTGAAGTAAACTCAGTGACATTAAAGCACATGCTCAAATGCAGGTGGTTTCCACCCATGCAAAAAAAAAAACAAACCATCAACAACAAAAACAAAACTAAAAACAAAAAACTGGAGACAGAGGTAGTTAAGATGTAAGAAGGGGTGAGCAGAAGCAGAACAGCCACTCCTTGTTACAATCACATGGTGAGACAAAGGGAAAAAACCAACGGGGCCAGAGAGTGGCCTGTGATGCTTGTGGGGAAGCAGCGGCTGGCATGCAGGGGCTAATTTGCAATGCCTCCTACAGATGAGGCAGAGCTAAGAGTGTGGCGCGACATGGGAGGATCCTGGCCCAGACACTGGGCCTTGGACCCTAAGGAGTAGCCTTTCTTTTTAGGAGAGATGGCTCTCCTCTCTAAGGAGAGCTTACAGAAAGGATCTACAGCTGAAGAAGGTAAAACAAGTAAAAGTGATGAAATAGTTCAAAATTATGTTGGTGACCTGGATTAGGAGAACTGTGGGACCCAGGGCTATCTCAGACACTGAGCAAGAGGACACTGTTTCTGCAAAGAATACCTTCAGGTTAGAGTATTTCTCCCCTGACCACCCCATCTTATCATGGCCCAATCAGTGGCAATTCTGGCAGCTCTAAACCCCAACCATCCTCCAGAATGAACACAGGCAGACTCAGCACAGAAGCTTTCCAGGAAGGGCCCAAAATATCAAAATGCACATATGTGGCATATACAGAAGAGAATTAATTGGAAGCCTCTTACTATAGTTTAGTCAAGCTCCATAATCCCATAGAGAGGCCGAGGACCAGGGATCTGAAAGTCAATCCTGATTCCAAAATTAACCATTTAACCCTGAACAAGAAACTCAACCTCTCTACAATGATGATAATAGCTAACATTTGTAAGAGCACTTTTAAGGTTTTGCAAAGTGCATTAACATTTATTTAATCCATAAAGCTGCTGGCTCTCTGTGTAAACAGATCATAAGACATTCATGGCTTTTCATTCTATTCAAGTATTAACAGCCTCATTTTAGATGAGGAAATAAGGCACAAAAGAGTGATCCAATGATCTGCCCTCAAATCAACAAGCACTTATTAAGCACCTACTCTATACCAAATACTGTGCCAGGTATGGAACTGAATCCAAGGTTTTCTGGTTCCATTAACCCAGACGAATGGAGAGACAGAAGGAGGAAAGGAGAATAATCAAATGAAAAGAAAGCTAGGACAAAAAATGTTTGTTTGAAAGAGTCAGTCCCAAGGCTGGCTACCAAATACTGACAGAATGTTACCTGTTGAGACCATTGTGACTTAAGAGAGTTAGACAAATGGGATTAAAAGCAACTGCTGGATTTGTTTCCTAGAGAAAAGAGTAGGAAGGAAACGAGGGTTTTTCCCTCCAAATTTGATATTTTTTGACACAATTTCAACAAGGCAAATCTGCAAAGAGGAGTGAAAGGAAGCAGTAAAGAAGGAAATTTTATAGGAAGTTGGAAAAGAAATTAAAGGCTAAGAAATCCTAAGAATGTGAAATTTCTGGTTAATGTAATTAATGAAATAATGGGGTTTACACAAGATCAAGCTATCAGATAAGGGAAATGTAAAGTTTCATGAGATTAGTGAAAAGGAAGGGACAAGAAAGAAAGTGGGAAGTTTCAGAAACTTGCATAAGATGAATACCAAAAATCAAAGGGGTGAAATATAAGGAAAGGATGAGCAAATTTTTTAAAAGTCAGAACAGCAAAGGAGGGAAGGTGTTATTAATGCACTGAAAATTAAGGAATTGTGGGGTAGTTGTAATAATTGATTGTTTAGAAATATAGGGACTAGAAGAGTTAGTTATGTACAGCAGAGGAGCTCAATAAATACACTGATTTGACTGTCACTGTTACAGAATGGTCAGAGAGACTATATTTTTAAAAAAGAAAACAGGAAGCAGAAAGAAGTAGTCCAAAGGGACTGAAGAGGGCTGGATAAGGAAAACTTATTTTTACTCATATTTAAGCTTAAAAATTTCCTGCTAAGAAGAAAAATTACAGTAAAGTGGAAAAGAAATGCATAAAGATTTGTAACACAGAAATCTTAGAATAGAATTGGTGTATTTTTTAAAACAATGTATATTTATAGGCATTTCCAAAATTCATAAAAAAAAAACAAACAAACAAACAAACTATGAGAAGGAAACATGTGAATAGCTCTTTAGAAGAAAGCTTCTTTGTAAAATCTGGAAAAATTGCTACTGATCCCTTAGTTGAGAGGGTATCTATTATAACACAGGACATTCTGAAATTTTGTGTTTCTTGTATTAAGTCTTACTGCTCACTAGGCAGGACAGTGTCCCACCAGAGAAAAGCAGACACCCTAGGTAACTGGTTTATAACTCGAACAGCAGTCAAAATGGAAAGGGATTAGTTTAGCTCTAACTGTGGAGCAGAATCTAAAGTAAGGCCAAAATAAAGTAATCCAAGAAACCCAAAATGACAGAGAATCAATCACTTTGCAGTAAACTTTACAGTACGCTGGATATTTTTTTTCAGGTAGTTTAACCTTATCCCAGTGAAGGATCTCACATAAGTGGCAGATAAGCTTTTTGGAAGGCCCTGGCCTTGGCCTCACTGCCTGGTTTTAGCAGCCTTCACTTTAAATCCTGCTGCCGCCGATGCTCACGCCTTCCAATGTTTCCTTGCAGGCCCGACCAGGCAAGCTGGAGGTGACGAGAAACAACTGCACTAGCCCCAGGATATTTGGGGCTTCTCCAGAACACTGAATCTGACTAGAAAGAAGAAATTCCTTACAGCTCATTCCCCCACTTAATTTGCACATTTAAATTAGACTTTTTCAACAAGTAGATTCAAGAAGTCCAGAACCAATGGGACCAGCTATCAGAAGAGCAGCTGTGAGGGATCTGAAATGAGCTGAAATGATGGCTTAATGGGTGATAAGTGAATTTAAAAGACCTTCTATCCCACTAAAATCAATAAAAGACAGCCCTGGAGAGCCTGCACGATGATCTGCTCCCGATTTCAGTCTACTCTGGAGGGAGATCCTTCAGGGGGACACTTTCCAGAACGGAGATAATTCCAAGGATTTAGGGGAAGAGCATGTCAGGTGATCTCACTTCAGGATGCCAGTGCCTGGAGGAACAGGATAATGGTTGGCACCAAGACTCTGTTGGGAAGCAGCCCACTGCACCAACACGGACGGGGCACTCTGGATATTAGGACAAAGCAGCTCGTAAGAGGAAGGAACGCTGAGAAGGAGAGAGGAAAGCGAGGAATAAAAATATGCATTTATACAAGTTTAAAATCAAATATATATCTACATATCTATTTCTATCTCATACTTTCCTTATACAGCTTCTGAACTGGTCACAGAAAGGTCTCACCTTTTCTTTCTGAACAGAAGAAGATGACATGAACTGAACCAGCCTTCACATTTACAATCTATTTTCCCTCTAACTTGCCTGCTCTGCCTATCAGACTAACAAGACTCATATACTACGGGGTGCTCCCAGTAGAGTCCACAATGAGAAGGCGGCCCACAGTTGTTCCCAACCTAGAACTACTCCTGCTACTGTGAAAGGCTATGCCTGATGGCCTACAGGATTTAAGGGCTAGAGGATCATTAAAACTGCTATAAATTCATTGAGGAGAACAGAACCATAGACAAATACCAACAAATGAAGGCAGTGATACAAGCACTTGTGTCTAGCAGCAAAACATTCTGAAACGTGCCCCTTTTGTAGAAACTGCACATGCATCTCATCACACACACACACACACACACACAGCTAGCTCACCTGTCTCCATTAGCTGTGATAGCATCAAACTTAGGTTTCTTCTTTGGAATTTCATTCTGAATTGAAGATGTAGACAGTGTTTTTTGGCTTTTAAACAACAAAAAGGGGAACACATTAGAAACAGATAAACAAAATGCTGAAGTTTCATTTCCAAACGTGACTACCACAAAAGGCCCAGGTTATAGTTATATAATGTGTGAACTCATTTTCATATTATTTAAGTGAATCATGCAAACAAATTGCTTTTCGGGGAGGCTAGGTGGTACAGTGGATAGAGCACCAGCCCTGGATTCAGGAGGACCTGAGTTCAAATCCAGCCTCAGACACATAACACTTACTAGCTGTGTGACCCTGGGCAAGTCACTTAACCCTCACTGCCCAACCAAAAAAACAGAAAAACAAAAAAACAACAAATTGCTTTTCAATTGCAGATCTTAGTTCCTAAGTGGCTGAATAGCTAAAATAGCAGCTTGCATTGACATGGTTCTTTACAGTTTAAAATAACAATAACCCACATTCCTACATTAGTTCTAACAAAGCACTTTCTCTAAAATGACCTGGGAAGTAGGTAGCCTAGGTATTGTTATCCCCATTTTGCACATGAGGGAAAAAACCGAGAAGGGTCAGGAGACTTGGCCAAAGTCATCCCTACCAATAAAACAGCAGAACCAGAACGCATTTTGTACACCAACCACATCATGGTGCCCTGCACAAACAACCTCAACATTAAATTTCTGGGCTGCATTAGTGGTCATGAAACTCAGGTCAATAAAGACTTGATCTTAATTAATTTGCTAGGCAAAGAGACCCATCACAGCATCAAAAACTGCTGCTCTATGGAAGTGAATGTTGAGAACTAAAAATAAATTAATTAATTTAAAAAAAAAAACCTGCTGCTCTAGAGACCTATGGGGGTTACCCTTATTCTGTTTCTGAAATCACCAAAAGCTGAAATATAGCTCAAACCTATCTCTGGTCTTCACTTAGTTTAATCATATACATATATTAACACAACCAAAGTTGCCATAGTCTAAAGAAGCCAACTTTGGACCATCTCTAGATATGGCAGCACAAGTGAAGCCCAACCCTATTTCGAGCTCTACATTCTATCTCTGAGAATTCAAAGCTAGCTAGAAGACAGACTCACCTAATGCTAAAGTATGGCATAAAGCAGGTTAAATATCCCCCAACCTCAATTGTTGCTCTGAGGTCCCCCATGCCCTTACTACAGTTAATTTCAACAAGTTTTAACTTCACTTTATTAGACTGCTTTAGATGCCAGGAAAAATGATGTGGAATAGTGGAAAGAACACTGGAGCTAGCATAAAGGATCTCGGTGAGTTCCAATCCCAGCTTTGCCACTGACTGTGTGACTCTGGCTAAGCCATTATATACTTCTCCTGGTCTCTTTTCTCGTTAATGAAATGTTCTTATTTATTATCTGAGGACCTAGCCTAATGGAACTCCTTAATCAGCATTTCCCATAATGTATTTTTAAAAATTTTTTATTAATTTATTTTGATTTATTAATGATTACTTTCATAAACTTTTGAGTTTAAAATTTTTCTCCACCTCCCTCCCCAAGAGGGTGCACAATCTGATATAGGCTATACATATACA